>NC_056725.1:1406684588-1406988338 GCF_019279795.1 Protopterus annectens
CTGTTTAAAAGAAAAGGGGGCCCTGCATGTTTTATACCCCTGACATCATGGAAGAAGGGATAGCAACTGACGCAGGACCCAAGACTTCAGGCCGACTGAGGGCAACCTGTCAGCAGATTACCCAAATGTAATGAGTGCAACAGTGAAACACGAAGAACATCATAAGTTGCTTATGGACAGTATATTCTCCTTTGTTAGCAAAGTTTGGAAAAAAAATACTGGCAAATCAATCTGTTGGTTCAAGTAAGATTCTGAAGCTACTTTGGGGAGAAAAGAGGGGTTTGTCCTCAGCGACACTATCTTCTTATGAAAAATAAGGAATGGGGTTTGCATGAAAGTGACTAATTCAGACACACACTTTGCTAATGTAATGGCAACCAAGAAGATAGTCTTCCGTGAAATTTTAAATCTGAAAAAGCTGTGGGCTGAAAGGGTTTCTGGGTTAGGGACTGAAGTAAAATTGTAATATCCTAAGGAGGGACTGGATCAAGAATTGGGGGTCTCAATAAGAATGTTCCTCTAATGAATGCCTTGGTCACTTTAAGAGAAGCAATGGATGGATCGTTGTATCCTATATGAACTTTTGAAATGGTGGCTTCCTGGACTTTAACTGTAGAATAACTACTGCCTGCCATAATCAGTTCAGAAAGAAACTCCAAAATCTCCGGTAAAGGGACTGAAAAATGGTTTAACCCCTTTGAAGAGGCCAATATAGAAAAAAAAGTTTCCATTTACTTCTGTAAATCTTCTTGGTTGCATCAGTTTGAGAGGAAGAGATTATATAGACTACCATGGCAGAAAACATGGCATCTCTGGCAATCATTACAACTGAAGAAACCATGTGGTGAGTTTTAGGGCCTGGAGATCTGGTCCAGGTAACCCGAATGGGTGACTGAGGAGATCTGGGATGGGACTGAAAACCCATGGTGGGTGCAGAAGATGAGACCAAAGAAAGGGGAACCATACCTGCTGAGGCCATAAAGGGGAATTGAGGATTACGTTGGTGTTGTACTGCATTGCTTTCTGGATGAACTTGGTGATAAGAATAATTGGAGGAAACGTGTAAAGTAAACCTGGAGGCCAAAAATGGACTACAGCATCTCTCTTCAACTGTCCCTGTAGACGGATGAGGGCAAAGTAACTTCTGCATTTGTTGCTGAGGTATGAAGCAAAGAGGTCACAGCAAGATTTCCCCAGTGGCTGAAAACCTCTGATGCCAATGTTCTGTTGAGAGACCACCCATGAGACAAAAGAATAAGCCCTGCTCAATTTGTCCGCCAGAATACTGGAATCCCAGGTATATGCATTGTTACAAGAAAACAGTTCAAAGACACTGCCCACTGCCAAACTCTCATGGCTTCCTGGCAAAGCAGGTACGAGTGTGTTCCACCTTGCTGGTTAATGTACCAAACCACCAACATGTTGTCTGAGTGGTTCTGAAAAGCCGGCAGTGTTAGGAGGACTGCCCTCAGGCCCCAAGACAGTGTTGTGAAGTTTGGCCTCTACTGATGACCAGATCCCTTGAACTGTCTGTTCAAAATGACCCCCCACCAACCCTAGAAAGGAAGTGTCCATGTTGACTATGGCCTCGGGAGTAGGGGGATGGAAGGCTTTGGCAACCATCTGGGATGAAATCCACCACTGAATATGATCCCTGCAAACCTGACTGAGGTGAATCCTGTTGTGAAGAGAGTTTGGAGTTTTTGTGACCATTGTACAACTAGTTTCCACTGTAGAACTCTCATGTGATATTTGGCCAAAGGAACCAGTTGTAGTGGAGGCCATTCATCCTAAGAGTCACAGAATGCATTGTGCTTAAAGCAGAAGGTGTTTTAGTACTTGGAAGGCTACGGACCTTAAAAATTTGACTCTTGTTAGGGGAAGTTTTACTATCAGATATTTGTGTGGCAGCATATGTATTCTATGCTCTGAGAGGGGCATAGCTTGCTTTTGTTGAAGTTTACTGGTATTCCCAAGTAAAATACCAGGGATAGAATCACTGACTGGTGTGAAAATAGTAGATCCTTGGAGGCAGAAGTTAGAAGCCAATCATCTAAATACAGGAAGACCTAGATCCCTCGTTTCCATAGATAAGCTGTTGCAACTGCTATTATCTTGATGAACACCATGGAGCTATGGAGAGACTGAATGGCAGCACTCTGAACTGAAAGTGATTGGCTTCCAGTTGGAAATGGAGGAATATCTTGGATTGCCTCTGGATTTTGCTATGATAGTAGGCATATTGGAGATCAATAGAACACATCCAATGGTCCTTCCACAAAAGCGGTAGGATGGACTGTACCATGACCATCCGGAATTTTGTCTGTTTTACATACTGATTTAGATGGCTGAGATCCAATACTGGTCTGAGGGCCCCTGTTTTTTTGGAACTAAAAAGAACCTGGAAAAGACTCCAGATTTTAGCTGGTCGGGGTAACGGTACTGGTTGGGTGACTCTTCTGTCTAGCAACTTTGAAACCTCTGTTGGATTCCAACTGATTAGAGGGAGTATCAGGAATCTTCTGTCTTGCTTTTGGGGAGTCTAAAACGGGTACTGTATAACCTCTGGTAATGATCCTTAGCACCCAAGTATCAGAAGTTGTTTGCTAGGCTAGAGGGTACAAACAACAAATACTGCAGGTGACCTGCAAGTGGGAAGTCCCTAAGCAGTACAAAGTGTGGTCCTTGTGGTGGGATCTTACATAACACTTTTTAAAGCCGTAGACTTTTCTGACATCAGAAGAAAAAATTTATCACAGTAGCAAAAAAGGTAATATTTATAGTATAATAGAAAGCTAAGAATGCCATATATGTAAATATACCAGTATATCTAGCCCTAAATCTAAAACAAACACAATACAAACAGCAAAAGTACTATTAAATTCAACACTATAAACTAGCCTAATTACTAATCACTAACACTAATACTAAAGCTTCCCTCTAAAATATTCTATGTATTGAGATAAAGAGAGGAAGAAAAACTTATGAAAACAGGATGGAGCTCTTAGTCAACGTCTGGTTTGTCAGGTAGCAAACAAGATCGTAGGTAATTCAGGCAGGAGAGGGGAATTGTGAGTAGCAGAAGAGTCAGAGCTCTCAGATCCAATACCATGGTATAAAGTGCTGAGGTGGGATCTGACAACCCACACGCTGAAGCAGATGAAAATAGATAAAATTGGATACACTAGGTTCAAGAAAGAAGAAACCTGAATGGGGAACAATCCATTCACAGGATATACACGTCTCACACGCTACAAACACATCCATGGGTAAATTGGAAGAATGCCAATTCATCTATGCACATCCTTGAGATGTATACTGTGTGTGCGCGCGCGTGTGTGTGTGTTTGTATGTATGTGTGTCTATATATTTCCATACCTTGCCTTAAATGTGTACTTCATAAAACAGGAACAATACTAGGCAAGCGCTCATGAGGAAAGTATAGTTGTGTACACTTACCATAAATGTAGATGTTCGGGTGTATTCACTGTTGCAGTCATCACCTGTGGGTTTATCCCTGCTGTGTTAGCCCTCGGCCGGCCCGAATAACAGAGTCAATGTTTTTCTGCATTGGCTGCTGTCGCCTCTAGTCTGACATCAGGTCATCAGTGCTATAAAGCAAGGCAGCAGACACCATTACATCAGTTTTTCTTGCCTTAACCCGTCAGAAGCACAAGGAAATATGGTAAACCGGTCCTGGTGGCTAAAGGCCACCATGAGAAACTTATGTCCCCCCCTAAGAAAAGAGGGATGGAGAGAGGGAAAAGTATAGTTGTGTACACTTAAATGTAGATGGTCCAGTGTATTCACAGTTGCAGTCATCACATTTGGGTTATCTGCTTGCAGTAGCCCTCAGTCTGTCTGATTATCAAAGTCTTGGGCCCTGCGTCGGTTGCGGTCTCATCTTCCATGATATCAGGTAGTCAGGGGTATAAAGCATGCAGCCGACGCCATTACATCAGTTTTTCTTGCCCCAGATGTCAGGTGCCCCCATAATGGGAAGAAAATATATATACAAGGTTACAAATACACCAAAAAGCTTTAAACATAGTAAGCAAGAATAGAGGTATAGCGAATAGAAGTCAGGGGGCTGGAGGGAGGGTAACTAGGACTGCAACAAAGTATACACTCGAGCATCTACATTTATGCTAAGTGTACACAAATGTACTATGTTCTTCGTGTTTCACTGTTGCAGTCATCACATTTGGGTAGATTCCCAAAGCTAAGGATGGGAGGAGGAAATTAGATACCATTAGGACCAGCTATAAGGCCCTGCAAGACTGCAGTGGCAAAGCCAGCTCTGGATTTAGAGAAAATTGGCAAATGGTAATGCTTGGTGAAAGTATGTACAGAACTCCAGGTAGCAGCTTCTAGGATGTTCCTTGTAGGGATAACTCTGAGAAAGGCTGTAGAGGTAGATACAGCCCTGGTTGAATGTGGTTTTATCCCTGTGGGATAGGATGTTCTTTGTGTTTCACTGTTGCAGTCATTACATTTGGGTTATCTGCTTGCAGAAGCCCTCAATCGGCCTGATTAACAGAGTCTTGGGTCCGGCGTCAGTTGCTGTCTCTTCTTCCATGACATCAGGTCGTCAGGGGTATAAAACATGCAGCCGACGCCATTACATCAGTATTTCTTGCCGTGCGGTGCCCGAAGCAGAAGCAGTTTGCAAGTACCGGTCGGCCGACTCCTGAAATGTTTGTTTTCGAGTTTCAGAACCGAAGTCTTCAACTAAAGCCAAGTACCCCGTTGGGGAAACCTTTTCTTCCTCCTTACCAATGTCAGTAAAAAGTTAATAATTGCATTACTTGTGGAAAGCAAATACCTCACAAAGATTTTCATTCATACTGTATTCCTTGCTTAGGCCTTGACCACGACGTACCTTGCGGTCGGTTATGTGCCTTATTTAATCAGCGCACTATCCATCGTCGGTATATTTTTGCCTCTAAATATTTCGGTTCTCGGTTCAATTATATAGAAATGTCATTGGTTAGCCATCCGACTATCGGTATTCTGAAAAAACACAAAGATAAATACAGAGACAGGCCACCTAGGTCCAAAGCTGCCGACGATGCTTCTCCTAAGCCAGTTGCCAGTTTGCCGGTACTCAGTGAGGCACTTTCGCAGTCCCTGATGCCCGCTACTTCTGATTCGCAGGCCTCTACTGAGACCCATTTGGAGTCCGGTATGCTGCGAGATGCTTAAACTGTGGAACCTGCGGATGTCTCTACCTTGGATGGGTCCGGAGCCGCTGTGCAGGCACTGGCTTCTGAGGGTGTATTCAGGCCTACGGACTTGCATATTAAACAGACGCCTCTTTCTTCATTTAGACCTAAACCTTGAACTATGCCTAAGAAACCGACGCCCAGGCCGTATGCTCAGGCCTCTATGCCTAAAAAACAAATAAGAATTGCTGAAGATCTTATAACTCTAATAAGGGGAAGCCAACCACCCCCTTCTAAGAGACCTAGGACTGAAGTTGTTTATGAATCTTCTGACCAGGATTCTGATTTTTTCTGATTCTTCTGATGATCTGGATTTATCCTTATCTGCTTATGAGGATTCTGATGCAGAGGACTCTATTCCCTCTGCTTTCCCTCCGAAAGAGTTTTCTGTTGGTGAAACCTTACATACTCTAAGGGAGCATTTCCAATGGGAAAGCCAGGATTTTTCTGATTCAAAAAAGAGGCTTAGGGATTTCTTACTCCTGCCTCAGCACAGGCCTTTAGCTATACCTCATGTACTAGACATTGTTGATGACGCCTTTTCGGAATCTAGTTTGGCCCCTGATTCTTTGCCTCCTGCTCCCAGAAAACCTGACCGATATTACAGGGTTCCTGATTCACACAAGTTCCTTTTTAAAAATCCTATTGCGGATCCAGAGACTATTTCTCAGGGACCCAAGGGCATTAAGGCTTCTACTGCTAAAAAGCCTACCTCTTCTGATAGAGACTCCAGGGCGCTGGATAGATGGGGTAAAAAGGTTTACACTTCTGCAACCTTGGCCATTAGGCCAGTTTCATATGCCAAAGTATCAACAACATGTTATTGGATTGCTTAAACAGAATATGATGTTGATTCCTGACTGTGCTGAAAACAAAGAATTACAGGATTTAATGCATTCTGCTGAACAGGTTGGAAAACATACTTAGCAATGTGGATTTGATTCACTAGAGGCCTCTTGCAGGGCTGCTGTTACTGGGTCTGTGCTTATAAGGCATACTTGGCTTAAGGAGCAATATTTGCCTGATCATGTTAAAGCTAAACTGTTCGATTCTCCTTTAAATCAGGACCACCTGTTTGGCAACAAAGCTGAGGAAGTTCTTAAAAAGATGGAAGATAAAGCTAAATCTATGCAAACTGTTAAATATTTCTTACAAGTGCAGCCTCCAAGATTTAGTAGGCATTGGCCCGCTAAGAATCGGTCCTTTCCAGCCCCTTCCAGGTCTTCTCAATCCAAACCCAGACAGCAGAAACCCCAGGTTTCAGTCCCAGGGAACGCATAAGACTAAGCAGTGGGGGGTTCAGCATCCAAATCTGGGAGTAGTAAGACTCCCCCTATGGAAAACTGTCTCAATGACTTGCCTTTAAAACTTCCAAGCACTTCCCAACTGAATGCTCCTTTAGGCAGAAAGACTGGTCTGCAGGCAAAAAACTGGGAACTCATTACCCAGGACAAATGGGTTTTAAATATAGTGTCCCAAGGATACAGATTTCACTTCCACACGTTACCAACACCAAGCTGGTGGCCAGAACTACCCCCAAATCAGTGGGCAGAGGCCCAAAATCAAGTACTCTCCCTCTTAAGCATGGGGGCTATTCAGCTGGTACCAGAAGAGAAAAAGGGACAAGGTTTCTATTCGAGACTTTTCCCAATACCCAGAAAAGACAATTCTTGGTGTCCTATCCTGGACCTTTCTATACTAAACACCTTTCTGGTGATTCCAAAATTCAAGATGCTGACTCTTCACCAGCTGCTTCCTATGCTAGGCAAGGATGCCTGGTTGGCAACACTAGACTTAAAAGAAGCATACCTGCACATCCCTATCAGGGAGTCTTGCAGAGGATACCTATGCTTCAAAGCAGGCTACATCAGTTCTCTGCACTGCCCTTTCAATTATTTACTGCCTAGCTCCAGTCATTGCATTTTGCAGGCAAAGAAATATTCAAATATACCCATACCTGGACAATTGTCTAATTCAGGCAGAAAGCCAGGACATACTTTTGAATCATCTGGCTTTTGTACAAAGGGTGCTGACTTGTCTGGGGTACACCATAAACGAAAAGAAATCACACCTGGTACCCTGTCAACAAATTATATTCCTGGGAGCAAGCTTGAATACAACTTCCCATATGGCTTTCCTCACACCAGAGAAACGGATTCATTTGACAACCGACTTCAAACAAGTGGCCACAAAAACCCAGCTATCTGCAAGGCAAATACTGCAAGCCTTGGGGTTCATGGCCTCCTGCATTCTTCTAATTCCATATGCAAGGCTGCATATGAGGAAACTACAATGGTATCTCAAAAGCCTATGGTGCCAACATTCTCAGGATCTAGAAGCAATGATTCCTATCATACCTTGCCTATGCCTAGAGTTCCTCTAGTGGGCAGAGGTCTGCCACCAAAACAAGGGACTACCATTCACACTATCCCCTGCCGCAAAAACCTTAACAGACACATCAGACTATGCATGGGGAGCTCACCTGGCAGGGAAGTGCATTCAGGCAAATGGAAACCAAGTAAATGCACCTGCACATAAATCAAAAAGAATGTTAACTACACAGAATGCTCGGACAGCCTTCAAGGACCACATTCTTCTAGGACAACTAATGGTAAAGATGGACAACACCACTGTCATGTGGTACATAAACAAGCAGGGGGGGGTACACATTCTTACCCCCTCTGCAGAATAGCCATGGCGTTGTGGAACATAGCCTTGAGCTACCAAGTGAATCTACAAGCTCAATTGCTGCCATGAAAACTAAATACACTGGCAGATGGACTAAGCAGAAATCTCATGGACGAGTGGAAACTGGAACCAAGGATTTTCAACATGTTGACAAGCAAATGGGGAAGCCCAGATATAGACCTGTTTGCCTCCCCCCAGAACCATAAATTGGACAAACGTTGCACGAGAATTCCCCACAAGCTAGCTTGGAAAGTGGATGCTCTGTCCTTCAGCTGGAAAAACCTATCAGTTTATGCCTTTCCTCCTCTGTCTCTGCTCTCCAAAGTACTACTAAAGATCAAACAGGACAAGCCAAGGACGATTTTAATTGCACCAGACTGGCCATGCCAACACTGGTACCCCCTCTTGCGCAGTGTGTCATGCTTGGCCCCATGGCACCTGCCTCAGACTCCTTTCCTGTTGTCTCAGCAGGAGAACCAGATTCTGCACCCTCAGCTGCAAATCCTGAACATAGCAGCCTGGCTAATTACCTAATCTCTCCTTTACCATCCCTCAGTAAATCAGTGATGGATATCATTTTAGAAGCAAGGAGGCCTAGAACTAGAAAGTCTTATGCTGCAAAATGGAAAAGATTCTGTGCCTGGAACCAATCTCAAGGGATGAACGCAGCAGCGCCCAATTTACCTCAGATTCTACAATACTTGACTGAGATGCTTCATAAGGGCTTGTCCTTTTCCTCCATCAAAATTCATGCATCAGCCATTTCAGCTCATTATAAGACAGAGCCTCCCCTCTTCTCTCACCCACTGCTCAAGCAGATGTTTATTGTGTTACACTGCTGCAGTCATTACACTTGGGTTATCCTGCCGTCAGGCGGTTCCCCAGTCAGTCCGAGTTTCAAAGTCTTGGTCCGGCATCGGTTGCTGTCGCCTCCTCCCTGACGTCAGTGCAACAGGGGTATATAAGATGCAGCTGACACCATTTTCTTCAGTCTTTCTTGCCGCGCGGTGCCCGAAGCAAAAGCAGTTCGTAAGTGCCGGTCGGCCGTCTCCTGAGATTTTCATTCCGAATCCAAAACCGAAGTCTTCTACAAAGCTAAGTACCCGCTAGAAACTTTTTCTTGCCTCAGACCGATGTCAGTAAAAGTTAATAACTGTATTTCTTGTGAGAAGCAAATACCTCATAAGGATTTCCATTCCTATTGTATCCCATGCCTAGGCCCTGCCCACGACATCACTGGCTGTCGGTTTTGTGCTAGGTTTAACAAGCGCACTATTAAATGTCGGTTTGATTTTGCCTGACATTATTTTGGTAGAAAATTTAATTATACCATGCCGTCGGAACTTCCGACGACCGGAATACACAAGAAGCGCAAAGACAAGGATAGGCATCCGAGGCCCAAAACAGACAACGAAGCCTCTTCTAGGCCAGTCGCCGGTTCTCCGGTTTTCAGCGAGGTGCCTTCGCAGCCCCTGATGACCGCTTCTGTAGAACCTCAAGCCACCTCTGACTCCCACGTGGAGATGGCTGGACCTTCGGATGCACAAGTTCTTCAGCCTACCGAGACTAACCTTTCAGAGGGATCCGGGGTAGCTGAGCAATCCACAGCTACAGAGGGTGTCTTCAGACCTACTCAGTTGAGCATTAAACCCTCAGCTAAGTCTACGCCTTCTTTAAAGTCAAAGAAACAAATACAGCATTCTCCAGGACAGGCCTCCATGCCTAAGAAATAAATGCTCAAAATGGCCGAAGACCTAATCACTCTGATCAGGGGGTCCCATCCCCCTCCTGATAAAAGGCCTAGACAGGATGCAGACTATGACTCATACGACCAGGTGTCCATCTCTTCTGATTCATCTTCAGACCTAGGATACTCTTTACCCCCCTTATGAGGATTCTGATCCTGAGGAATCAATTCCATCAGCCTCACCACCTGAGGACTACTCCTTTGGGGAAACTGTACATACCACGAGGGAGAATTTCCACTGGGAAGGCCAGGATTATTCAGAATCCAAGAAAAGGCTCAGAAACTTCCTTTTATTACCTCAACACAGACCCCTTGCTATTCCGCCAGTGTTAGATATTGTGGATGATGTGTAAACTGAATCCAGCTTAAATCCTGATTCCTTACCTCCAGCCCCTGTTAAACCTGACAGATACTACAGAGTCCCTGACTCACATAAATTTCTGTATAAAAGCCCTGTAGCTGACTCAAACTATTTCTCAGGGACCCAAAGGAGTCAAGGCCTCATCAGCCAAGAATCCAGTTCCTTCTGACAGAGATTCCAGAGCATTAGACAGATGGGGAAAGAAAGTATAAACGTCTGCAACTTTAGCAATGAGAGCCTTAAATTGCCAGTTTCACATGCTAAAATATCAGCAATTTTTACTGTCTCAGTTAAAACAAAAAATGCTTCCAGAATCAGATCCTCCTAATATTAAAGAAATGCAGGATTTATTGCATGCAGCTGAACAAGTGGGAAAGCATACTTTGCAATGCGGTTTTGGTTTTGATTCTCTAGAGGCCTCCTGCAGAGCAGCAGTTACAGGCTCTGTCATTAGAAGACATGCTTGGTTAAAAGAACATACGTTATCAGATCATGTTAAAGCAAAATTATTGGATGCACCTTTGCAGCAGGATGTGTTATTTGGAGTTAAGGCAGAAGAGGTATTAAAGAAAATGAAGGATAAGGCAAAATCTATGCAAACGGTGAAGGATTTCTTACAGGTTCAGCCTCCTAGATTTAGCAGAAACTGGCCAACAAAGAATTGGTCCTTTCCAATTACAGACAGACCTCAAAGGGCAAGATACAGACGTCCAAGAGGTAGAGGTCAAACATAAGGTACTTACAGGCCTCGACAATGGGTTGCATCAGGCCAGAAAGAAGGGGAAGACAGGCCCCAACCATATAAAAAACAGCTCCAATAACTTCCCACTACAGTTGCCAAACAAATCCTTCTTGGCAGCCCCCTTGGGAGGAGAACTGGCAGTCTTCTGCCACAATTGGCAAATGATCACCAAAGACAAATGGGTTCTCAACATTGTATTTCAAGGTTACAGGTTCCACTTTCACACTCTGCCAAGGTTAAAAGGAATGCCAAACCTGCCACCAAATCAATGGGCAGAGGCCCAAAAACAAATTACAGCACTCATGGATATGAGAACTATTCAAAAGGTACCATCACAGGAGTATGGACAAGGATTTTACTCAAGACTCTTTCTGGTACCCAGAAAGGACAAAGCCTGGAGGCCCATTCTGGATCTTTCATCTCTAAACACTTACCTGGATGTTCCAAAATTCAAAATGTTGACATTACAGCAGTTTCTACCCATGCTGGGCAAGAAAGCTTGGCTCGTGACTTTGGACCTCAAAGAGGCATACCTGCATGTCCCTATCAGACAAAACTGCAGAAGATACCTCAGATTCATAGCGGGTTCAATGCACTACCAATTCTCTGCACTGCCCTTTGGCTTATCTACTGCACCCAGGGTCTTCACAAAGTGCCTGGCACCAGTAATTGCATTTTGCAGACAGAAAGGAATTCAAATTTATCCGTACCTGGACGACTGCCTGATTCAAGCAGAGAGCAAGGACATTCTTCTAAAGCATCTGGCATTTGTAAAAAAGTTAAGTTGCCTGGTGTACACAGTAAACGAAAAGAAATCAAAACTAGTGCTCTCACAAAAGGTTATATTCCTGGGTGCCAGCTTGAACACAACGGCCCAGATGGCTTATCTCACGCCAGACAAACAAGGACAACTGACTCAATACTTTCAATTGATGGCAACGAAGACCCAACTCCCTGCAAGAAAAATTCTGCAGGCCTTGGGTTACATGGCATCTTGCATACTACTAATTCCATATGCCAGACTGCATATGAGGAAACTACAATGGTACCTAAAGAATGTATGGTCTCAACACTGTCAAAGTTTGGAAACCGTTATGCCACTAATCCCTTGCCTTCAACAGGAGTTTCAATGGTGGGCTCAAGCTTGTCACCTCAACAAGGGACAGCCTTTTACACAACCCACAGCCAGGCAAACACTGACAACAGATGCATCGGATTACGCCTGGGGAGCACACATGGCAAGCAAATGTATTCAGGGCACGTGGCCTGCAGAACAAAGGCATCTTCTCATCAATCAAAAAGAGATGCTAGCTGTACAAAATGTGCTTATAGCTTTCAAGGACCTGCTGCATCCAGGACAACTACTACTAAAGACGGACAACACTACAGTTATGTGGTACATAAACAAGCACGGGGGCACTTACTCCTACCCCCTATGCAGACAAGCTATGACCTTGTGGAATACACCTATAAACCTTCAAGTTCATCTGCAAGCATAATTCCTGCCTGGAGACAAAAACACACTGGCAGAAGACTTAAGCAGAAACATCATGGATCTCCACGAATGGGAGTTGAATCCACAAATATTCAGAATGATAACAGAAATGGTGGAGCCCGGACATAGATCTGTTTGCATCCCCAATAAACTGCCAGCTACAAAAATTCTGCACAAGGAGTTACCATCCACAAGCATGGAAAGTGGATGCCCTCTCATTCAGCTGGGAGAACCTACAAGTATACCTCTCCTGCCAAAGGTACTCATAAAAGCCAGGCAGGAAGAGCCAAAGATGATCCTGATTGCACCAGACTGGCCACGCCAGCACTGGTACCCAATCTTAAGGAACTTAGCACAAGTACCACCCTGGATTTTGCCTCAAATCCCACATCTGCTGACTCAGCACAACAAACAAATACTACACAGCCAGCCAAAGACCTTAAACCTAGCTGCATGGAAGATTCCTTAGTCAAGCAAGCAATGCCTCTCTCCAAAGCTGTTATGGATGTCATTCTGGAGGCCAGAAGGCTTAGTACCAGGAAAGCCTATTTGGATAAATGGGAGAGATTCTGTGCCTGGAACCAAGCTCACAGCCTTGACCCTCTTGTCCCAAACATTCCTCAGATACTACAATACTTAACTGAGATGCTGGACAAAGGACTCTCCTTCTCATCCATCAAGATCCACGCCTCTGCCATCTCTGCTCATTACAACACGGATCCACCAATTTTCTCTAATCCTCTGTTACAACAGTACCTCAGAGGGGCTAAAAACATAGAGCACCTACTCCAACTTGGGATCTCAACTTTGTTTTGGAGAAGCTAACTTTACCTCCATTTGAGCCAGCCAACACAGCAGAATTAAAATATATCTCTTGGAAAACTGCTCTGCTCCTGGCAATAACAGCATGAATAGTTTCAGAATTACAGGCACTAATGGCAGTGGAACCTTTCCTCATTTTCCACCAAGACAGGGTGTCTTTAAGAACTAACCCTACCTTTATGCCAAAGGTGGTATCCAGTGTGGCTCTAAACCAAACTATTCACCTGCCAACTTTTTATCCTAAACCACAGAATAAAGGTGAGAGACTACTGCACTCTTTGGACATTCACAGGCAGTTACACTTCTACTTGGACAAAACCAAAGCTTTCAGAAAATCTGAGCAATTATTGGTAGCATACGCTGCAGGAGCACAGGGAAAAGCCATTTCAAAACAGACTATTTCAAAATGGATAGGACATTGAATGCGTTTCTGCTACACATACCATGGAAAACCTGTTCCTAGCAGCATTAGACCTCACTCCACCAGGGAAACAGCCACTTCAACTGCCTACCTCAGGGGAGTACCTACCAAGGATATTTTGGAAGCAGCAACTTGGAGTTCTGTACATACCTTCATCAAGCATTACCATCTGCCTCTATACTCTAAATCCAGAGCTGGCTTCGCCACTGCAGTGCTGCAGGGCGATATAGCCAGCCCTAATGCCTTATAGAACCAGCCACCCTTCCTCAGCTTTGGGATTCTACCCAAGTGTAATGACTGCAGCAGTGTAACACGATGAACATAGTACAGTTTTGTACCTACCATAAATGTAGATGTTCGAGTGTACACACTGCTGCAGTCTAGGTTACCCTCCCTCCTTCCCCTCTTACTGGCTGGTACATACCTATGTCTTCTACCCTTAATACCTATGGGGAGTATTTGCTGGTAGCTGTTAGTTGTTTTTTGCTTTTCTTATGTATGTTTTATTAGCAATTTGAATTGCCTACCTTTTTGGGGGCACCTGACATCTGGGGCAAGAAAAACTGAAGAAAATGGCATCGGCTGCATCTTATATACCCCTGTCGCACTGACGTCAGGGAGGAGGAGACAGCAACCAACGCCGGACCAAGACTTTGGAACTCGGGCCGTCTGGGGAACTGCCTGACAGCAGGATAACCCAAGTGTAATGACTGCAGCAGTGTATACACTCGAACATCTACATTTATGGTAGGTACAAAACTGCACTTTCCTTGGGGGCCAAAACATTTAAGGCCACCCAGGAGAGCTCCAACTCCAGCCTGGGACCTTAACTTTGTCTTGGAGAAACTCACTCTTCCTCCTTTTCGAGCCAGCTGCTACTGCAGATTTAAAATTCCTTTCTTGGAAAACAGATTTCCTTTTAGCAATCACTTCAGCAAGACGGGTATCTGAATTACAGTCCCTTATGACAGTGGAGCCTTTCATCATCTTTCATGCGGACAGGGTGTCCCTCAGAACCAATCCCTCCATGCCCAAGGTAATATCCAGTGTGGCTCAATCAGTCCATTCATTTGCCTACCTTCTTTCCTAACCCACAGAATAAAGGGGAATGGATACTGCACTCCTTAGATGTGCACAGACAACTTTGATTCTACTTGGACAGGACTAAACCTCAAAGGAAATCTGAACAACTGTGGCATTTGTTGCAGGGACAGAGGGGAAAGCTATTTCAAAGTAAATAATTTCAAAATGGATAGGCAACTGCATTCATTTCTGCTATATTGCTATACACACCATGGAAAACCTATTTCACAGGGCATCAGACCCCATTCAACCAGGGCTGCATCTACCTCTACAGCGTTTTTCAGAGGTGTCCCTACCATGGACATCCTAGAAGCTGCTATTTGGAGTTCTGTACATACTTTCATCAAGTATTATCATTTGCCAATTTTCTCTAAATCCAGAGCTGGCTTTGCCACTACAGTCTTGCAGGGCCTTATAGCTGGTCCTAATTCTATTTAAATTTCTCCTCCCAACCTTAGCTTTGAGAATCTACCCAAATGTAATGACTGCAACAGTGAAACACGAAGAACATAGTACAGTTGTGTACACTTACCATAAATGCAGATGTTAGAGTGTATTCACTGTTGCAGTCCTGGTTACCCTCCCCTCCAGCTCCCTTTCTTCTTTTGGCTATACCTCTACTTTCCCGTACTATGCTCAAAAGCTTTTTGGTGTATTTGTTTTTTTGTTGGAGGTCTATCCTTGCATTTATAGATTTAATTGCTTCCCATTAGGGGGGCACCTGACATCGGGGTCAGGAAAAACTGATGTAATGGAGTCGGCTGCATGTTTTATACTCCTGACAACCTGATGTCATGGAAGATGGGACAGCAACCGACGTAGGACCCAAGACTTTATTAATCAGGCCGACTGAGGGCTACTGCAAGCAGATAACCCAAATGTAATGACTGCAACAGTGAATACACTTGAATATCTACATTTATGGTAAGTGTACACAACTGTACTTTTTCCATGGTGCTTATAGCAGAAATGAATGCAATGGCCTATCCATTTAGAAATGGTTTGCTTAGAAATGGCCCTCCCCTCTGCCCCTGCAGCAAATGTCACCAGCAGCTGTTCAGATTTCCTGAGAGGTTTAGTCCTGTCCAAGTAAAATCCAAGTTGTCTAAGCACATCTAAGGAGTGCAGTATACATTCCCCTTTGTTCTGTGGATTATTAAAGAAGGTTGGTAAGCAAATGAATGGACTGATTAAGAGCCACACTGGATACTACCTTGGGCATGAAGGAGGGATTGGTCTTGAAGGACACCCTGTCCCGCATGAAGGATGATGAAAGGCTCCACTGCCATAAGGGCATGTAATTCAGACACCCTTCTTGCTGAAGTGATGGCTAAAAGGAAGGCTGTTTTCCAAGAAAGGAATTTAAATTCTGCACTTGCAGCTGGCTCAAAAGGAGGTAGAGTGAGTTTTTCTTGGGGCTCTCCTGGGTGGTCTTAAATTTTTGGCCCCTTTGAGGAACTGCTTGAGCAGTGGATGAGAGAAGAGGGGTGGTTCTGTGTTGTAATGAGCTGAAATGGCTTAGGCATGAATTTCGATGGAGGAAAAGTAAAGGCCCTTGTGAAGCATCTCAGTTAAGTATTGAAGAATCTGAGGTAAATTGGGTGCTGCTGTGTCCATCCCGAGTCTGGTTCCAGGAACCTAATCTTTTCTATTTTTCAGCATAAGATTTTCTTTTACTAGGCCTCCTTGCCTCCAGAATGACATCCAACACTTGTTTACTGAGAGATGGTAACAGAGAGATCAGGTAATTAGCCAGGCTGCCAGGTTCAGGGTTTGAAGCTGAGGGTGCAGAATCCGGCCCTCCTGCTGGGACAGCAGGGTAGGGGTCTGAGGCAGGTGCCATGGTGCCAGCAGTGACGCATTGCGCAAGAGGGGGTACCAGTGTTGGCATGGCCAGTCTGGTACAATCAGTATCGTCCTTGGTTTGTCCTGTTTGATCTTTAGTAGTACCTTGAAGAGGAGAGGCAGAGGAGGAAAGGCACAAAGGGATAGATTTTTCCAGGTGAAGGACAGGGCATCCACTTTCCAAGCTTGTTTGTTGGGAGTCCTTGTGCATAATTTGTCCAATTGGTAGTTCTGGGGGGAGGCAAACAGATCTATATCTGGGCTCCCCTATTTGTTTATCAACATGTTGAATGCCTTTGTTTCCAGTTTCCACTCGTGTGGGTCCATGAGATTTCTGCTTAGTTCGTCTGCCAGTGTATTTAGCTTTCCTGGCAGGAATTGAGCCTGCAGGTGCACTTGGTAGCTCAAGGCTGTGTTCCACAGAGCCATGGCTAGTCTGCAGAGAGGGTATGACTGGGTTCCCCCTGCTTGTTTATGTACCACATAACAGTGGTGGTGTCCATCTTTACCATTAATTGTCCTGGAAGAATGTGGTCCTTGAAGGCTGTCACAGCCTGCCAGCAGATTACCCAAATGTAATGACTGCAACAGTGAAACACGAAGAACATCCACCTCCGGAGTTCTCCACTCCTGAACGACTTGCAAAAAGATTTTTCTGTGGAGCTGCCATTTGTGGGGGGTCCAGTAAGTTTCTGCTTAGGTGGTCTGCCAAGGTGTTGTTGATCCCTGGTAGGTACTGGGCAATTAGGTGTAATCCCATCAGGAGGCTGTTAGCCAGAGGTTCATGGCTAGCCTGCACAGAGGTCCCTCCCTGTTTGTTGCTATACCACATTACTGTGGTGTTGTCTGTTGATAAGGAGAACCCCTGGCCTGAGATGGGGTTTGAAGGATGTCAGAGCCTTTTGTACTGCCATCATTTCCTTCTGACTGATGAGTAAGGGAAGGTGCTGTGCAGACCAAAGACCTTGGGTGCACTTGCCTGCTAGTTGAGCGCCCCAAGCAATGTCTGAAGCATCGGTGGTGATGGTGTGCCCAGTAGGGTGGAGGATGAAGGAGAAGACCCTTGTTCCTGGCACAGGCCCCTGCCCACCAGAGAAACTTGGCCCTTATACAGGGGATCAGAGGGAGAGAGGTCTCTAGAGGCTGAGAGTGCTGACACCAAAGGCTCTTTAGATACCACTGAAGTTTCCTCATGTGAAGCCTGGCCAGAGGAATTAGAAGGATGCCAAGATGCCATGTACCCCAAGGCTTGCAGGAGCTTCCTCTCAGTGAGGTGACTTCTGGAAGCCAACTGGGTAAAGTAGAGAGGCAGGAAGCTCTGCGTTTCTGAGGATAGGAAGGCCATTTGGGATGCTATGTCCAGCAGTGCTCCCAAGAAAACGATCTTCCTGAAGGGTGTTTGCTTTGATTTCTTCTCATTGATGGTGAACCCTAGGGAAGTTAGGATGGTTTTGACAAAGAGAAGGTCCTAGGGCAGCTTTTCTTTGCACTCTGACTGAATGAGGCAGCCGTCCAGATAAGCGTAAATCTGTATATTTCTCTGTCTGCAAAATGCTATGGCTGGGGCTAAGCATTTGGTGAATACTTTGGATGTAGTGCATAAGCCAAAAGGTAGCGTAGAGAACTAAAAGTGTTGTGAGCCTGTTCTGAAGCGCAGGAATTTCCTGCAGGATTCCCTTATGGGGATGTGGATGTAGGCATCTTTTAGGTTTAGGGTCACTAGCCAGGCATTTTTTGTCAGCATAGGCAGCAGCTGCTGCAAAGTTAGCATTTTGAATTTGGGGACCAACAGGGAGGTGTTCAGAATTGATAGATCCAAGATGGGGCACCAAGTGCCCTCTTTTCTGGGAACAATGAATTGTATGGAATAAAAGCCTTTGCCTGTTTGATCTGCGGGGACAGGTTGAACTGCCCCCTGGGATATGAGAGTTTGGACCTGTTTCAATGCCTCCGCCCACTGGTTTGGAGGTAAGTCTGGGCACCCTCTTGGAATTGGGAGTTCATTGAAAGAGAATTTGTATCCCTGTAAAATGATCTTTAAGACCCATTGGTCCTTTGTTACAGAAAGCCAATTTTCTTTGCAGAGAGAGAGAGATTTCCTCCTAGTTTTTGGTGAGTGAAAGGAGGGCAGAGGAGGGAGAGGGATTCATTGAGAGTTTTTGCCATAGAAGGGCGTCTTACAACTCCCTGCCTTTGGGGTGGAAGTGGCCCCACTGTTTAGTTCTCTGCTGCCCTGGGGATAGGGGCCTGGGTGGTCTGTCCCTGCGGGGCTTACCTTGGCCCTGTCTGCTAGGTACAGGGAAGGACCAGTGCTTAGAGGGAAAGTTCCTGCTGAACCTGGAAGGTTGAATCTGAAAGAAATCTTTTACTGTTTGCATAGATTTTGCTTTGTCTTCCATCTTTTTAAGCACTTCTTCTGCTTTTACTCCAAACGGTCCTTATCCAGAGGTGCATCAATTAATTTAGACTGGACATGATCAGGGGAGAGATTGTACCGTCAACCATGCATGTCTTCTAATGACAGATCCTGACATTGGTCCCCTCTAGGGAGTCATATCCACAGTGTAATGAGTGTTTGGCCACTTAAGTAGAGCGCAGTAAATCTGCTCTTTCAAATTGGCACAGTTAGGAAAGGTTGAAATCTTTTGTTTTAATAGTTCCAAAGTGTGTTGTTGATATTTCAACATATGGAACTGACAGCTGAGTGCTCTAATAGCCAAGGTTGCAGAGGTGTATACTTTTTTCCCCAAGGTTGCAGAGGTGTATACTTTTTTACCCAATCTGTCCAGAGCTCTGGATTCCTTGTCAGAAGGAATAGGATTCTTGGCAGAACTAGTCTTAGCTTCTTTAGCTCCCTTTGTAATGACTTCTGGGTCTGCAGCAGGATTTCTGTACAGGTATTTGTGAGAATCCAGTACTCTGTTATACCTGTCAAGTTTACTGGGAGCAAGTGGGAGGGCATCAGGGGCTAAGCTGGATTCATGGAAAACATCATCCACCACTTCTAAAATAGGGGGGATGGACAGGGTTGGTGCTGGGGCAGGTCCAGAAACTCTCTAAGTTTTTTCTTGGACGGGGGGAAATCCTGGGATTCTCACTGGAATTATGTTCCCCGGGGGTGTGAAGGTTTTCCCAAAAGGAAAGGTCTTCTGGTGGGGAGGCAGAAGGAAAAGATTTCTCTGCACCTGAATCCTCATAAGCAGTCAGAGGTGGTTGTTTCTCTTCAAAATCTGAATAATCAGATTCATTAGAAACCTGTTCTGTCATAATTTCAGGAGAAGGATGTCTTTTAATTTTAGAGGTTGTGGCCTGACTATCCCTGATAAGGGAGATGAGATCCCCCACCATTTTAAGCATTTGTGCTTGGGTTGGTGGAGCGGGAGCAAGACGTTGGCTAGAGGCAGATTTTCTAGGAGTGGCCTGGCTTATAGTTCTAAGAGTATCCATCTGTCTGAGGGAAATGGATGGGAAGATGTTTTTTTGTCAAGATTCGGTAGTGCGACAGGCCTCCTCAGAAGCTGGTGCCTGGGTTGCGGCTTTGGACCCAACTGAGGCAGAGACAGCCAAAGACTCGGAAGATGAAGATTTCTGTGGCATACTGAACTCCAAAAGGGTCTCGGTAGAGGTCTGTGTAGATATCGAATCAGGCATCATGGGCTGCAAAAGCGCCTCACTGAATTCCGGAGAACTGACAACGTACTTAGTGGTAGAGTCATCGGAAGGCTTAACCTTGTGTGGTCTGTCTCTATCTTTACCTTTGCGTTTTTTCGGAATGTCCATGGATTATTGGCTGATGGACACCATGGAATGCGAAGACAGAAGACGAAAATACTGGTCTACAATAAGAGCTCTACGGCGAATGGTTCTTGCATTAAAGAGGCACAGAACTGGCAGTGGGGGATGTCGTGGTCTGGGCCTAAACAAGTGATGCAGTATGAATGGAAGTTTTGGTGTGGGATCTGCTTTCCACAGGCGAGACAATTGTTAACTTTTTCAGACATCGGTTAGTGCAAGAAAAAAGCATCCCCAAACGGGATACTTAGCTTTAGACGTTTTCAGCTGTAATTCAAACTCTGGTAACGACCAACCAGTACACTTGCAAACTCCTTCTTATGGGCTCCACGGCAAGAGAGACTGATGTAATGGCATCGGCTGCCTTGCTTTATAGCACTGACGACCTGATGCCAGACTAAACATGGAGTCTGGTATTCGGGCCAGCCGAGGGCTACCACAACAGGGATAACCTACAGGTGATGACTGCAACAGTGAAACACAAAGAACATCATAAATTGTCTAGCCATATTACACCTTTAAGTAGAGACACTTTGTTGTCTTCCTGTTTCCCTTTTCAGGAACTTAATAGTGCTTGTATCACAAACTGATAAAGTCTGTACATGACAATCCTGGTGTAAATCTGTGTCTACCCATCCAGTCATCATGACTAGCTTTAAAGGTAGTCATATAGCAAGCAAGAAGGAATTAAAATTACAGCTAATGCGCAACAGATGGTTTCACAAACCTAGTGGAAAATCTCCTTCAATGTAAAAATGTACTATGGGCAGGAAAGATTAGCCGTGTGAAGTACTTAATAACAGATGTAGAGTCACCCTAGGATTTCCAGTCTAAGTATGTTCTGGTACTAGTGCTCCTTCAGGAGCACAGTTTTAAAAATGTCTAAGGAATAATCAGCACAGGCCCTGTGATTTAAGATGGGTTAGCTCCTGTTGATCAGAAAAGCAACCCCAGAGGCACAACTGTCCTTGTCTCCTGAAACCAATACCTCATTAATAATTAGTTTCCATATACAAGTTTCAAAGCATGTCAGGAATAAAAATCAGCAATACAGCCAACTGCAAATAGCAGGCTGAACCAGTAAAGGTCCATGATGCTTTTTATTTCAACAATTAATTCTGACATTAGCCATTTATCTGGTGCTTAAAAAGGGGAAACAATAAAGCCTCCGTTAACGTTACACACAACATAGATGACAGGGAAGAGTAGAAGAAGCAAACCAAAAGGGGGATCAGGAGAAGCTAATCTAAACTGTGAAGACAAGGATGATTCACCTATACTGTTACAGTAAGTAACTCACACAACCATACTAAAATATAGCCTCCTGTCTTCACAATGAAGCATGTCTAGGTAGAATACTTAATAAATCAAAAAAGTCTGGTGACAGCCTCAGCTAGCATACCTCAGAGAACTGCTGTAGCAGACTTTCCTCTCTCAGAAAAATAGTCGGATTTATGACTGGCACGTGTGGACAACACACCAATTTGTTGTCTAAAAGACTGCAAGGGCCAGTAGTGTAAAAAGAAGTAATGTACCTACCATAACGTTCCATGTTAGTTGTCCTTCATCTCACCTTCCTTCTTGCTGTTTGGGTTCGTAGCCGATCCTCAACTCCAACTCGGCCTACTTCTATAGCTCGAGAGATATTTACTGGCTCGAGGTTAACCCTTATCCCAGAATGCCCAGCGTCAGCTACCCAGATCTCATTTGTGATAGTACACACTAGACATATAAAGTAACCAGTAACCTAAAACTGATTTACCAAAATAACAGATCAGAATAAACTGTCATAAAATTACCTGGCATGTGAACCAAGAAAAAGGAAATCAGCCAGTGAAACCATAGTGAACTCCTCTCAATCCTCCAGGAAGGGGGGAACGCAAGAAGGAAGGCGAGATGAAGGACAACTAACAAGGAACGTTATGGTAGGTACATAACTTCTTTATGTTAAGTTGTCCCATCTCGCCTTCATTCTTGCTGTTTGGGACAGTGTTCCTAGCACCTAAAGACCCCTGGTGGCTCATTGGAACAGACTCTTCAGAATAGTGGAACCAAAGGAAGCCCTGCTCTGGGAGACCACATTCACTTTGTAATGAGAGATAAAGGTATGAGGGTTTGCCCAAAAGGTAGCTGCACAAATTGAGTCTATGGGCAATTTGGAATGAAAGGCTACAGATGTGGCTAATGCTCTAGTAGAATGACATTTCGGTTTTGCTGGTAGATGTTTATGCCTTAACTGATAAATAAAGGCAATGGTGTCAGATAACCATTTGGATAAAGTCACCTTAGAAACTGGAAGGCCTTTCTTATTGTGAGCATAGGAGAGAAACATTTGGTCTGACTTTATTAGCTCTTTGGTCCTATGGAGGTAAAAACGTAATTGTCTGTGCACATCCAGTTGTTGAAGACCGTATTCTGCCTTGTTGCTATAACCAGGAAAGAAGATGGGGAGATCGATGTATTGATTTAAATTGTTTTCTGAACAGACATTTGGTATGAGAGATGGGTTGGTTCTCAGAGAAACTCTATCTTTGTGAAATAAATAAATGTAAATAAATAACACCATATATGGAGGATGAACACAGTGTGTTTAGAGTTCTGAAACCCTTCTAGCTGAGGTAATAGCAACCAGAAAAAGTGTTTTCCAAGAAAGAAATTTTAAGGGACATGAAGCTGCTTGTTCAAATGGAGGCAGAATCAAAGAAGTCTAAACTAAATTGAGATCCCAAGGAGGAGGTGGATCCCTCACTGGAGGTCTAAGAAGAGATGTTCCTCTCATGAAGGCTTTGCAGAGCATATGAGACATTATGCTAGAATTAAGAATTCCAATATGAAAATTAGATATGGCTGCCAGTTGTACCTTGATGGTAGCAGCAGCCGCACACGACTGGAAAAGCTCTGCTAGAAATTCTAGAATTTGATGGACTGGGGCTGAAAAGGGGTCTAAGTTTCTAGATTTTGCCCAGTAAGAAAATTTTTTCCATTTGTTAGCATAAGTCTTTCTCGTAGCTGACTTATGGGAGGAAACAATAATACCGCGAACTGCTGGGGAGATACTTGGAAGCCTGGCTAAGATAGGAAGTGGAGAAACCAAGCTGTGAGCTTGAGAGTCTGAAGGGATTGGTGTAACCCGCCTGACTGATGAATCAACAGATCTGGCACTGGGTCCAGAATCCAAGGCTGGTCTAGAAGGTGAAGGTACAGGAATGGAAACCATAACTGTCGAGGCCAACAGGGGGCAATGAGGATCATTTTGCAACCCAACGATTTTGCTTTCTGTATGAGTCTTGGAATTAGGGGAAAAGGGGGAAATGCATAAAGGAGTACCTGAGGCCAATCGTGGACTAGAGCGTCCCTGGGAGTTTGACCTGGAGGAGGAAGCAGGGAGAAGTAGCTGCGGCATTTGTTGTTGAAGGGAGTGGCAAATAGATCGCAGCAAGGCTGGCCCCATTTGCGGAAGATAAGGTCCACAACTTCCTGATTTGGAGACCACTCGTGAGGCATGAGGATAGCCCTGCTGAGCCTGTCCACTATTACTCTGGATTTCCCAGGGATGTGCATTGCTGTCAGAAAACGTTGGGAAGAAATTGCTCATTGCCAGAGCCTGAGGGCTTCTCAACACAAGAGGTAGGACCTGGTCCCACACTGCTTGTTGATGTACCACACAACTGATGTATTGTCTGTTTGGATTGCAATAGTCCCAGAAGGAAGAGAATCTTGAAGAGCTTGCAATGCTAGGGGCGCTGCTCTCATCTCTAGGACATCGATATGCAGATGGTACTAGTGAGGTTGCCACATGCCTTAGACTGTCCTGCCTAGACAATACCACCCCCCCCCATCTGGGAGGCATCCGTGGTCACTGTGGCTACCAGAGGGGGTTGAATGAAAGGTCTGCCCTGAGTCACCAGTGGGGAGACCATCCACCAAGAGAGGTGTCTTTTGCATGTTTCTGTAATCAGGATCATGTGAGACATGGGTAGTTCCTGGAAGGACCACTGTGTGAAGAGAAGCCACTGAAGGACTCTCATGTGGTAACGTGCTAATGGTACAAGAAGAATGGCAGCTGCCATGGGGCTTAGAACTTGCAGGACATGTCTGACTTGGACCTTTCTACTCTGCATTAGAAATTATACTTGATGGCAAATAGAGAAAACTCTTTCCTGAGGTAACCTTGCAAACATCTGTTTTGTGTTTAATTCTGCTCCTATATATGTAACAGATTGTAAGGGCAACTAGGCATTTTTCAAAATTTACTGTAATGCCTTGTTGGGTGCAGGTTGATTTGTATAATCCCGTGCCTCTAAGAGTTGATGCCTGGTGGTAGCAGTTAGGAGCCAGTCGTTTAGATAGGGAAACACGTGGAATCCTTGATGTCTGAGGTGAGCCGTGACTACTGCCATACATTTGGTGAACACCCTGGGGGCTGTGGTGAGACCAAAGGGCAGAGCTCTGAACTGGTAATGACTGGCCCCTACCCGGAAGCGAAGAAATCTCCTGGAGCATCTGTCCATTTTGATATGGTAGTACGCATCCTGAAGATCTATGGAGCACATCCAGTTGTCCTGACACAGAAAGGGGAGACTGGACTGCAGTGTTACCATCCAGAACTTTTCTTTTTGTACAGATTTGTTCAATCTGCTGAGATCCAGTACTGGGGTCTCCAGTCCCATCTTTTTTTGTACTAAAAAGAATCTTAAGTTCCGGATCCTAGTTGGTCTGCGGGGACTTCCTGAATGGCTCTTTTTTTCTAGCAGTTTAGAAACTTGAATAACTGCTTGATCCCTTAGATTGGGTGGGACATCTGGGATGGACTTTTTTGACTTTAGAGGGGGGTGATGAAAGGGAATTTTGTAACCTCCAGATATGACAGATAGTACCCATTTGTCTCTTGTTATATTTTGCCAGGCTTTTGGGTACAGGGGAAAGTCTTCCCCCAATTGCTTTCAGAAGTGAGCAGTCGGGCAACCCATCAGGGATGCTGGAAGGGTTTGGCAGAGAAGGTTTCTCTGTCACCCTGATTTTGCGGTCGCCCTCTACCACGAGGGTAGTGTCTGCCATTGTTGTTGTTTCCCCTTCTGCCCCTGGGGGATAAAAAATCACCACGTATGTCAGGCAAGGGTCCCTGGGACTTCCAAAAAGTGCAGTTTTGTACCTACCACAAATGTAGATGTTCCAGTGTATACACTGCTGCAGTCATTACACTTGGGTTATCCTGCCATCAGGCAGTTCCCCAGTCGGCCTGAGTTCCAAAGTCTTGGTCCGGCGTCGGTAGCTGTCGCCTCTGCCCTGACATCAGTGCGACAGGGGTATATAAGGTGCAGCCGAAGCCATTTTCTTCAGTTTTTCTTGCCCCAGATGTCAGGTGCCCCCAAAAAGGTATGCAATTCAAATTGCTAATAAAACATACATAAGAAAAGCAATCAACAACTTTCAGCTACCTACAAATACTCCCCATAGGTAGTAAAGGGTAGGAGACAAACTTACGTACCAGCAAGTAAGAGGGGAAGGAGGGAGGGTAACCTGGACTGCAGCAGTGTATACACTCGAACATCTGCATTTATGGTAGGTACAAAACTGTACTATGTTCATCGTGTTACACTGCTGCAGTCATTACACTTGGGTAGAATCCCAAAGCTGAGGTAGGGTGGCTGGTTCTATAAGGCATTAGGGGTGGCTATAAGGCCCTGCAGCACTGCAGTGGCGAAGCCAGCTCTGGATTTAGAGTATAGAGGTAGATGGTAATGCTTGGTGAAGGTATGTACAGAACTCCAAGTTGCTGCTTCCAAAATGTCCTTGGTAGGTACTCCTCTGAGGTAGGCAGCTGAAGTGGCTGTTGCCCTGGTGGAGTGAGATCTAATGCTGCTAGGTACAGGTTTCCCATGGTGTGTATAGCAGAAATGTATACAGTGTCCTATCCATTTTGAAATAGTCTGTTTTGAAATGGCTTTTCCCTGTGCTCCTGCAGCATATGCTACCAATAATTGCTCAGATTTTCTGAAAGCTTTGGTTTTGTCCAAGTAGAAGCGTAACTGCCTGTGTATGTCCAAAGAATACAGTAGTCTCTCCCCTTTATTCTGCGGATTTGGATAAAAAGTTGGCAAGTGAATAGTTTGGTTTAGAGCCACACTTGATACCACCTTTGGCATAAACGTAGGGTTAGTTCTTAAAGACACCCTGTCTTGGTGGAAAATGATGAAAGGTTCCACTGCCATTAGTGCCTGTAATTCTGAACCTCTTCGTGTTGATGTTATTGCCAGGAGCAGAGCAGTTTTCCAAGAGATATATTTTAAATCTGCTGTGTTAGCTGGCTCAAAAGGAGGTAAAGTTAATTTTTCCAACACGAAGTTGAGGTCCCAAGTTGGAGTAGGTGCTCTACGGGGCAGTCTTATGTTTTTTGCCCCTCTGAGGTACTGTTTTAGCAAAGGATTAGAGAAAATTGGTGGATCTGTGTTGTAATGAGCAGAGATGGCAGAGGTGTGGATCTTGATGGATGAAAAGGAAAGGTCTTTGTCAAGCATCTCAGTTAAATATTGTAGTATCTGAGGAATATTTGGGACAAGAGGGTCAAGGCTGTGAGCCTGGTTCCGGGCACAGAATCTCTTCCATTTATCCGAATAGGCTTTCCTGGTACTAGGCTTTCTGGCCTTCAGAATGACATCCATATCAGCTTTGGAGAGAGGCATTGCTTGCTTGTCTAAGGAATCTTCCACGCAGCCAGGTTTAAAGTCTTTAGCTATCTGTGAAGTATCTGATTGTTGTGCTGAGTCAGCAGATATGAAATTTGAGACAAAATCCAGGGTGGTCCTTGTGCTAAGTTCTTTAAGATTGGGTACCAGTGCTGGCGTGGCCAGTCTGGTGCAATCAGGATCATCTTTGGCTCTTCTTGCCTGGCTTTTATGAGTACCTTTGGAAGGAGAGGTAATGGTGGGAAAGCATATACTTGTAGGTTTTTCCAGCTGAATGAGAGGGCATCCACTTTCCATGCTTGTGGATGGCAAGTGCTTGTGCAGAATTTCTGTAGCTGGCAGTTCATTGGGGATGCAAATAGATCTATGTCCGGGCTCCACCATTTTTGTGTAATCATTCTGAATATTTGTGGATTCAATTCCCATTCGTGGGGATCCATGATGTTTCTGCTTAAGTCGTCTGCCAGTGTGTTTTTCTCTCCTGGCAGGAATTGTGCTTGCAGATGAACTTGATAGTTTAGAGCTGTGTTCCACAAGGTCATGGCTTGTCTGCAGAGGGGATAAGAGTGAGTGCCCCCTTGCTTGTTTATGTACCACATAACTGTGGTGTTGTCCGTCTTTAGTAGTAGTTGTCCTGGATGCAGCAGGTCCTTGAAGGCTATAAGGGCATTTTGTACAGCTAGCATCTCCTTTTGATTGATGTGAAGATGCCTTTGTTCTGCGGGCCACTTGCCCTGAATACATTTTCCAGCCATGTGTGCTCCCCAGGCGTAATCCGATGCCTCTGTTGTCAGTGTTTGCCTGGCTGTGGGTTGAGTAAAAGGCTGTCCCTTGTTGAGGTGACAAGCTTGAGCCCACCACCGAAACTCCTGTTGAAGGCAAGGAATTATTGGTATAACTGTTTCCAAACTTTGACAGTGTTGAGACCAGACACTCTTTAGGTACCATTGTAGTTTCCTCATATGCAGTCTGGCATATGGAATTAGTAGTAAGCAAAATGCCATGTAACCCAAGGCCTGCACAATTTTTCTTGCAGGGAGATGGGTTCTTGTTGCCATTAATTGAAAATATTGAGTCAGTTGTCCTTGCTTGTTGAGATAAGCCATCTGGGCTGTTGTATTAAAGCTGGCACCCAGGAATATTATCTCTTGTGATGGCACTAGTTTTTATTTCTTTTCGTTTACTGTGTACCCTAGGCAACCTAATAACTTTTCAACAAACGCCAGATGCTTTAGAAGAATGTACTTGCTCTCTGCTTGAATCAGGCAGTCGTCCAGATACGGATAAATTTGAATTCCTTTCTGTCTGCAAAATGCAATTACTGGTGCCAGGCACTTTGTGAAGACCCTGGGCGCAGTAGATAAGCCAAAGGGCAGTGCAGAGAATTGATAGTGCATTGAACAAGCTATGAATCTGAGGTATCTTCTGCAGTTTTGTCTGATAGGGACATGCAGGTATGCCTCCTTGAGGTCCAAGGTTACGAGCCAAGCTTTCTTGCCCAGCATGGGAAGAAGCTACTGTAGTGTCAACATTTTGAATTTCTGAACATCCAGGTAAGTGTTTAGAGAAGAAAGATCTGGAATGGGCCTCCAGGCTTTGTCCTTTCTGGGAACCAGAAAGAGTCTCGAGTAAAATCCTTGTCCTTGCTCCTGTGGTGGTACCTTTTGAATAGCTCCCATGTCCATGAGTGCTGTAATTTGTTTTTGAGCCTCTGCCCATTGATTTGGTGGTAGATATGGCATTCCTTTTAACCTTGGCAGAGTGTGAAAGTGGAACCTGTAACCTTGAGATACAATGTTGAGAACCCATTTGTCTTTGGTGGTCATATGTCAATTATGATAGAAAAGTGCCAGGTTTCCTCCCAAGGGGGCTGCCAAGAGAGAGCTGTTTGGTAGCTGTAGTGGGAAGTCATTGGGGCTGTTTTTTATATGGTTGGGGCCTGTCTTCCCCTTCTTTCTGGCCTGATGCACCCCACTGTCGAGGCCTGTAAGGACCCTGTGGTTGACCTCTACCTCTTGGACGTCTGTATCTGCCCCTTTGAGGTCTGTCTGTAACTGGAAAGGACCAATTCTTTGTTGGCCAATTTCTGCTAAATCGAGGAGGCTGAACCTGTAAGAAATGCTTCACCGTTTGCATAGATTTTGCCTTATCCTCTATTTTCTTTAATACCTCTTCTGCCTTAACTCCAAATAACACATCCTGCTGCAAAGGTGCATCCAATAATTTTGCTTTAACATGATCTGGTAACGTATGTTCTTTTAACTAAGCATGTCTTCTAATGACAGAGCCTGTAACTGCTGCTCTGCAGGAGGCCTCTAGAGAATCAAAACCACATTGCAAAGTATGCTTTCCCACTTGTTCAGCTGCATGCAATAAATCTTGCATTTCTTTAAAATTAGGAGGATCTGATTCTGGAAGCATTTTTTGTTTCAACTGAGATATCAAATATTGCTGATATTTTAGCATGTGAGGCTTAACTGGGGCTGGAGGTAAAGAATCAGGACTTAAGCTAGATTCAGTATACACATCATCCACAATATCTAACACTGGCAGAATAGCAAGGGGTCTGTGTTGAGGTAATAAAAGGAAGTCTCTGAGCCTTTTCTTGGATTCTGAGTAATCCTGGCCTTCCCAATGGAAATGCTTCCTCATGGTGTGTAAGGTTTCCCCAAAGGAGTAGTCCTCAGGCGGAGAGGCTGATGGAACTGATTCCTCAGCATCAGAATCCTCATAAGGGGGTAAAGAGTATCCTAGGTCTGAGGATGAATCTGAGGATATGGATACCTGGTCGGATGAATCATAGTCTGCATCCTGTCTAGGCCTTTTATCAGGAGGGGGATGGGACCCCCTGATCAGAGTGATTAGGTCTTTGGCCATTTTGAGCATTTGTTTCTTAGGCATGGAGGCCTGTCCTGGAGAATGCTGTATTTGTTTATTTGTTTTTAAAGGAGGTTTAGACTTAGCAGAAGATTTAATGCTTAACTGAGTAGGTCTGAAAACACCCTCTGAAGCTGCGGGTTGTTCAGCTACTCCTGATCCCTCTGAAGGGTTAGTTTCAGTAGGCTGAAAATCTTGTGCATCCGAAGGCCCAGCCATCTCCATGTGGGAGTCAGAGGCGTCCTGTGCTTCTACAGAAGCGGTCGTCAGGGGCTGCGAAGGCACCTCGCTGAAAAACGGAGAACCGGCGACTGGCCTAGAAGAGGCTTCATCAGTTTTGGGCCTCGGATGCCTATCTTTGTCTTTGCGCTTTTTATGTATTCCGGTCGTCGGAAGTTCCGACGGCATGGTGTAATTGAATTTTCTGCCAAAATAATGTTGGGCAAAATCAAACCGACATTTAATAGTGCGCTTGTTAAACCTAGCACAAAACCGACAACCAGTGACGTCGTGGTCTGGGCTTAGGCATGGGATACAATAAGAATGGAAATCCTTATGAGGTATTTGCTTCCCACAAGATATACAGTTATTAACTTTTACTGACATCGGTCTGAGGCAAGAAAAAGTTTCCCCAATGGGGTACTTAGCTTTGTAGAAGACTTTGGTTCTGGATTCGGAATGAAAATCTCAGGAGTCGGCCGACCGGCACTTGCAAACTGCTTTTGCTTCGGGCACCGCGCAAGAAAGACTGAAGAAAATGTCGTCGGCTGCATCTTATATACCCCTGTCGCACTGATGTCAGGGAGGAGGCGACAGCAACCGACGCCGGACCAAGATTTTGGAACTCAGGCCGACTGGGGAACCGCCTGATGACAGGATAACCCAAGTGTAATGACTGCAGCAGTGTAACACGATGAACATCCACATCTTTTCACCCTTCTGACCTTTGGGATAAGGTCTGTTAGGAGTGGAAAAACAGACTCCCACGGCAGAGAGAGTCTTACCTTCCTGCTCACACCTGGTAAGTGTGTCTTTCACCTGAGGCCCAAAAAGCGAGGAGCCATCAAAGGGAGTATTTGTGAAGGACACCTGAAAGGGTTCCGCAAACTGACACAACCATAGCCAAGCATGTCTCCTGAGAGCCACTCCTGTACCTGTGGCTCTGCTCGCTCAATCGGCTGCATAGGAAATCAGCCTCATGGAAGAGTTGACTATAAAATTAAGAGTCGCAAGCTGGGAAGCTATTCTGGCTGATGCTCCTCAGCTGTAGGATCTTGTAGGGTATCTCCAAGCTCTTTTAGGAGATCCCTTTGAAGTTGTGTGAAATGACAGAGATAATTCAGGGATCTCATTGAGAAGGTCGCTGAGGAAAACATTTGCTTCCCATATCTGTCCATCGTCTTAGACTCTGTTTGGTGGATGGACAGACGAAGAAGTTTCCGCCAACTCTTTCTTGGTGGCTACTGCTACCACGATGGCATCAACTGGCACACCCTTAGAGAGAGAGATTGTTTGTCCTGGTGGGGCTGTTATGAACTTATTTGGTCTCCTCGGAGTAGGTTCCACAGAATGCGGAGCTGACCAAGCCTTTCAGGCCACTACAGAAATGAGTGGATTGAAAGGTGGAGACACCCAGGAGGTGGAGGGTCGGGAACCAAATGCCTCCAGGTATACAAACTCATCCTCGGTAGGGACTAGGGAAGACTAGCCACCCCTCTGTCATCCTCGGTAGGGACTAGGGAAGACCAGCCACCCCTCTGCCTAAGCATTTCAAGGATGTCCAAAAAGGAAACATCTTCAGAGGGGTACCTGGGGAAGCCTTCCGCTTCATCCAGGTCTGTATCTGAGGTGACGGACTCAGGGGAGTGCTTCCTCTTGCACTTCCTCTTCCGAGGAGGCTCCTCTGAGTGATCAGGGGAGGCCTTGGAAGAAGAGGGGTCACCCAATGGGGTGTCCTAGGGCATAGGTTCCCTACGCTTCTGAGCCGGAAGAGGAGCAGAGGTTGGTACAGGCACCACAAGAGAAGGAGCTGATGGGGCTGATAGTAGGGCTGCTTCAGGGGACAGCACACTCTGAATGACCTCGAAGGCATCACGATCCCGAGGCAAAGAAGTTTCCAGCTCCGAAGAGACGGGAGTCCTTCTCCGTGTTGAGGGTGACTGCTCCAAGTCCGATGTGGGAGCAAAGCTCACTTGCGCCGAAGTTCCGAGAGGGTGAGCGGGGTCAGACAAGGGACCGATGCCACTTCCTCCCCTTGGAGCCGATGAGAGAGCTTCGGCACCAAGATCCCTTGATGGATGGGACAATCGAGGTGATCGGAGCCGACGTCGGAACCGAAGAGGAGGTGATCGGCGCGGTCAGTTCTACTATCAGCGCGTGCATGGTCTCCGGCACCGAACCAAGTCTAGTCAGAGGAGGAATGGAGATGGAAGCGGATGGAGCCGCAACCTGTTGAGGTGGGCTAGAAAGTAATTTTGCAAGGGCCTGTGATTTAAGCAACCTGCTGACTACTCTCTCCATGTCCTGATCCGACAGCCTCGAGAGGAGTGGGATGAAGAGCGATGACTGCGTTCACTACCTAATAAGGGTGACTGTGGCATCTAGTGGACCGGCTCCAATGAAGGAGACCTTGCTCGCTTGTGGCTCCAAGACGGCTCCGAGGTAGCAGTTGGAGCCGAGGGAGGAGATGACTTGTCGATGCCAGACAGCACTGACAAACTTGGTTCTTCAAGCCCAGGAGTCAGCTCCGAGGATGGAGCCGACGGCTTGACAGACTTAGAGGATTTCACTGGCTGAAAACCTTTAGCCGGGGAATCCTGTGATTTCAATAATCCTCGAAGGATTAATTTGTTTTTGCGCTCCTGCAGGACCCTTGGACTAAATGCATGACAAATAGAGCAGGAGTCCTGCAGGTGCACAGCCCCTAAACAATAAACACAGCTAGTGTGCCCATCTGTCAGAGACATTTTCTGACAGCATGAGTCATACTTTTTGAAGCCACAAACTTTGGCCTCTTTAGACATGTTACATAACTATACTAAAAAACAAACATTTTTTTTTTTTTTTTTTTTTTTAATACAGTTAAGGGACAGAAAGGAGAGCCGCTAATTTAAACGGCTGTCCTAAGGGGAGGGAGAACTGTCTAATTTAAACGAGTTCAGGGGAAACAGAAGGCCTGCGAGATATGGAGCGACGGCCAACAAAGCTACAACACACACAAGAAGCGATGAGGGATAAATTACTATATCTAGACAAAAACTTAACAAATTTTTAAGAATAAACAACAATTATAATCATAGAAAAAACTCTACTAAGCCTGAGCCAGTAATGAAGCAACCTCGCAGCTGAAGCCACAAACGAGATCAGGGTAGCTGACGTTGGGCTTTCTGGGATAAGGGTTAGCCTCGAGCCAGTAAATAGCTCTCGAGCTACAGAAGTAGGCCGAGTGGGAGTCGAGGATCAGCTCCGAACCCAAACAGCAAGAATGAAGGCAAGATGGGACAACTTAACATGTTACTTTACTGGTGTGCTGGTATAAGAGGGAAGTATAGGTGTGCCAACACGCAGTTTCTTGCACTACAAAGGGAGGATGAAGCCTAGTGCTCTAAAGTGATAATGTTATGTCATGTCAGAAGAGTAAAAGAAAAACAAGAACTATACTACCCTGGGTAGTATAAGAGAAGAAAAAAGGGAGGATGTGGAAAGGGTGCTAGCACTGTAACAGTGAGCTACTTGAACATCTGTTATGGTACACAACTGTATTATGTTCTTCATTAGACAACTGTTGCAGTATCTATGACTAGACTGCATATTTGCCAAAGTTCATGAAGAAAGGGTGGAAAGAGAAGGGACTGGTTTTTGGAAGAACTTGGAAAACAGCTCTAACAAACCCTGTTCTAGCACTGGAAATGTTGTCAAGCTTGTAGTGCTTAGTGTATGTGTGCACTAAAATCCAAGTAACTGCATCTAGAATACATCTACAGTCCATCCCTTTCCAAAAAGTCCCAGAAGTGGCCATAGCTCTGACAGAATGAGGCTAGACACCCTGAAGGAGAATTTTGCCATGGTGAATAATAAAACTGTATAGAAAGAGACAACCATCTGGAAATGGTTTGCATAGATACAGGGTGACCTTTTATTCCTTCCATCAAAGGGAACAAAAAAGTTGGTCAGATATTCTGATTTCTTTAATCTTATCCGGGTAAAATCTTAACTGTGTGTAGATGGCTAAATCATAAATAAATGTTTCTTCTCTGTTTTTGGTTCAGGAAAGAGCAGGGGAAGATGAATGATCTGACATAATGTAGATTCAGAAACAACCTTTGATATAATGGAAGAGATGGTTCTAAAACTCACCCTATCCTTATGGGAGATCAAAATGGGGGCAAGTAGACAACAGTTTGTAAATCAGCTACCAGCCAAATTCAGAACATTGAGTAAAAGCAGTCTTCCAAGAAAGAAATTTCGGAGAAGAACTGGCTGCAGGTTAAAAGGAACACATTTAACTTCAACACCAAATTTAGATCTCAGGAAGGTGCCAAATGTTTTCTAGTTGGTCAACAGTATAATACCACTTTCAAAAACTCTGACTTGGAATAAATAAGAAAAGGGGGATACAGAGAAAGACACACAGAAATGACTCATAGTTCCATCATAACAGAAGTGTACGCTAGGCCTTAATTGAGCAATTCACACAGTTAATGGAAAATAATGATGGGATCCTATTCTCTGTTTTGTCACCGACTAGAAAATCTTTTCCATATAGCCAAGTAAGATTTACTGATAGCAAGTTTTCTTCCCTTCAACACCTGTTGAACATCTTCAGCAAAAAGGTGCCTAAAAGGGACCAAAAGCTTACTATCCATACATTTGGTCTGTGATTTTGAATATTGGGATAAATCATGGATCTGTTGTCCTGTGTGAGCAAGTCCACTCTGTGAACATGTTTTTGTAATTGCCCACAGCCAGTTGTGTGAAAAGGTAGATAAAGTGTTGTCTAGGCCAAATGGGAGTTGCCTAGTAACATCTTTAAGTCCTTCCTGATCTTTTGAAGGACTCAGGATATTATTGAAAAGGAAGGATACGGGAAATTACAACTGTGTAAGTAAACTTATCATAACAGTAGATGTTTGAATACATCATTGCTGCAGCACCGTAACCTATATGTGATACATCCTGCAAACAAGTGGATGACTGGCCAGCTTCCAAAGCTTTTAGGAACCTTCCTCATGTTTTAACTGCTGTACAGCTCAAGGAGTGTGGTATAAAGTTAATGATTAGGGTGCCAAACTCTCAGAACATTGATGCCTCAGAACAAGGGAGGCTACATCACAGTCAGAAAAGTATGTGTCAGTAAAAGAAAAGAATGAAAAACAAAAAAAGGGGGGGGGGGAGTTCCTGCTGCAACAGTTATCTATTCAAATATCTACCATTATGGTAAGTTTACTTATGCCAGTGTATTACATTCAGCATTAGACCACTGTTGCAGTAGCCTAAGCTATAAGGGTGAAATACTAGAGATTAAAATGAAAGGGAGCAGTCTGACATCCCCTCTCTGGGACAGTAGTCAAGAAGCCTGAATCCTCACCACTAACATTAGACAGGGACATTCACTCACTTGGAACAAAAGTAGATACACACAGTATTTCCAGCTGCAGCTCTCTGCATGAAGCACAGTTTCCCTTAAGAGTACACAGGGAACACACACAGTCCGGGGTCTGGGTTTCCCTCTCTCTCTCCAGGCCCAGTGGTACAGCTGTAGTGTTGTGTCCTCAGTCGAGTGTCCAAGTCCTCCAACACCCTCTCTGTGAAACCAGTGCTCCATGTCCCTGCTCCAAGTAGCTGAGACACACACACACACACACACACACACACACACACACACACACACACACACACACACACACACCTGGGAAAGGCTGGCACAGAGTTACTAGCTATGCCCCTCTGCACAGACTATAAGGTAGTTACTGCCACCAGACACTCCAAAACCAGCTAATCTAAGGCTCTTACAAGGGTACCTAATTATACTGAGTGAAATAAATAGAAATACAAATGGTAGTGTTTGACCAATGTGGCAAGGCTCTCAGGAGTGGCTACAGTGTCAACAAATAAATACAAGTACCCTCAAAGGTTAACATATTCTCTAAAAGACCAGCCACAATGAAAAGTTTAAATGTATTTAATAAATAATAAAAAGCACATGAAACTACTAAATATCTATTTACAATAAATACCAGAGTTTCAATCGCAGGAAATATTAAAATGACACAGATGAATATATTCACAGATACAGAAAAACAGTTAATTATGTACTCACCATAATGATTGATGTATGTGGTCCATGTCGCCTACATTCCTTACTCATGGAGTTCGGAGCCGAGAATCGGCTCCGACTCAGCCAAACTTTCTAGCATGAAGTCTCTAATTGGCTGGGCTAACCCGGTATCCCAGGGTGCTCCTCACCCTAGCCCCAGATCTTGTTTGCAGTCATAACAATCATAACACTCATAACCCATACTCAATAAACACTGGAAGAAAATCCAGCCAGATAGGGGAACAAATCACTGACCTTGAAGGGTCCACGGAGCCAAAAAAATCTTCCAATTCCTCTAGGAAGGGGGCAGGTGGGAGGGTACATAGGAATGTAGGCGAGATGGACCACATACATCGATCGTTATGGTGAGTACATAACTAACTGATGTTATGTGGTCCTATCTCGCCTAAATTCCTTACTCACGGGACAGCGTCCCCAGCACCTCTATCCTGGGAGGCTCATAAGAAGATACTCCTGAGAACCGTGGAACCAAAGGAAGCCCGGCCCCTAGACGCGACGTCCAGCTTGTAATGAGTAATAAAAGTGTTGGGAGAAGCCCAAGTTGCCGCAGCACAAATATCATCCAAGGAAAGTCTAGTATGGAAAGCTACTGACATAGACATAGCCCTGGTAGAATGAGCCTTGACGGGAAAGGGTAAAGTTCTGTCTGCTGACGAGTAAATGAATGAAATACAGTCTCTGATCCATTTAGAAATAGTGCACTTGGAAATAGGACTATCTGCTCTGTTCTCTGAAAAGGACACAAACGATTGATCAGATTTCCTAACTTGCTTCGTCCTATGTAAATAAAATCTCAGTTGTCTGTGCACATATAAATGATGCAACCTGAACTCTGCTTTATTGGAAAAGTTCGGAAAAAACACTGGTAGCTCAATAGATTGATGAAGATTGACCGGGGGATGACACCTTCGGAAGAAAGGACAGGTTAAGCCTGAGAGAGACTCTGTCCTTGTGAAAGACCAAATATGGAGGTTTAATGGACAAGGCTTGAAGTTCTGATACCCTCCTGGCCGATGTAATGGCTATCAGAAAAGCCGTCTTCCAAGATAAGAATTTCAAGTTGCAAGTGGCAGCCGGTTCAAAGGGTGGTGACATAATAGCTTGTAGCACAAGGTTCAGGTCCCATTGGCAGTACAGGCTCAGAAACTGGGGGACGAAGTAACCAAGTGCATTTTAGAAAAGCTTTACAGAGCTTGTGGCCCATAAGAGAGGGCTCATAAGATGTGTGAAAATTGGAAATTGCGGCCAAATGTACTTTTATGGTAGCAGGCGCTGAGCCCTGATGGAACAACATGGCTAAAAAATCCAAGACCGACGGAATACGGGTTGTGAAGGGATCCAACCCTTGGGCCTGAGCCCAAATGGAGAATCTCCTCCATTTGCTGGAATAAATCTTCCTGGTGGAAGACTTATGAGAAGAAGACAAGATGTGCACCACTTCAGGAGAAGTGGAATGTAGCCTGACTAGGGATGGAACTGGAGCAGCCAGGCTGTCAACCTGAGGGTTCACAGGGATAGATGAAGTTGTCCTGACATGTGAATCAGGAGGTCCGGCACTGGGTCCAGAGTCCACGGACCGTCCAGTGCGTACCGTTGAAGAAAGGGGAACCATACTTGTCAAGGCCAGTGTGGAGCAATAAGAATCATCCTGCTTCCCACGGATATGGCTTTCTGTATCAATCTTGGCAACAGAGGAAACGGAGGGAAAGCGTAGACCAGACCGGGGGGCCAATTGTGAGCTAGAGCGTCCCTGGGTGATTCCCCCTGTGGGGGGATCAGAGTGAAGTACTTGCTGCATTTGGTATTGAGGGGGTTAACGAAGAGATCGCAGCAAGGCTGACCCCACTTTTTGAAGATCTGAATTGCCGCTCAGTTGTTCTGGGACCACTTGTGAGGCATCAGAATAGCTCTGCTTAGCCTGTCCGCTATCACACTGGACCTCCCCGGAATGTGCGTTGCCACTAGAAATTGTTAGGAAGATGCCGCCCACTGCCACACTCGCATGGCCTCTCTGCAGAGGGGGTAAGATTTGGTTCCCCCCTGCTTGTTCAGGTACCACACCATGGACATGTTGTTCGAGTGAATCGCAATCGTTTCCAGAGGTAGAAAGTCCTGGAGTGCTCGCAATGCCAGAAACACCGCTCTCATCTCCAGAACATTGATGTGCAAGTGTACCTCGTGGTCTTGCCAGGTGCCTTGGACCGTCCTGCCTAGATAATGCCCCCCCCCACCCCATCTGGGAGGCGTCCGTGGTCACCGTGGCCACTGTAGTCATAGGAACCAAGCTCCTCCCCCCGTCCAGATTGGAGGAGCGTAGCCACCAGAGTAGGTCCTGTTTGCATCGCTCCATGAGAAGTATCAAGTGGGAAAGAGGAAGCTTTTGAAAGGACCACTGAACCGGCAGGAGCCACTGTAGTATCCGCATGTGTAACCTGGCCAGGGGTACCAGCATGATGGTGGAGGCCATGGATCCCAAGAGCTGAAGAACTAACCTGGCCTGAACTTTTCTGAGGGGCAACAGTGCATGGATCTGAAACTGCAACACCCTTATCTTGTCCTGTGGCAGAAAGGTGTGCATTTGAATAGAGTCTAGCTCTGCGCCTATAAAAACAACACGCTGTGAGGGCTGCAAGGCAGACTTTTCCCAGTTCAAAGTAATTCCTAAACGTTGGCAAAGTGAGATGGTCGTCTCCCTGGCTTGAATGAGCAGATGCCTGATGGGGGTGGCGAGAAGCCAGCCATCCAGATAGGAAACACCTGGAATCCTAGACGTCTCAGGTGAGCCGTCACCACTGCCAAGCACTTGGTAAACACTCTGGGGGCTGTGGTGAGACCAAAGGGCAGGGCACGAAACTGGAAGTGACTGGCTCCTAGCCGGAAGAGTAAATGACTCCTGGATGTCTTTTCCATTTTGATGTGGTAGTAGGCATCCTTGAGATCGATGGAGCACATCCATACTCCTTTCTCCAGCAGTGGAAAAATGGACTGAAGTGTGACCATTCGAAACTTGGACTTCAGAACGTAGCGATCGAGTCGACTGAGATCCAGAATGGGTCTCAGATCCCCTGTTCTTTTCGGCACCAAAAAGAGAGTCATGGGTAAGTTCCTGATCCGACATGGTCTGAGGGGACTGGTTGGGTGACTCCTTTTTCTAGCAGCTTTGCCACTTCTAGTGCTGCTTGATCCCGTTGACTGGGTGGGACGTCCGAGATCCTTCTGACTGGAGAGGGTGTCGATGCAAAGGGAATAGTGTAACCTCCGGTAACTATTCGAAGCACCCAACGATCCTGGGTGATGCTCTCCCAGGCTTCCGGATGCAACGAAATTCTGCCCCCGACTGGCTCCAGAATAGCACAGTCGGGCAACACCTCAGGAACGCTGGAAGAAAGCGCCGCAAAAGGAATCGCGGTCTCCCGAGTTGCGGGGGCCCCCTCTGCCTCTAGGACGGCGTCTTCCAGAATAATCCCCCCCCCCTGCCTCTGGAGGGGGACTCACCTTGAGCCATGGGAAAGGACCTCAGACTTTTTGAACCACATTTTCCCCCCTCTCTGAGCCTTGGGATAAGGCCTAGAAGGGAGAGAAAAACAGGCCCCTACGGCAGATAGTGTCTTTCCCTCCTGTTCGCATCTGGTGAGAGTGTCTTTCACTTTGGGTCCGAAGAGAGAGGACCCATCAAAGGGGGCATCAGTGAAGTAAGACTTAAAGGCCTCCGCAAAATGACACAGGCACATCCAGGCTTGCCTTCTGAGAGCTACGCCTGAGCTAGCTGCCCTACTCGCACCCATTCAGCTGCATAAGATATGAGCCTCATGGACGAGGGTAGACAACTGGGCATTAACAGTCTGCGCTACCGCCTCAGGCATGTTACCTGTCAGAGTATCTCCTAGCTCCTTCAGGAGATCTCTTTGGAGCCCAGTGAAATGACAGAGGTAATTCAACGACCGTAAGGTGAAGGTAGCCGAAGACAGGGTATGCTTCCCATACTGGTCCATACTCCTGGACTACTTGTTAGGAGGGTGGACTGAAGAAGCCTCTGCAACTTCCTGCTGAGTGGCTCCCGCCACCACCAAGGCATCTACCGAAACCCCTTTGGTAAGAAACTCTTTGTCAGGGGGAGCAGACAAGAACTTGTTTGGACGTCTGGGCACTGGTTCCACGGAATCAAGGTTCTCCCGCACCCTTTGACAAATCAAGTCTAGGAGTTCGTAGGGTGGAGACAACCAGGAGGTGGAGGGTTGAGCTCCGAAGGCCTTGAGGAATACCGACCCCTCCTCAGAGGGGATCTTGGAGGGCCAGTTGCCTCTGTCTCAAAATCTCCAAGATGTCGGAGAAAGAGACATAATCGGAGGACGACTTGGGGGACCCCTCTGATTCCTTGAAGTTGGTATCGGAAGTGAGTGACTCGTCCTGGGAGTCGATGTGCTTCCTCTTGCACGACTTCTTACTGGGAGGCTCCTCAGGCACCGACTCTGAGGGGCCCTCAGAAAGTAGGGGACCGCTCAAGGGGGTATCCCCAGACCTTCGGGCTCTGCCGTCCATGGAGAGGGGGGCATCAGAGGCTCTAGCCGGGGTGTAAGGGGACGGAGTGACCAAACCAGGTGATGTACCGGACTACCTGGCCAGGGCGCTCCTCATGGCCTCGAAGGCTGGTCCCCCCCGGATCCGAGGACCGACCAGTCTCCGAGACCATGATCGGAGTCGAGATTCCCCGAGCTGAAGCACCGAGAGGGAGGCTCGGAACCGACAGGAGTCCCGAGGCATCCCCCTCGGGTCTGACTGAGGAAACCAGAGTGCCGAAACCAGAGGACAGATCCAACCAGGTAGGAGCAGAAGCCGGCTCCGATAAGACTCGCCCGGGGTGTCGGAGCCGACACCAGAACATCACTTGGCGCGGGGCCCTCCAGCTCCGACGACATATGGGTGTTCGGAGGAGGAATCATCGAAACGAGCATGGGAACCGGCTCTGAGCGGCAAACGAGATCTGGGGCTAGGGCGAGGTGCACCCTGGGTTTACCGGGTTAGCCCAGCCAATTAGAGACTTCGTGCTAGAAAGTTTGGCCAAGTCGGGAACCCCGTGAGTAAGGAATGTAGGCAAGACAGGACCACATAACATCAGTACTTAACTAATCTCACTATATGTTCCTGACTGATCTCAAGAATTACTGTTCCCTGGTTACTTACTAAAGCAAGGCAAAATGAAGTAGGTGAGTGATCCTTCTAGGTCAGGTTACAAAAACAGACTGCCCTGAGACTTCAGTCTCATCTAGTATTAAACATCATTTTTGTGCTGGATTACAGAATTACATCACATACATCTGGTCATCTGAGTTCTGGTTCCCATACTACCCCCTTTACCAGGAACTGAGACAGAATCTCACACATATGTGTTACCATACACACAGACAGAATTGCTAAGATGTGTTATAGCATCTGGAAGCAATAAAACCATTGCAACATTTCCACCCTTCCAGGGTAGCAAGCAGTTCACTGCTTAAGACAATACAGCAGGATTCCTGGAAGACCCGTCCCCCATTCAATTTCCATTTGTGAGGGTTTGTCCTGGTCCTGCTCAGTTTGTCTGCCGCCAGATTTTGCTCCAACAGTACATAAGATGCCTGTAGAGTGAAACTGTGCCAAAAATCCAAATCCTTGCCTACCATGCCTAGTCTGCATAGAGGGAATTATCTGGTTCTCAGCTCCCATTTCTTTATGTACCACTTCATTGACGTGTTATCTGTAAACATTTGTAATGGCCCTGGGGACAACAGATGACAATGTTGACTGTGTTTTGGTCCATCTTTACTGTTTCAATGACGCTGCACTTTTATCCCCACAGACAGTGCTCCCCAAACAAAGTCTGTGGCTTCTGTTGTTAAACATTCTGATAACACTAGTATTTCTACTATATAATCTCCCTTAACACAAACTCCAAAACTGGAATCTGAAATGTCAGGAGATGTTGATGCTGGGACTGTATGGATTTTTAAGTATTAATGACTCTTCTCCTATGGAGTCTTACCAGATAAACCATGAGAATCACAAATACCATGAGAAGTAGAACCCTGACAAATACCCAGGCTGAGAGAGTAGCAATAGATATACAGTGGATATAAAAAGTGCACACACCCCTGTTCAAACAACAGGTTTTTGTGATATAAAAAAAGAGACCACAATAAATCATTTGAAAACTTTCCCCACCTTAAATGTGACCTATAACCTGTACAATTCAATTGAAAAACAAATGTTAGGGGAAAAATATAAAAAAATGTACAGTAAGTTGCATAAGTGCGCACACCCTTTAACTAATACTGTTGAAGTACCTTTTGATTTAATTACAGCTCATTTTTTATATCACAAAAAAAAGAAGTTATGTACTTACCATAACGTTCCATCTGAGTAGTTAGACTTCATTTATCATCAACCTGTGGGCTTCGGATTCGGACCGGATCCGAGACGGCAGTTTCATCAGTATCAGATCCGAGCTCCAAGCTCCTCCCCTTACCCATAATACAACTGTATCTCCTTCTTTCCCTCAGATCAAGTTTGCCACCCAACACATGACCCTGATCGGCTTTACCTGACCCACAAGTAAAAGCAAGAGGACCACAAGGGTACCATCTCTTGGTTACTCAGGCGAAAGAACCGAATAACAAGGCCAGGAAGAAGGAGGGTGGGATGGCTCATGACAAATGAAGTCTAACTACTCAGATAGAACATTATGGTAAGTACATAACTTCTTTATCTGAAGTAGTTAACTTCATTTAGTCATCAACCTGTGGGACAGAGTCCCCATCTACTATAACATTGGGAGGCCCTCATGGAAGGATGTTCCTGAGCACCGCAGAGCCAAAGGATGCTTTCTCTCCGGAAACCATGTCCAATTTATAATGAAAAATGAAAGTATGAGATGAGGACCAAGTAGCCGCTGAACAAATATCGTCCAAGGAAACTGTGGACCAAAAAGCAGCTGAAGTAACCATGGACCTGGTAGAATTGGCATGAACCCTCCCTGGAATAGGCATACCTTTATCTTTGTAAACCTGCAGAATGCAAAGGGAAATCCACTTGGCAATTGTCACCTTGGAAACTGGTTTGCCTAGAAAAGGTCTACCGAAGGACACAAACAATTGGTCAGACTTGCAAAAGGGCTTAGTCCTGTGTAAGTCGAAACGTAACTGCCTATGTACATCTAACAAATGTAGTCTATCTTCCTCCTTGTTCTGAAAATTTGGAAAAAAGACAGGCAGATTGATTGATTGATTGCTATTTGAATCTGAAGACACTTTAGGCAAAAAAGAAGGATTAGTCCGAAGTGAGACCCTGTCTTTATGAAAAGCCATATACGGCGGTTTTAACAGATAATGCTTGAAGTTCTGACACTCGGAAAGCTGTTTTCCAAGACAAAAATTTCAAGTCCACAGAGGCAGCCGGCTCAGAGGGCGGAGCAACTAATGCCTGTAAAACTAAGATAAGATCCCAAGGAGGAGTGGGGTCCTTCACCGGAGGCCGTAAAAGAAAAGTCCCTTTAATGAAGGTTTTGCAAAGTCTGGAAGAAGCTAAAGACACCATGTTTTCGCCTACATGGAAATTAGAAATGGCAGCCAGTTGAACTTTCACCTGTAAAAGAGCTGGCGCCCTGCTGGAAAAGGTGCGTTAAAAATTCAAGAACCACTGGCACTGGAGCCGTAAAAGGATCTAGATCCATCTGAGAAGCCCAGATGGAAAAACGCTCCCATTTACTATGGTAAACGCTTCTGGCAGATGACTTATGGGCTGCCACCAGAATAGACTTAACGGGGGAAGAAAATCTGGGAGTCTTGGCAATCAATGGAACTGGAGCAGCCAAGCCGTGAGCTTCAGACTGCCCAGGTCTGGAAGAGGAATCCCCGAAGGGTGCAAAATAAGATCCAGAATCGGATCCAAGATCCAAGGAGGAGCTACCAGATGAGACCACAGACAGGGAAACAAGATCTGGCAAGGCCAGAATGGGGCAATGAGGATGAATCTGCTCCCCAACTGACAAGCCTTCTGTAAAAACTTTTGCCATGAGGGGTAACGGGGGATATGCATAACGAAGACCGGGAGGCCAAGCATGGACCAGAGTGTCTCTGGGGGACTCCCCCTGTGGGGGGATCAGAGCGAAGAACTCGCTGCACTTCGCGTTGGAAGGAGATGCGAAGAGATCGCAGCAAGGCCGACACCACTCGAGGAAGATCCGGTCTACTACACAAGGATTCAGAGACCACTCGTAAGGCATTAGGACAGTTCTGTTTAATTTGTCTGCTAGTATGTTGGACCGACCCAGCATGTGCATTGCTATCAGAAAACAGTTGGTGAACATCGCCCATTCCCACACTCTCATGGCCTCTCGACAAAGGGGGTAGGATCTGGTTCCTCCCTGTTTGTTGATACACCACACCACTGATATGTTGTCTGTCTGAATCGCAATAGTTCCCAGAGGAAGAAAGGCATGAAGGGCCTGCAACGCTAATAAGACCGCCCTCATCTCCAGAACATTGATATGCAGATTGGTCTCATTTAGGGACCGTGTGCCTTGGACTGTCCTGCCCAAGCAACCCCCCCCACTCTAGTCAGGAGGTGTCCCTGGTGACTGTGACTTGGGGAGGGGCAACAACAAAGGACCGTCCATCTATCTCCGGAGATTTCAGCCACCAGAGAAGGAACTTCTTGCACGCCTCACTTATGCGAATTGGATGAGTCAAAGGCCGATCCAATAAGGACCACTGTACCACCAATATCCACTGCAGAACCCGTATGTGAAGACGAGCACAAAGAAGAAGAATGATAGTGGTGGCCATGGATCCTAGGGCTCTTAACACTACTGCAGCCAGGGGAAAGGGATACTGAAGAATCAAAAGGACATTAAGATGAAGGCTCCAAACCCACTCTGGAGTTGGAAAGACTTTGGATTGCAATGTGTCTATTCTCGCCCCTATGTAGTCCAGGACGCGAACCAGTTCTAGAGAGGACTTGGTTATACAATCCCTGGCTTGACAGAGTAGACGCCTGGTGGGAGAGGCAAGGAGACAATCGTCCAGGTACGGATTGACCTGTATGCACTGAAGCCTCAGGTGAGCCGCTACTGCTGCCATGACCTTAGTGAACACTCTGAGGGCTGTGGTGAGACCGAAGGGTAGGGCCCAGAATTGGTAGTGATTGGCTGCTAGCTGAAAGCGGAGAAACCTCCTGGAGCATCTGTGGATCTTTATATGGTAGTACGCATCCTGGAAGTTTATACAGCACATCCAGTCACTTTCCTGCAGGTAAGGCAGGATGGACTGTAAAGTGACCATCCAGAACTTTTCTTTGGCAGCTGAGAGGTTCAGAGTGGAAAGGTTGAGAATCGGCCTGGAGTCCCCCATCTTTTTGGCACCAATAAGAAACTGGAACAGATGCCTGATCCGGAGTGATCTGGGGGGACAGGCTGGATGGCCCGTTTGCTTAGCAGCTTTTCTACTTCGATGGCTGCTGCCTCCCATTGCGTGGGTGGAATGTCTGGGAGCTGCTTTGGGGGAGAGGGATGTGTCACAAAGGGAATTGTGTAACCTCTGGATATTATTTGGAGCGCCCAATGGTCTGTTGACATGGACTCCCATACCGTCAGATGCATACAGAAACGGCCCCCGACTGCCTCCAGAGTAGAGTAGTCGGGCAACCCCTCAGGGCTGCTGTGCGGGTCTGTCTGAGAATGGTTCTCGAGACCCGAAGTTCTTCGGACCCCCCCCCCGCCTCTGTGCCAGCATCTTGTCTTGTCCCCCTCTGCCTCTAGGGGAAAAGGAGTCCTGAGTGTCCCGGGAGTACTGAGACTTCCGGGGCCACATTTTCTCCCCCCCCCGCTGATTCCTGGAGAAGGATCTTTGGGGGTTAGAAAAGCGGATTCCCATGGCAGACTGCGTCTTCCCATCCTTCTCACTCTGGACTAGTGTGTCACGGACCGTCTTCACAAACAAGGAAGAGCCGTCATAGGGAGCATTCGCAAAAGACGCCTTGAAGGGTTCCGCGAAATTACATAGCCTGAGCCAGGTGTGTCGCCTCATAGCAATGCCAGACCCAGCCGTCCGTGCCCCTCATTCAGTGGCATGAGAAAGGAGTCACACGGACGTGTTGGTAACCGCTTTCAGAGTGGTCATTCGCGTAGAGAAAAATAAGTTATGTACTCACCATAATGTTCCATGTTTATTGTCCTTGATCTCACCTTCCTTTTTGCTGTTTGGGGTTCGAAGCTGAGGGTCGGCTCCAAACCCCAAACAGCAAGAACAAAGGTGAGATATGGACAACATAACATTGTGCGTTTATCCTCTGGCGACATGGACTCCGAGGGAGACACAGTGAACTCTGATCAGGTCACGCTGCAGTTTGGTAACATGGGCCATATTGTTCAGGGCCCTTATACAAAAGGTGGCTGAAGCATAAGTGCGCTTTCCCAACTGGTCCATCGTCTTGGACTATCTGTCTGGGGGATGGATCGTGGAACTCTCCTGAGCCAGTTCCTTCTTTGTGGCAGCCACTACCACCATGGCATCCACTAGGGACCCTTTATTCCAGCTTGGTCTATCCACCAGGGGGCTCAAGATTTTATCTGGACGTTTTGGGATTTGCTCCACGGTGTCCGATTCTTTCCATGCTCTGGTGGTAATGAGGCCCACCAGGGGGTCAGCTGGGGGGGGGCACCTAAGAAGTAGATGGGCCCGTGTCGAATGCCTCCAGAAACACAGACTCATCTGAGGAAGGCTTGGGAATGGACCAACCACCACACTGGCGCAGGATCTCCATGAAGTCTCCAAATGAGGCATCCTCGGGGGGTGATCTTGGGGAGTCTTCCCTTTCCTCCAAGTTGGTATCTTCCATGAGGGACTTGGGGGTGTCCAAGTGCCTCCTCTTGCACTTACGTTTGTGAGAAACCTCTTCCGTGGGACTCTCCAGAGAGGACTCATGAACCGCTTGGGGTTCCTCGTGGGGAACAATCGATCACGGGCTCTCCCTGCATTAGCAGACAGGCAGAAGACACATCCAGAATACAGGTGGTCAGGGCAGACACCGAGAAGATAGTCAGGGGCCTTGATCCATTAGTGAGAACCCTTTCCACCACATCAAATGCCAAGGGGGAGTGAGCCTCCCGAGTAACTGAGAGGACGCTCTCCCCAGATCCAACATGGGGATCGGAGCCGACCCCGAAGGCGCCAAGGCTCCAAGGGGCAGGTCTCAACCGACAAAATGGGAGCCGAGAGGGGGAAACCCAACTCCTTGGATCCAATGCCCAAGCAACAGCTCTGAGAGCTCGGTTCCGTCCCAGTCAGATCTGACGAGCTCAAAGTGACTGCCGGTGTCGAGGTAGGTTATACCATCGGCGCCGACCCCCTGACTCTGGGACCTCTCGGATCCAGAAACTCTGAAACCAGAGGACGGATCAGAGAAGGAGCAATTGGTGAAAATAGTGGCAGTGAGCTACCTCCTCCAGAGGAAGAAGGAGCCAGCAAGACCCCCATCTGAAGCGGAGTGTGAACAAAACTTCGCATCAATCTGTCCATGTCGGCTTCAGAAAGGCTTCTAGTTGACTTAGAAGAAGCCACCAACGCCGGCCTAGAAAGACGGTGAATGGAGGCCCTAAACGAAAGCCGAATCTCCTCCGGCTCTGGGGAAAACCATGGAGATCAGAGCTGAAGGAAGTCGGCCTGGAAGGTGCAGGAAGCTTGGGAGGTGGACCCACCGGATCCATGTGCTCCGGGGATCTCTTCCTCCCTTTCTCATGGTGCCTCTCCCTTTTTTCTTCTCCCTTTCCCCGGGTCAGTGGTCAGGAGGGTGAGTCCCAGCCTGGGAGGGAGGAGAGGACACAACAGAAGTGGAGGGAGCGGTAACAGCTGAGACCACAGCTACAGAAGATGAGGAGGCAGCCGCCTCCATGGAGGGGAGAAGCTCCTTCGAGATTTAGCTTGGCCTTACGGTCCTTTAAGGCTCTAGGGTTAAACCCCACACATATGGTGCACTCAGTGTTCACATGAGCTGCCCCTAAACACACAGAGTGTGGCCATCCGCAGGGGATAACTTATGGCCACACTCCATGCATTTTCTAAAGACCAACTTTTGTTGATCTGCCATAACAAGTGTCTGGCTACCCAACCCCAACACTCAGACACACACTCAAAACATGAGGCGGGAAAGGGGAGGAGAAGGCCTATGCTACCCTAGACCAACAACAAACTACTATAGACTTTTTTTCCCCTAAACTAACACTAAACCTCAACGGAGAATGCAAAGAGGAGGAATAAAGGGAACTAAGAACTAGGAAACCCACACTTTCAAACAAAAAACCCCAAACAGTCTTACCACCTGGAGCTCAGCAATCACGATGCAGGCAAAGCTGTGGCAAACGAGATCTGAGGGAAGGAAGGAGATACAGTGGTGTTATGGGTAAGGGGAGGAGCTTGGAAATCGGATCTGATGCTGGTGAAACAGCCGTCTCAGATCTAGTCCAGATCCGAAGCCCACAGGTTGATGACTAAATGAAGTTAACTACTTCAGATCCTGACATTTTAACAGGGGTGTGTACACTTTTTATATCCACTGTATATACAGAAACAATTTAACTTTTTCTTGTGGAAGAAATGCTCTTTGAACTGAGGTATCTAGGAAACAAATAAGGAAAACAGTCCCGCGAAAAGGAATTCAACAAAACTTTTTTTATGTTCTCCTGGAACCCAAGTCTGTGTAGGAGATCTCTAACCCAAGTGAGATTCTTGACACAGTTAAAAAAACTCTGTAAAGATATACAATTTGTCTAAACAAGGACAACTGTAAATACCTTGCAGTATGTAGAAAGTTATCACTACAGCTAGACACTTTGTAAATATCCTTGGAGCACTGGATAGATCAAAGGGTAATGCAGAGAAATGGTACTGTGAGCTAGACATAGAAAACCTAAGGAAAAAGGTCTGAAATCTAGGGCTATAGGAATATGACAAGAATCTTAAACAAAAAAGGTCCCCAGAAAATTCAAGTGGGGAATGAGAGGTAATGAGTTGCGAGGGGATAACATTTTGAACTTGGGCACTATCACAAATTAGTTTAAAAAAGAAAAATCCAAAACTGGTCTCCAAGATTCTTTTTTTCTTTGGGTCCAGAAAAATTCTTGAATAAAGCCCTTCTTCCTAGCTGAAGAGGAGGACTGTTTCTATTACTTTGAGTCAGCAGGTGCTGAATGACAGGAGGGAAACAGGAATTTGAACTGGCGGAAAAGGGGGAATCGCTTGAAAAGGAGGGAGATACTTTGCCATTTCTAACATTCATGAATTACTTTCAGCACCCATTTGACTGAAACTATTTGTTGCCAATGACAGAAATGGAGATTCAGACTTTCTAAAATAATTGAGGGGTTGCCAGGGTAGGAAGGGAAAGAGGATGGGAGTCTAGTAGATAGTTAATCAGACTTATTAGACTGGCCTTTGTTTTGGGAATTCTCACTATTTATGGAACCTCCCTGCCATTACATTTTAAACATCTGCATACCAGCAGTTTGCTGTGTATGTTTATTTTGCTTTTTGAAATAGGCTGGAGAGGAAGCATTAAACCCCTTGACAAACTTGAAGGAATGAATGCTGAAAAATCTGAGAAATTCCTCGAATCAGCTCCTCTCTCTCATCACAGTCTTTAAGGACCTCATCAGCAGATAGCCCAAAAACTTTCTAAGAACGAATTAAAAATGTCAGCTTTGACATTCTCTGCAAGTTTTTAAGAAAGCAACCAAAGAAACCACCTCATAACAGCTCCACTGGAAGCAACCCTTTAAGTGGCATCAGCAGAATCATAAGCACACGTCAAACAGTTGGTAGCTACTTCGAGAAAGTGGAATAATCAAGTTAAATAAATGTTTTTTTTTTCCTCAGAAGAGGAAACTCAAACATATGCTAAAATATTATTCTTATTTTCAAAAGAGGCAAGCATAAGCTAACATATGAGATTGATAGGTCAGAATTCTAAAAAAAAAAAGAGAGTGTTTCAGAAGAATGCAGTTTTGTCTCCAAAGTTATGAAAAGCTTCCCCAACCAATAACTGCTACAACTGATCTGGGACTACTATATAAAAACTTTAAAACAGGAAATTTTGTACAATATTATCTACTTTCTTGGAGGCAGCAGGTTCACTGTCAGGTAGGTTTACAGGTTGTAACAAAAACATCCTTCAATGCTGAAAGAACATGGAGAATAAGCATAGGATTAGGAAAATCCAGTTATAATAAATCATAATACTTCTTCAGACTTAGCGAAATGTTATGTTTCCACTGAAACAACTAATTCATATTTTGAAAATAGTCAAAAAAGGTAATATTTCAAATGGACTGGCGGAAGCCACACTTTCCCCAGAATCTGAAGAGACAACACAGAAGTTATCCTCTCGAACATTTTATGGTTTAAAATCTTGAGCCTCTTCTGATTATAAAAAAAAAAAAAAAAAAAAAAAACTTCTCTTGCCAGAAACTTCTCAAATAGAAGTGTCAACAGCCTGAACAAAATCCTGAGCTAAACCCAATAAATCAGTCCTGCCCAGATTAAATGAGAGAAGAGAAGATTTATGTTAAGGTTTTTGCTTCTTTTTGACAGGAACTTCTGAAGAAGCAGACCCACTTTTGTCAAGCAAAATCTCCCTAGGGACAGGCATTCCAGTTTGGCTAGGCAGAGAGGTAATCGATGTACCTTCTCCCAGATCTGACATGGTTCTCCCTTGCCCAACAAGTGCACTCCAAACAGCCGCAGAAGATGCATCTATCCCCTGGTCCTTGTGGATGTACGGTCCACACCAGAGGGAGCCAAAGAAAAAGATGAAGAATACGAGGAATGAGAAATGGCCACAACAGAGTCACCCATTGACAACTGAGGCATATTAGCAACCTACTGTGATAGCAAATATTAATATTAATATTAATTTTCTTCTTTTTGAGACTGGCAGAAGAAAGAACTGAGGAACCAACAGGTTATTCCATGACAGAGCTGAAAAAGATGCCAGATTCCCATGGAAGCCTGGCAGCAGTAGGCAGTAAAACAGGTATTCAGAAAAAAAAAAAAAAAAAAAAACCCAAAAAAAAAACCATAGTGAAAAGCATTGTAAGCACCTACCACAGTCCAAAAAGTGAAAGAACACGTTATGAGAAAAAAAAGCAATTTTAAATTCATTTCAACAACCCTTTTCCACAAAAGTTAATAAGTCATGTGACAGTCTATAAAATTTCAAAAGTTACATACTCACTATAACTATGCATCTGTGTTGTCTATTTTCATTCTTCCTTAACATATGGGTTATGGATCAGACTCTGCCGCATTGCACAGATTTTCGGATCCAACTCTCGAGCTCTTTCCAATACCCATAATGCCCTTATCCACTCAATACCTCCGATCGAGTTTGCTGCTAAAAATATACTAGAATACAAAACAAAAGAGACAGTAGAAACAGAACCACGGCTCAAATCTGGAGCAACAGGTTCCAAAATAAACAAATCCATCAGGTCACTCCAGAAGATGACAGGAAGGGGGAATGTGGGAAGAGAAGTTGAGGAAGAATGAAAATGAATAACACAGATGGAGAGTTATGTTGAGTACACAACTTTAATATTTGATGTTGTCCTTTTCATTCTTCAACATATGGGACAGGGCCCAAAGCTACGTAAATCTCGGGTGGCCCTCATGGAAGGATATTCTGCAAAGCTGCTGAACCAAAAGCAGCTCTGCCTCTGGAAATTATGCCCAGTTTGTAATGAGTAATAAAGGTATGAGCATTAGACCAGGTGGCTGCTGCACAAATATCAAATATCAATCGATGGACGTTCTAGACTAGAAGGCAGATGAGGTGGCCATGGATCTGGCTGAATGAGCCTTAGGTGGTTTTAGGTGGGAGAGACTTTGCTGGCCATATATCCAGAACATGCAATTAGTTATCCATTTGGCCAAGGTAACCTTAGAAACTGGAGATCCCAGCCCGATTGGCAAAAAAGAGACAAACAACTGGTCCCCTTTTCTGAAATCTTTTTTTCTGTATAAACAGAAAAGTAGTTGTCTATCCACATCTAAGAGATGTAGCATGTATTCCCTCTTGTTTGAAAATTTTGAAAAGAAGACTGGTAAATGAATGGGTTGATTTATGTTCAACTCACAGGTTACCTTTGGTAGGAAAGAAGGACTGGCTCGTAAGGTAACCATCTGATTGCGGAAATCCTTTTTGCAGATGTCATTGCAACTAAAAATGCTATTTCACAAGACAAATTTCAAATCAGTTTTTGCTGAAGGTTCAGTGGGTTGTTGAGTTAAGCCTTTAAGTACTACTATTACATCCCAAGTGGGTGACAAATCTTTCACTGGAGGTCAGAGCAAGAAGGTGCCCTTTAGGAAAGCCTTGCACAACTTGGAAGTGGTAAAGTAAGAAGCATGGTCTTTTGAGGGGAAAATCTAATATGGCTGTCAACTGTACTTTGACTGTGGAAAAACTAGCACCTTCTTTAAAAAGAGAAACTAAAAACTCCAGCACAGAAGAAACAGGGCCAGTAAAATGAGCAATGTCACTTCTCAGGGCCCAAGCTAAGAATCTTTTCCCTTTACTCTTGTAAATCCTTTTAGTGGAATCTTTCTGTGAGGACAAAAAAATGACAAACCAGGGAAAACAGCCTGGACTGTCTAGCTATTAAAGGAACTGGAGAAACTATGTGGTAAGTTTGATGGCTGGGATATTGGGATACTTTACCCACGAGGGATGTGACAAAAGGTCTGGACTGGGGTCCAGTATCCAAGGAGGATAATGATGAGACCAAAGGAAGGGAAACCACACCTGGCAAGGCCAAAAGGGAGCAATGATGATAACAAAGCTCTTCAACCAATTGTCTTTCTGTAAGAAATTTGGAATCAGACGTACTAGAAGATATGAGAAAAGGAGATTGGAGGGCCAAATGTGGACTAGAGCATCTCTCAGTAATTCCCATTGAAGAGGGACCAGGGCAAAGTATCTGCTGCATTTGCTGTTGTGGGGAGATGACAAAAGATCACAGCAAGGCTGGCCCCAATGATGGAAAATCTCTCTGCCACTGAATAATTGAGAGACCATTCGTGAGGGATCAGAATGGACCTGCTGGAGTTTATCTGCTAGTATACTGGATTTCCCTGGAATATGTGTTGCCACTAGAAAGCTGTAGGAGGAGATCGCCCATTGCCACACTCTCATAGCTTCTCGACAGATAGGATAAAATCGAGTTCCCTTTTGTTTGTTGATGTACCAGACCACAGACATGCTGTTGGTTTGAATCACAATAGTCTCCAGAGGGAGAACATACTGAAATGCCTGCAACACTAGTATGACAGCTCTCATCTCTAGGACACTGATGTGCAAACTGGTCTCTTGGGGGACCATATGCCTTGGACCGTCCTTCTCAAGAAATCCCTCCCATACCAGTTGGGAGGCATCAGTGGTTACTGTGGCCACTGGGGGAGACAGAATCATAGGGTGACCTATGTAAATGTCATCTGACTGGATCCATCACTGGTTTCTGCATACCAGAGTAAGTTTGACTGGGAAGGATACAGGCTGTCGGAGAACAGACCACTGAACAGCTAGAGTCCACTGAAGAACATGCATATAGTAACGTGCTAATGAGACTAATACTATAGATGCTGCCATGGAACCTAGAGCCTGAAGGACAACTCTGGCTGGAGGAGCAGGCTGAGAAAGAATTTGCTGAACCTGGGGCTTGACTGTTTCTATACGATGAGGAGGCAGAGAAGCAATCTGACTTATTGTGTTTAATTGAGCACCATTGAACTCCAGGCTCTGTACCGGTTGTAGTTTGGACTTGGAAATGTTGACTGTAATGCCTAGTGTTTGGCAAATTTGGAGCAAATAGTTTTTGGACTCTTCTAGATGCCTTATTGGGGCAGTGAGGAGCCAGTCATCTAAGTATGGAAACACTCAGAATCCTTGCAGTCTCAGGTAAGCTGTCACCATAGCCATACACTTGGTAAACACCCTGGGGGCTGTGGTAAGTCCAAAGGGCAGGGCTCTGAAATGATAGTGACTGGCTCCCAACCGAAGTGCAAGTACCTTCGGGAGCATCTGTTTCTTCTGACGTGATAGTACCTGTTCTGAATATCAAATGAGCACATCCAACTGTCCTTGTGTAAAACAGGTAGAATGGACTGATCCGTGACCATTCAGAACTTTGATTACCTCAAATTCTGGTTCATATTGCTTAGATCCAAAATTGGTCTCAGGTCCTTTGTCTTTTTTGGCACTAAAAAGAACCTCAAGTAAGTTCCAAATCCTCTCTGATCTGGTGGGACCTCCCGGATGACTCTTTTGTCCAGCAGCTTATGAATCTCTTGAGCTGCAGCTTCTCTCTGACTGGGTGGGACGTCAGGAAACTCTTCTTTTGGAAATGGGCACATGGGAAAATGGTATGTAATAACCTCTGGATATTATTTTAGCCCTCAAGAATCTTTTGTTATAGCAGCCCAGGCATCTGAGTGCCAGGACAAGTGTCCCTCGACTGCCTCCAGAGGCGAGCAGTTGAGCAGCCCTTCAGGAGCACTGAAAAGGTCTATCCAGAAAGAAATCTTGGAAACTCTGGTTTTGCGGGCCTTCTCTGCAGAGAGGATGGTGTCTTCCATTTGAACTCCCTCCTATGCCTCCTAAAGGAGTTGTCTCTGTGTGAATCCTGCAAAGATCCTTGGGATTTACGAAACCACATTTTCTTGCCTCCTCTTTGATTCCGTGAAAAGGATCACTGAGGACTAGAAAAGCGAATCCCTACAGCAGACAGGATCGTTCCTTCCTGTTCACTGCGAGAAAGCATTTCTTTCACAGAAGGACCAAACAAGGATGTTCCATCAAAAGAAGCATTGATGAAGGAAGACTTGAAAGGCTTTGCAAAGTCGCATAACCGCATCCAGGCATGTCTCCTTATGGCAATGACTGAACCGGCTGCCCGTGAGGTATCCTCTACTACATGAGAAATCAACCTCATGGATGCATTGGTAATAAGTAATACACTAGCCAAATGCGAGGATGATCTTTTATAGTCCTCTGCAGATATGGACTCCCAAGAGAGATTCTGAGTGCGCCTTAGTCAAATCCTGCTGCAGCCTTGTAAAGTGCAATAAATAATTCACAGACCTCATGTCAAAGGCCATTGAGGAAAATAAATACTTTCCAAACCTGTCCAATGCCCTAGACCATGTTTCACGGGGATGGGCAGAAGAACTCTGTTCCATTAGGTCCTTTTTAGTGGCTGCTGCCACAACCATTGCATCAACAGGGACTCCTTTGCTTCAATAAGGACTGGCTTTTGGAGGAGTCAAAATCTTATCTAGACGATGTGGGTTTGATCAACAGAAACCGGCTCCTTCCGTGCCCAGTGATATACTAGGTCGATAAACTCATCAGCAGGGGGAGTCCCCCAAGACATAGATGGGCCAGCTTCCAGAAATACTGACTCCTCATGGGAAGGATTATCTGAGGACCAACCACCTTTCTACTTAAGGATCTGCAAAATTTCTCCAAATGAGACATTATCAGGTGGCGATCTGGGGGAGCCTTTAACCTCGTCAAATTCAATATCTTCTAGGAGTGATTCCAAAGAGGAATCTATGTGCCTCCTTTTACACGTTCTCTTACGGGGGAACCTCCCCAGCGGGATGGCTCTGGGGAAGTGTCCAAAGAAAGGGGAAGTTTCTCTAAGGAAACTGTCTGGACGCTAGTTGGCACTGGCTGTCCCTGCGGAGCATGTCTGATGGGATCAGAGCTCGGAACCACAGGGGGAAAAGTGTAGGATTCTAAGATGCATGAGAGACCAGCTCTCTTGAATGAGAGAACAACCTCTCCAGAACCTTGAAGACAGACAGACCAGAAGAAGCCTTGGCAAGCCACACTGGAACAGAGACTTCCAAAGCAAACAAGCTGGGACTCTGTCCAGATCCATGTCTCAAGGAGGGAGCCAGACATGAGCTATCTGTTGCAGAAGCTCCCAGAGTCAAGGACAGCTCCAACAGCAATGGAGTAGATCTCAGCCCGTTGGATCTGATGCTGATGCTCTGGCTCAGAGACTCATCCCAATCTGAGGGAACAGGAGCAGAACTAGTCATAGAAACTACTGGAGTCGAAGATGTAACCCTCTTCGGCTCAGACACTGGTACTCTTGGTTCTGAGGCAATGAAACTGAAGGATGGCTCTGAGAAGGAGATATAACTGTATGGGAGGTGGCAGGTAGACTCACGGATCCGATGGCAGATGGAGATGGTATAATCCTCACCTGGATCTGAGCTCCAAGGAACTTCCTTATCATCCTATCTACTCAAGCTTCAGAAAGATTCCAGGAGGGCCTGACAGATGAGGTAGTCGACTGAGGTGTGGAATGTTGTTTCAGAGGGAGTGCAGTCAAGGAGAAATTGGATTGAGGGACTTGGGTGAGCAAGTTCTAGGAATTTTAGAAGTTTTAGAAATTGGATCTAAAGGTTTTGGATCCGCAGGTTGAGAGAAGAACTGCCTATAATGAGGTCTTAGGATCTCAAGTTTTTCTCTTCAGATCCATCAAAGGAGGATCCGATGACCTGCTCATTTTTTGAGGAGGCTCCAAGGTCAATGAAGTCTTTGGAAACTTAGGAGACCTTTTCCTATGCTCCGATGGAGCCTTAAAATGTTTGCTGGGAGTTGAGTCCAGAAGGAGGAACAAGGAGGAGGTAACAACCCTTTGAGAACTGACTTATTCCTCATATCTACAATAGTCCTCGAATTGAAAGCAGCACAAATACAGCAGCTTGTATCAAGGTGTGCTGACCCAAGACAGTAAATGCACCCCCTGTCGGCATCTGAATTAGGGATTTTGTGCCCACAGGAAGTGCATTTTTTAATAAAACCTATAGGCTTTTCGGACAAACATTGGATCCACAACCATAGGTTGCAGAAGAATGAAAAGGATAACATCAGATCCAGTTTTTCCAGGTGCAGAATAACTAATTTCACACAAAAAAGTTCAGTTTTAGCCATAGAATAAATGGAAGTTTTTTCTATGATGGGAGCTTATGTGCCCAGCAATGGAAGGCATTAGCTGACCATCAATCCTTGAAAGCATGGAAGAAGAGTGCTCTTTGGAGGCAGGAAAGCTCTGAATGGCTTGGCATGAAAACCACTCTTTCAGCTTAGCTTGAGCTGAATAACTGTTTGAACATGTAGAAGATGCCTTTGAAGTTTTGGAAGCTTGCTGGCTGTTATATCCTGTGCAGGAGGATATAACTCATATAGTTAAAGTCTTTTGGAGCAGTGATAAATATGATGACCATCTCATTCTCTTCCTGTCTGAAGAGGTAGTAGGTAAAGAGAAGACAGACAGGAGTTCTTTAGCAAAATTCCAGCAAAGCTTCCCTGTTCACAAACATAAAAAACAGGAGAAGACAAGATTTTCTCTTTATGTTCACTTTTCCTGGGGAGCTGTCTGGAAAAGTACTGACCCACAGAAGGTATAACATCCCAGACTCAGCCTCCGTATCTCAACTATGTGAAAGACTTCCACCTTTTCCTATGAAACTGACAACATGGTTCGCCCTTCCTCTCACAAGGCATCCCTACAAGTTGTGGTGGATGTGTCTGTTCTCCAGTCCTTAGTGATCTGAGGAACGGACATATATTCATCATTTCACATTAGATATATTACTCTACTACATATTACCACAGTTTACCTTATATAAAATTTTCAGCAGCTGAATGATTTATTGCGCAAGTTCCCATTGCACTGTGTGATCCTCACATCAATAAGAGGATCTAGTTAGTATAATATTGCACATTCATTGCCATCTATGTATTGTTTATGCTTAGAATCCAAACCATCTCATTTATTTGCACCAAAAGAGTTGGCTGTTCCATATCTTGTCACGTCCGGCTTCCCTGAGATTTCTGGCAGAGGTCAAAAGTCTCACTGCCTGAGAGAAGAAGCGGTTTCTGAACCTGGATGTTTTATAGCGCATGATGTGGCATTTTCTGCCGGATGACAAGTCTGTGAACAGTTCATAAGCAGGGTGTGTAGGATCCTTGATTATTTTTGTAGCTCTATTGTGACATTGTGCTGTGTATAACTCCTGTAGTGCTGGAAGTTTGGAGCTCTTTATCTTCTCTGCCAATTTCACTATCCTTTGTAGGACTTTTTGGTCTGAAACTGAGCAGCTCCCATACCACACTGAAAAGTTGCACTTTAGGATACTTTCTATGGTAGCCATATTAGAGGGTAGAAAGGACAGGGGATGGTAGACGCGCTTTCCTCAGTCTTCTCAGGAAATGCAGATGCTGATGAGCTATCTTTACTATATGACTGGTGTTTGACCAAGATAGATCCTCTGCAATGTGAACCCCCAGAAATTTTGTGCTCTTTCCACCATCTCGCCATTAATCATGAGAGGAGAATGAGCTGGTTGCATTTTCCTGAAGTCCATTATGATCTTTCTTTTTCTGACATTAAGATGGAGGTTGTACTTGGCACACCAGTCAATCAGTGAGCTCACTTCCTCCCTATAACACCAGTCAGTCAGTGAGCTCACTTCCTCCCTGTAGTCTTTTTCATCTCCTTTACTGATGAGGCCCACGACTGTAGTGTCTTCTGCAAACTTGATGATGTGGTTGGTGTTGAATCTAGCTTTACAGTCGTGGGTTAGTACAGTGAACAGTAGTGGACTCAACACACAGCCTTGAGGTACTCCTGTAGTTATTGCTCACACACACCCTTCGGAGGTCTTTCAGTCAAGAAATCCAGGATCCAGTTGCACATATAGGCACTGATACCTAGATGAACAAGTTTTTTGATTAGCTGTTGTGGGATGACAATACTGAATGCCGAACTGAAGTCAATAAACAGAATTCTAACATAGCTGTCCTTGTTCTCAAGGTGTGCCAATGAGAGATGCAGTGTAACTGAAATGGCATCTGCTGTGGAGCAAGTGGCACGAAATGAGAACTGGAGTGGATCTAGCGTCGCTGGAAGGCTTGCAGTCAGGTGTTTTTTTACTAACCTTTTGAAGCTTTTATAATGGTGGACGTAAGGGCTACTGGTCTGTAGTCATTGAGACTTGAGGGAGAGGATTTCTTCAGCAGTGGAATAATATGTGTTTTTGAAGCATTTAGATACCTTCACTTGACTGAGGGAGATGTTAAATATATCCGTGAGTACAGTCTTTAGTTGTTCAGCACAGTCCTTTAACTGCTTTCCCATGATGTTTTCTGGTCCTACAGCCTTCCTAGGGATCACCTGCTGTAGGGTCCTCTTCACCTCTACTGAGTTTAGGCTGAACACTTTGCCTCCTGCGTCTGTAGCAAGTTTCACTGCCTTGGAGATGTTTCTGTCCTCGAACCTGGAGAAAAAGGTGTTCAGCCTATCCAAGAGTTTTGTGTTGTTCTCGCACTAGGCTGACTGAGTTTTGAATTCAGTTATGGCTTTTATACCCTGCCACATGTGCCTGGGGTCTCATGTCAGTGAAGTGGTTCTGGACTTTCTTTCCATAAGCCCCTTTTGCTTCCTTTATCCCTCTCTTCAGGTTTGCCCTTGCCACACACAGCTTCCTTGTCTTTTGATATGAATACCACATTACTTTCCTTCCAAAGCTCGTATACTTTGCTGGTGAGCCAGGGTCTCTGGTTAGTTCTTATGATGATGTTTTTGTTGATGGTCATGTCCATCTAATGTATGGATTTAGATATATATTTCATCACAGTTTGTGTATTCATCCAAGTTAACATATAGATCAGCTGTTGCAACCTGTTTGAATATGCTGCTGTGATGGCTCTATTTGGCCATCCCCTGATTTGCTTCACAGAGCGTTTTTCCCTGATTAGTGCAAGTTTCTATGCTGGCATTAGCATGATGGTGAGGTGGTCTGAGCTGCCCAAGTGTGGGTATTGCACTGCTTTATATGCCATCTTGATATTGGTGCATACCTTGTCCAATGTGTTACTACTCCTTGTTGCAAATCCCATATGCTGGTGGTAGCTGGGTAATACTGACCTCAGATCTGCCTGGTTGAAATCCCCTGCAATAATGTGTGCAAAATCTGGGTTCTTATCCTGCAGCTCACATGTTGAATTATACAGTGCAGCCAGTAACTCTTCAGTGTTTGTACTCGGTGGGATATATACCACTATGATGCTGACACCATTGAACTCTTTAGGCAGATAAAAAGGTCTACATCTGACTGTTAAGAACTCTATGTTTTCAGAGCAATGGCTAAAGGCAGTCTCACAGTTCATGCACCAGCTACTGTTTACGTACATGCAGACTCCACCTCCTCTAGATCTCCCACAGAGTGTTTGATCTCTGTCTGCACAAAAAAAGAGCAAGTCCTTCCAGCTGAACTGCACTGTCATTAATTTTACAATGCAGCCAAGTTTCGGTAAACATAAGAAATCAAGTATTTCTCAACTTGCTTTGTGATGTTATTTCCAGCCTTATGTAGTCCATCTTATTATCCAGAGAGCACACATTTGCTAAAAGTAAGGATGGTAATGCAGGCCTGAAAGGATTTGCCTTCAGTCTGGCAGAGATTCCAGCCCTTGATCCCCTTTTCCTGGATAGTTCCCATCTTTTCCTCTTGATCTTTTTTTCCAGTATGTTATGGAAGCTCTTTTTACTTGTTTGAGGCACTTTGAGGCATGCTGTTTAATACCACCAAGGTCATGGAGTACAGAATTTATTGTAGGCCCCACAGACTGTGCAGACACAGCAAGTTGTCCATCCAGCTGCATGGCATATGAAGATATTTTGGAGCCTTCCACAGGAAACCAGTATTAACATTCACTTGAAGATGGACAGCAAGGGAAGGAGCAGGAAACTGACGCAGTCAATGTTAAGGAGTGATAGGCCAGTGAGTTCCCATATGACAGAGCAACAGATGGCACAGGATGAAAATGAACAGAATGTGCCACAGGAAGACACTAAAGAACTTTCTACAGAATGCCCGCAGGAAATGGAAAACAAAAAAATACGTCCCCAGTTTAGAAGAAAATGAGCTAAGAGAAGAGTTGCTTGATTTAATAGAGACAGACATATTACGATCAATGAAAGAAATAGACTGCAGAAGGTCAATAAAACCCCAAAAGCCAGAGGTTTGATAAAACAAATGAACACAGTAATTAGGAGTGTCCACGGAGATCCATGCAATATAACAGGAGTAAACAAGATATATTACTGTGCAGCTAAATTAATAACTGATAATGTTCTACTACAAGAACAGGGTAGTGAGGGAAAGGAAGGGGAAAATCGAATACCACCACGAAAGTATTGAATAGAGAAAACTATACCAAGTAAGGCAAGACTGTCACTGTTAGAAGAATATAGAAGAGGGAACAGATCAACAAAAATACTAAGAAAGATAGATGTAATAAAAGCAATGCGCAGTATTACAACAGACCAGGATCTATCATGCACCATCACAAATCACAAGCTAAAAATCTCAGCACAGGCAGAAAAACACAGAAGATACACACATAAATATAAAGGAAAAGTACAAAATAAACAATTTATTGATGACTCAAAAATGACAGAATTGGGAAACAAGGTAAAAGGAACTGAAAGACCACAAAAAAAGAAGAAATAGATACATTTTGGAGAAGTATTTATGAAGAGCCTGTGGAACATAACAAAGATGCTAAATGGATAGAAGAAGTAAAAGAAATAATAAGAAGTTTAAAGGGACAGGATATGAAATGGGATGAAGTAACAGCCAGAGAGATTGAAATAAAGTTAAGAAAAGCCTCTAACTGCAAAACCTCAGGCCCAGATGCAGTACCTAACTTCTGGCTAAAAGTATTAACAATTTTGCACAAAAATTTAGCTATGCGTAAGAACTATTTATATGCTCACCCTGAAGAGACACCAACCTGGCTAACAGGAAAAACAATGCTCCTACATAAGAGTGAACCTATAAGCTACCCTAAAAACTATACACCAATAACTTGCCTACCGATGATGTATAAACTATACACTGGAACTGATGCAGACAGAGTTTAAAGTTATTTAGAAGAAAACTCAATTTTTGTAGTAGAGCAAAAGGGCAATAAAAGAAAGTAATATGGAACAAAGAATCATTTGTTGTTAAATTCCTAGTAGAGAACTGTAAAAAGGGGAAAAATCTAAGTATGGCATGGATTGACTACAAAAAAGCATCTGATAGTATCCCACATTCAAGAATGCTTAAAAATGTATAAGATACACCCTACACTGATCGACTACATTACAGTGACCATGAAGCAGTGACAGACCACTTTGCAATTAAGCCATGATAAAGGACAAATTATTATTCCAAGGATAAAAATTCAAAGGGGGATATTCCAGGGTGACTCTCTGTCAGCTATAATTTGGCTCCTAGAAAACAACAAAGTGTAAAGATTTCTCATCTTTTTGTTGATGATTTAAAGCTGTATAGCCCATCAGAGGAGGAACTGAAAGCACAACTGCAAGTTGTCAAAACTTTTTTAGACGACATAAGAATGCCATTTGTTCTTGATAAATGTGCAAAAGTAATATTTAAAGCAGGAAAACTGCAACACCAAGAAAACATCAGTTTGGGACAAGAATGTGATATAAAATAACTTGGGCAAGAGGGAGTGTATAAATATTTGGGAATTGATGAAGGATCGACAATAAAACATGAACAAATGCAAACAAAACTTTGTAAAGAATACTTTAGAAGACAAATTAATCCTGAAAACAGTGTTCACATCTAGGAACAAAATTCAAGCTATAAACAAATTTGTTCTACCTGCCCTAACTTACAGTTTTGGAGTTACTGACTGGTCCCAAAAGGTGTTGGATAGATTAGACAGGAAAACAAGAAAAATAATTCATGCTCATCAAATGATTTATAAAAATCAGTGCATACCAAGATTATATATTCCCCATTCCGAAGGAGGGATGGGCCTCCTTGAAACTGATTACATGTATAGATCTGCAATCGTGGGACTCCACACATCTGCTGACCTCGCAAGACCCAAACATAGTGAAAGTTTTGAAACATGAGGAGAATAAATCTAAAATGACTTCTCTGTTTAGTCTAGCAGAAGCATATCAGCATCAAGCAGGAATGGAAATCAAACCAGAAGTAGATAAAAATCATGTAGCAACTGAATGTGCCAAAAAACAAAAGAAAGTGTATAAGGTGAACGACCAGATGAAAAGGCAAGAAATGTGGAAAATGCATAAATATAGCTGCAACTATAGAAAACATTCTGGAAGAAGCTTATGTTGATAAGGATCGAATGCAAGAATGATTAAGGAGAGGTGAATTCAAACCAAGAGATGAAAGGTTAATATTGGCAGCCCAAGACATTGGGCTATGTACATGTTGGTTTCCAAAGTCCATTGAATATGTGGGAGAAACAGACAAATGTAGATTTTGTAAAACAGAATTGGAAACAGTTGCACACCTCTTTGCTGGTTGTGACATACTAATTGCAGAAGGACTGTATAATGAAAGGTATAATAATAGGGTCTATATTAGGTGAGCAATTGCTTAGCTTGTCGAACACGTAAATGTCAACAGCTAAAGAGTGAAAGTGTGAAACAGTGAACAACCACTTCCGCAAATTTTTTTCTCAGGGAAAAAATGTGCTTGGCCGTTATCAGGAAGTTGCCCTTTTCCCAAATGTAGAGCGATCTTGGAGTTGGTATATTTAGATATGGGGTGTGAGGGGGGGGGGGCACAGCCCCCTACTTAATTAAAGTTTAAGGTTTGTGTAAGTTTCCGACGGCCAAGCAAATTTTTTCCCTAAGAAAAAATTTGCAGTATTGGCCGTTCGCAAGTTTAAGGTTTCGATGTTTAGCTGTCGACGTTTAGCTGTTCGACAAGCTAATCATTCAATTTTGTAATACAGACCCTAATAATGTGGCAAGACTGTTGCACTGGGGATTGTGCAAACATTATGGTACTGAAGTGGCTGAAAAACACTGGAAACATGAGTCACAAAGCATCATAGAAAAGGAAGTCTACATCACATGGGATCACCCATTACCAAAAGTTCAAAGATAGATGCTAGAAAACTGGATATAGTGGCCCATGAAAAGAAGACAAAAGTAGCATTGATCACTGAAATCGCTACACCCAGTGACTACAGTGTCTTGCGTATGGAGAGACAAAAGTCATAAAATATCAGGATTTGCAGGCAGAAACAACAGCAACATGGAAGAAAGATACTCAGTTGCAATAGTAGTAGGAGCAACGGGTCTTATAAAAGAATCTACAATTGTATTTAAAAATGTTACCAATACATGTAAACTCCATACGAATTGCAGGAGCCATTACTGGGCACATTGCAAATACCGCAAAGAGCACTTCTGGCTGACATCGACTGAAAAAACACTAATTTCTTGAATTTGAATTGTACTTTGACTAAGGAATGGGGTCCATTCCTGTCATGGTATTAAAAACCAAAAATACTTGGAGAAATTAAAAGAAAAAAAACTGCATGTTGAGCTTAGTTGCTTGATTTTCAGTAAGTTCTCTCTACTATAAATAACTGTATCTTAATTTATAGCCTCAAAAAAATAAGTTATGTTCTTACCATAACGTTCCATCTGTGTTGTCGAACTTCATTCATTCTTGACTGTTGGGTTCCAGCCCTCGGAACCGACTCGGCAGATAATAACAAGCTCGTGCCAGCCAAGGCTACCCATACTGCTTCGCTTCCCTTTCCCTCACATTGAGTTTTGCACAGAGTAAAAAATCATGGAAGCTTTGTCTGAGCAACAACCCTACCAGGATCCCAGGACTAATTCTGAACCTCCAGGAGTCTTTTGGAGGGGGTAAGAGGGTGGGATGTCAAGAATGAATGAAGATCAACAACACAGATGGAATGTTATGGTAAGAAAGTATAGTTGTGTACACTTACCATAAATATAGATGCTCGAGTGTATTCACTGTTGCAGTCATCACATTTGGGTTACCTGCCTGCAGGTAGCCCTCAGCCGGCCTGAATACCAGAGTCTTGGATTCCTGCGTTGGATGCTGTCCCTTCTTCCATGACTTCAGGTCATTAGGGGTATAAAACATTCAGCAGACGCAATTACATCAGTTTTTTCTTGCCCCCACAATGGGAAGCAATTATATTATGGGAAACCTCCATCAAAAAGCAAATACACCAGAAAGCTTAAACATACCAAACAAGAAGGAAAGGTAGAGCCAGAAGTCGTCAGGGGGCTGGAGGAAGGGTAACCAGAACTGCAACAGTGAATACACTCGAACATCTACATTTATGGTAAGTGTACACAACTGTACTATGTTCTTCGTGTTTCATTGTTGCAGTCATCACATTTGGGTTGATTCCCAAATCTAAGGAAGGGAGGAGGAAGTTAGAGAGCATTAGGGCCAGCTATTAAAACCTGCAAGACTCCAGTGGCAAAACCAGCTCTGGATTTAGAAAAAATAGGCATGTGGTTATGCTTGGTGAAGGTATGTACAGAGCTCCAGGTAGCAGCTTCTAGGATGTCCCTGGTAGGGACTCCTCTGAGAAAGGCTGTAGAGGCAGATGCAGCCCTGGTGGAATGTGATCTTATGCCCTGTGGGGTAAGTTTTCCATGGTGCTTACAGCAGAAATGAATGCAATGGGCTATCCATTTAGAAATGGTTTACATTGAAATGGCCTTCCCCACTGCCCCTGCAGCAAAGCTAACTAGCAGCTGTTCAGATTTTCTGAGAGGCTTAGTCCTGTCAAAATAAAATTTAAGTTGTCTGTGCACGTCCAGAGAGTGCAGTATTCATTCTCCTTTGTTTTGTGGATTACGGGAAAAAGTAGGCAAATGAATGAACTGATTTAAGCCCACACTAGACACCCCCTTGGGCATAAAGTAAGGATTGGTCCTGAGGGAAACCCTGTCTGCATGGAAGACAATGAAAGGATCCACTGCCATAAGGACCTGTAATTAAGACACTCTTCTTGCTGAAGTGATGGCTAGAAGGAAGGCTGTTTTCCAAGAAAGGAATTTCAACTCTGCAGTTGCAGCTGGCTCAAAGGGAGGGAGAGTGAGCTTTTCCAATACAAAGTTAAGGTCCCAGGCTTGAGTAGGGGCTCTCCTGGGGGGGGTCATAACTTTTTGGCCCCTCTAAGGAATTGCTTTAGCAGGGGGCGAGAAAAGAGGGGTGGCTCAGTATTATAATGTGCTGAAATGGCAGAGGCATGAATTTTAATTGACGAGAAGGATAGGCCCTTGTGGAGCATTTCTGTTAAGTACTGAAGAATATGAGGTAAGCTGGGCACCGTTGTGCCCATCCCCGGAGTCTGGCTCCAGGAACAGTATCTTTTCCACTTTTCAGCATAGGATTTTCTAGTACTAGGCCTTCTTGCCTCCAGAATAACATCTACCACCTGCTTACTGAGGGATGCTATTGGAGAGCTCAAGGAATTAGCCAGGCTGCAAGGTTCAGGGTTTGAAGCTGACTGTGCAGAATCTGGCCCGCCTGCTGGGACAGCAGGGAAGGGGTCTGAGGCAGGTGCCATGGTTCCAGTAGTGTCATACTGCGCAAGAAGGGGTACCAGTGCTGGCCTGGCCAGTCTGGTGCAATCAGTATTGTCCTTGGCATGTCCTGTTTGATCTTTTGCAGAACCTTCGAGAGGAGAAGCAGAGGGGGAAAGGCATAAACTTGAGAGACTTTCCCAGGTAAAGGACAGGGCATCCACTTTCCAGGCTTAACTGTGGGAAGTCCTTGTGCAGTATTTGTCCAATTGGTAGTTCTGAGGGGGAGGCAAACAGGTCTACCTCTGGAGTCCCCTATTTGTTCCTCAAGAGTTTGAATATATTTGGTTCCAGTTTCCATTCGTGTGGGTCCATGAGATTTCTGCTCAGGTCATCTGCCAGTGAATTTAGCTTGCCTGGCAGGAATAGAGCTTGCAGGTGCACTTGGTAGCTCAAGGCTGTGTTCCACAGAGTCATGGCTAGTCTGCAGAGTGGGTATGAGTGGGTTTCCCCCTGCTTGTTTATGTACCACATAACTGTGGTGTTGTCTGTCTTTACCAATAATTGTCCTGGAAGAATGCAGTCTTTGAAGGCTGTCAGGGAATTCTGTACAGCTAACATTTCTTTTTGGCTGATATGCAGGTGCATCTGTCTCAGGTTCCATTTGCCCTGAATGCATTGCCCTGCCGAGTGAGCCCCCCCCATGCATAATCTGATGCGTCTGTTGTTAGGATTTGGGCGGCAGGGAGTAGAGTGAAAGGGAGCCCCTTGTTGTGGTAGCAGGCCTCTGCCCACCAACGGAACTCTGTCTTTATACAAGGAATGATAGGAATCATTGATTCCAGGTCCTGAGAATGTTGACACCATAGGCTTTTTAGCTACCATTGTAGTTTCCTCATATGCAGTCATGCATATGGAATTAGTAGAATACAAGAGGCCATGAACCCCAGGGTTTGCAGAATTTTCCTTGCAGACAGCTGGGTCTTTGTGGCCAATAGTTTGAAGTAGGTTGTCAAATAAACTTGTTTCTCTGGAGTGAGGAAAGCCATCTGGGAAGTTGTGTTCAAGCTTGCTCCCAGGAATACAATCTGTTGGCAGGGTACTAGGTGAGATTTCTTTTCATTTATGGTGACCCCAGAGAGGTAAGAAGTTTCTTTACAAGTGCCAGGTGTTTTAATAGCTAGTCCTGGCTTTCTGTCTGAATCAGACAATTGTCCAAGTATGGGTATATTTGAATTTTTCTCTGCCTGCAAAATGCAATGGCTGGAGCTAGACACTTTATGAATACCCGGGGCGCAGTAGATAAGACAAAGGGAAGTGCAGAGAACTGATAGTGCATGGAGCCTGCCCTAAAGAGTAGGTATTTCCTACAAGATTCCCTTATTGGATTGTGCAGGTAAGCTTCCTTTAAGTCTAAGGTTGCCAACCAGACATCTTTGCCTACCATAGGAAGCAGCTGTTGAAGTGTTAGCATTTTGAATTTTGGGATTACCAAAAAGGTGTTTAGAATAGAGAGGTCCAGGATAGGAAGCCAGGAGCTGTCTTTTCAGGGTATCAGGAAAAGTCTTTAATAAAAACCTTGTCCCCTTTCTTCTGCTGGGACTGGTTGAATTGCCCTGATACTAGAAGAGAGAGAACCTGCTGTTGGGCCTCTGCCCAGTGATTTGGGGGTAGGTCTGGCCAACCATTTGGGGTTGGTAGGTTGTGGAAGTGGAATCTGTATCCATAGGAACCTATATTTAAAACCCATTTGTCCCGGTAATGAGTTCAGAGTTTTTTGCATGCAGGGCGAGCTTTCCTCCTAAGGGAGCAGGCAGCTGAGCAGGGCTTGGAAGGGTTAAGGTTAAGTCATTGTGCCATTTTTCCGTAAGGGGGTGCCTTACTACTCCCTGCTTTGGAAGTGGGAGCCACTCACTGCTTAGGCCTGTGCATAGCCTGAGAATATAACCTAGGTGGTCTGCTGTTCCTGGGTTTAGACTGAGAAGGCCTGGAAGAGACTGGTAAGGACCAATTCTTTGAAGGCCAATGCCTACTAAATCTGGGAGGCTGTACTTGCAGGAAATCTTAAACAGTTTGCATAGATTTAGCGTTTTCTTCCATCTTTTTGAGGACTTCTTCTGCTTTGTTGCCAAACAGGTGGTCTTGGTTTAAGGGAGCATCCAGTAATTTAGTTTTAACATGATCTGGCAGGTTTTGCTCCTTAAACCAAGCATGCCTTCTAAGTACAGACCCAGTGACAGCAGCCCTGCAAGATGCTTCTAAAGAATCAAAACCGCATTGCAAAGTATGTTTAGCAACTTGTTCTGCAGAATGCATTAAATCCTGTAATTCTTTGTGTTCAGCACAGTCAGGAATCAACATAATTTTCTGTTTAAGTAGTCCCATGATATGCTGCTGGTACATAAACATATGAAACTGGCAATTTAAAGCCCTAATGGCCAATGTAGCAGAAGTGTATACCTTCTTACCCCATCTGTCCAAGTCTCTAGAATCTCTATCAGAAGGGGTAGGATTTTTGGCAGCAGTAGCCTTAATGCCCTTTGGTCCTTGGGAAATGGTCTCTGGATCCGCAGTAGGATTCTTGAAGAGGAACTTGTGAGAGCCAGGTGCTCTGTAATACCAATCAGGTTTTCTGGGAGCTGGAGGTAAAGTGTCTGGGGAAAGGCTAGATTCCAAGAAAGCATCACATACAATGTCCGGAACAGGAGGAATAGCTAAAGGCCTGTGTTGAGGAAGGAGTAAGAATTCCCTAAGCCTCTTCTTGGAGTCAAAGTAATTCTGGCTTTCCCAGCGGAAATGCTCCCTAAGTGTGCAAGGTTTCACAAAAAGAAAAATCTTCTGGAGGGGAAGCAAAGGGAATGGAATCCTCTGCATCAGAATCCTTATAGGTAGATAAGGGCAAATCCTGGTAATCAGAAGAAACAGAAATATCAGATTCCTGATCAGAAGAATCAGAAGGAAAATCAGTTCTAGGTCTCTTAGAGGGGGAAGGCTGGCTTCCCCGAATTAAGGTAATAAGGTCTTCAGCCATTCTAGGCATTTGTTTTTTAGGCATATGGGCCTGACCATGCAGTTTGGACGTCGGTTTTCTAGGCGTGGTGCGAGTTTTAGGCCTGGATGAGGAAGATGGCGTTGGTTTAAAATGCAAGTCTGTAGGCCTGAATACACCCACAGAAGCCAGTGCTTGCACAGCTGCTCCGGATCCATCCAAGGTAGAGACATCCACAGGTTCCATAGTCGAAGAAGCATCTCGCGGCATACCGGACTCTGAATGAGTCTCAGTAGAGGCCTGCGAATCTGAAGTAGCAGACATCAGGGGCTGTGAAAGTACCTCAGTGAGTACCGGCGGACTGGCGACTAGCTTAACAGAGGCATCGTCGGCAGGTTTGGACCTATGCAGTTTGTCTCTGTCTTTATCCTTACGTTTTTTTCAGAAGATCGGTAGTTGGATGGCTTACCAAAACAGAGTACCAAAAAAATTTGCTGCAAATATAGCTCGATAACGAATAGTTCAGCGATTGAACAAGGCACAAAACCGACAGCGAGGGACATCGTGATCTGGGCCTAAGCAGGGGATGCAGTACGAATGAAAATCTTTATGAGGTAAGACAATTGTTAACTTTTACTGACATCGGTTGGAGCAAGAAAAAAGATCCCCAATGGGGTACTTATCTATTTTTTTTTTTGAAGACTTCGGTTCTGAAACTTGAAAACGAAAATTTCTGGAGTCGGCCGACTGGCACTTGCGAACTGTTTCTGCTTCGGGCACCGCACGGCAAGAAAGACTGGTGTAATGGCATCGGCTGCATGTTTTATACCCCTGATGACCTGACGTCATGGAAGAAGGAACAGCATTCAACGCAGGAATCCAAGACTCTGGTATTCAGGCCGGCTGAGGGCTACCTGCAGGCAGATAACCCAAATGTTACGAATGCAACAGTGAAACATGAACAACATCATAACTTCTTTATCTGATGTTGTCAATATTCATTCATTCTTGACTTGTGACAGAGTCCCTAGCTACTTTAGGCCCAAGGAAAGGTTATTCCCGAGCACCATAGAGCCAAAGGATGCTCTTCTCCTGAACACTGTATCCAATTTGTAGTCTAAGTTGCAGCTGCACATATGTCATCCATAGAAGCTCAGGAATGAAAGGCTAGTGAAGTGGAAACAGATCTGATAGAATGTTCCTTAATTTTTGTTGATAAGTCCAGCTTACTTTGGCTATAAACAAAAGTAATTCAATCTCACAACCATTTTGACAGAGTAACTTTTGAAACTGGATTGCCCAGCCTGGTACCTGAAAAAAACTTTTGGTCTGATTTTCTAAATGGTTTTGTTCTATCCAGGTAAAAATGTAGTTGTCTGTGTATGTCCAACAAATGTATGCAATATTCTCCCTTGTTTGCGAAATTTGGGTAAAAGTCTGGTAAATCTATGGTCTGATTAATATTGGAATCTGACACTACTTTAGGTAGAAAGTAGGGATTAATTCTGAGTGATACTCTCTCGTTGTAAAAAATGATATACGGATGTTTAACACACAGAGCCTGTAACTCTGAAATTCTCCTGGCTGAAGTGATGGCTACCAGGAATAGTCTTCCAAGATAAAAACTTGATATCACAAGTGACTTCTGGCTCAAAAGACTGACGGACCAAACATTGTAAGACCAAAATTAAATTCCAAGGCACAATGGGGTCTTTGAAAGGCAGTTTCAAATGTAAAGCACCTTTAAGAAAGGTTTTGCACTGATGGCTGAGAAAGCAAGGAATGGACATCGAATCCGTTGTGGAAATTTGAAATGGCAGCTAAATGGACTCTAATGGTAGAAGTAGAGGCTCCCAATTCAAATAAGGTGGTTACGTATTCCAAGACCGATCTGGGGCTGAGAAAGGATCAATACTCTTTTCATCAGACCAAAAGACAAATCTCTTCCATTTACTACGATAAAGTTTTCTGGTGGAAGGTTTATGAGAAGCCTGAAGAATCTTTTGTGCTGGGAAGATAAATTACTTCAGCTGGCAATTATTGGAAGTGGAGAAACCAAGCCATAAGTTTGAGATTTTGTAGGCTGGGTGGACCAGGCCCTGCTGGTGAAATAATAGATCTGGAGTTGGATCCAGAATCCATTGGTGGTGAACTAAGTGAGGCCAGAGAAAGGGAAAAACAGACTTGACGGGGCCAATAAGGCGCAATGAGAATCACTCTGCTTCTCAACCCTTGGGCTTTCTTCAGAAACTGGAGAATTAGAGGGATTGGTGGGAAGGCATAAAGAAGTCTTGGGGGGCCAATCATGCAGAAGAGCATTTCATGGGGACTCGCCCTGACAGGAGACTAGGGCAAAATAGGTGCTGTATTCGTGGTTTGTGGGAGAGGCGAACAGGTTGCAGCAAGGCTGACCCCATCGATGAAAGAGCTTCTAAGCTACATTGGGATTGAGAGATCACGCACAAGACAGGAGAATGCATCTGCTCAGTTTGTCCGCAATCACAATGGAGTTCCCCAGAATGTGCGTTGCTCTCAGAAAGTGGTTGGAGGCGATTGCCCATTGCCAAACTCTTAGGGCTTCCTGACAGAGGGTAGGCTCTGGTTGCCCCGTTTGTTGATGTACCAGGCCACCGACATGTTGTTGGACTGAATAGCAATTGTCCCTGAAGGGAGGGCAGATTGGAATGCTTGCAACGATAAGAGCACTGCCCTCATGTTCTAGGACGATGATATGTAAATTGGCCTCTTGAGGGGACCAAGTGCCTTGGACAGTCTTTCCCTGAAAATGTCCCCCCACCACATCAGGGATGCATCCGTAGTCACTACAGCCTTGGGCTGAGAGGGGGAAAAGGAACAGCTCCATAATTTGTCTTCTGGCTTCATCCACCAATATAAATCCTGCTTGCATCGGCTGGTTATGCAGATTGGGTGGGACATTGGGTAAGGTGACAGTGACCACTGTGATGCCAGGAGCCACTGAAACAGCCTCATGTGGTACCTCGCCAGGGGAACTAGGGTGATTGTTGCTGCCATGGACCCAAGGAGCAGTAAGACTATACGAGCCAAAACTTTGTCTTGAGAGAGTATCACTTGAGGTTGTGACCTTAACCTCACTAGTCTGTGAAGAGGAAGGGCAGCTATGCAGGATTTTGTGTTTAGTGTTGCTCCGAAGAATTCTATGTCCTGTGTGGGGGATAGTTGTGACTTTTCCCTGTTTATTGATATGCTTAAAAACTCTGCAGGTCTTAGAACAGAGTCCAAAGCGGAAAGCAGCAGATGCCTGGTGGGGGCAATGAGGAGCCAGTCGTCTAAATATGGACACAACCCAAAATGTCTCTCTGCTAGTCAGGCTGAATGGCTCAGAAGACAATGAAGACTCCCTTTGTATGAAAACCAGTTTAATGAAAAATTAGAATTGGCGCTTTCATCCTGTTTAACAGGAGTTCTTCAGATTCATTTGATACTGAAGTAAACAATTTCCTTTTATAATTCCTAAAACAAGGAAATGACATCATACATCATTAAAATTCAAACAACTAACTAATTGTAACAAATTCTCCTTAAGTGAACCTAAAAGTTACTTGAAGTGGAATAGGCACAATTTGTCATTAAAAGTATAATCACAATAACAAATCATTGTTCTTGATTGTCTAAATAACTATGTTATTTTACACCCTGCCCTCTAACACATACATACATACATACAAAATCTAGAGCACTTGATAATAGTTTTCAATCTTACTCACAAACACTGGCTAATCTACAATGTATGTACTGTACCTGTGTACTATGTATGTATTCTACCTATGTTCCAAATTTCAGCTGTACACCACAAATCTATTAATTACCTTTATTTTTAAAATTAATATTTTTTGTTTGTTCTCTCCACTGTAACTGTTTATGTGCCGCATACCCCTGTAAAAACATGTCTCCTGTAATTTGTGTGTATACTGATCATGTCTAAATAACTAACTGTGTCTGTAATTTTCTTTGTGGAGCTTTTCTCCCCGGGCCTCTGCTGAAAAAGGGCCTTTTCGGCTCAGTCAGACACCCCCGGTTAACAAATTTATTTATTTTATTTATTTTTATTTTTATTTTATTGTAAATGTAAAATAAATAAAAATAACACTGGCTTGAGGGTAATAAAATCATTGAGTCCAGGAGGGTTACAGGCATTTAACTTTAACTGGCAGAATACTTCCTTTTCTTCTAGTAATAACTTTTCATTCCCACCCCTCGGATTACTATACACCTTTTTCAATATGCCAAATCTAAATATATTACATGTGGTGTTACTTTCTATGTGTCTTTACAAAGCATTCTTTCTGCTTTGTTTCCTAATTTCATAATGATGCTTATATATTCGGTTTAATAGTCTGTCAGTTTTCCCAATGTAAAATGCCAGACAGGTGGAACACATAGCTAAGTAAACAACTCCTTTTGTACTACAGTTCCCTTTTTGAAAAGTAACCTTAGTCCTATTTGTGTTTTCAGTGTTTCTCCTTCTTGGTATATATACTCACATTGGTTACAAAGTACAGTTGTGTACCTACCATAAATGTAGGTGTTCGAGTGTATTCACTGTTGCAGTCATTACACTTGGGTTATCCTGCTGGCAGGCTACCCACAGTCAGCCTGAATTCCAAAGTCCTGGTCCGGCGTCGGTTGCTGTAGCCTCTTCCCTGATGTCAGTACGCCAGGGGTATAAAAGATGCAGCCGACGCAGTTTTCTTCAGTTTTTCTTGCCCCAGATGTCAGGTGCCCCCAAAAGGGTAGGCTAAAAAATTCTGCTTATAAAAAAGCATGCACTAACATAAACATTACCTTCATCTACAAGCAAATACACCACATAGGTTGTACAGAATAGAGAAGTACAGATAAGTCCCAGCAATGAAAAGGGGGATGGTAGGAGGGTAACCTGGACTGCAACAGTGAATACACTCAAACATCTACATTTATGTTGCAGTCATTACACTTGGGTTAAATCCCAAAGCTGAGGTTGGGTGGCTGGGCCTAAACAGAATTAGGAGTGACTATGAGGCCCTGCAGAACTGCAGTGGCAAAGCCTGCTCTGGATTTAGAGTAAAGAGGTAAGTGGTAGTGCTTTGTAAAAGTGTGCACTGAAGTCCAAGTTGCAGCCTCCAAAATATCCTTGGTTGGTGGTACTCTGAGGAAGGCTGCTGAAGTGGCTGCTGCTCTGGATGAATGTGGCCTAATGCCCTTAGGCACTGATTTGCCATGTTGTGAGTAGCAGAAACGAATGCAGTGGCCTATCCATTTTGAAATAGTATGCTTTGAAATAGCCTTTCCTTGCGATCCTGCAGCATATGCCACTAAAAGTTGCTCTGTCTTTCTGAAAGCTTTAGTTTTGTCCAAGCAGAAGCGTAGCTGTCTGCGTATGTCCAAAGAATGCAGAAGTCTCTCCCCTTTATTCTGTGGGTTTGGATAAAAGGTAGGCAAATGAATGGTTTGGTTAATAGCCACACTAGACACTACCTTAGGCATAAATGTTGGGTTTGTCCTTAGAGAAACCCTGTCCGGATGGAAAATAATAAAAGGTTCCACAGCCATTAATGCCTGTAACTCTGAGACTCTTCTTGCTGAAGTTATTTCTAGGAGCAGAGCTGTTTTCCATGATAAGAATTTTATCTGGGCTTTACTGGCTGGCTCAAAAGGAGGCAGTGTGAGCTTTTCCAAGACAAAATTGAGGTCCCATGCAGGTACTGGGGCTCTCCTTGGAGGTCTTATGTTTTTGGCCCCTCTGAGGTACTGCCTTAGCAGTGGACGTGAAAAAATAGGTGGGTCCGTATTGTAATGAGCTGAAATGGCAGAGGCATGGATCTTAATTGATGAGAAGGATAGGCCTTTGTCCAGCATCTCAGTTAGGTATTGTAAAATCTGAGGAATATTTGGTACAAGCGTGTCAATTCCTTGTGCCTGGTTCCAGGCACAGAATCTCTTCCATTTTTCTGCATAAGATTTTCTGGTGCTGGGCCTCCTGGCCTCCAAAATAACATCCATAACTGCTTTAGAGACAGGTGTGTTCTGATTGGTTATATTATCCGCCATGCGGCCAGATTTAGTGTTCTGAGTTGGCTGTGCAGGATCTGATTGTTTTGTTGGGTCAGTAGATGAGGAATTTGAGGTAATCTCCAGGCTGGGCCTTGAGACAAGCTCTTTAGGATTGGATACCAGTGCTGGCGTGGCCAGTCTGGGGCAATCAGTATAATTTTTGGCTTCTCTTGTCTGACCTTTAGGAGTACCTTGGGGAGGAGAGGCAGTGGAGGAAAGGCATATACTGTAAGGGTTTTCCAGCTGAATGATAGAGCATCCACTTTCCATGCTTGTTTGTGATAAGTCCTTGTACAGAATCTCTGTAGTTGGCAGTTGTGAGGGGAGGCAAATAGATCTATGTCTGGGCATTCCCATTTCTTTGTTATCATGCTGAAGACTTGTGGATCTAGTTTCTACTCGTGAGGGTCCATGAGGTTTCTGCTTAGTTCGTCTGCCAGAGTATTTGTCTTTCCTGGCAGGAACTGCGCTTGCAGGTGCACTTGATAAGTCAATACTGTGTTCCACAAAGTCATGGCTTGTCTGCAGAGGGGGTAGGAATGTGTGCCTCCTTGTTTGTTTATATACCACATGACTGTAGTATTGTCCGTCTTTATCAGCAGTTGTCCTGGATGGAGTGGATCCTTGAAGGCTGTCCGGGCATTCTGTACAGCTAACATCTCTTTTTGATTGATATGTAGATGCATTTGGCTTGCGGGCCATGTGCCCTGAATACATTTTCCTGCCATGTGGGCCCCCCAGGCATAATCTGATGCATCTGTTGTTAGTGTCTGCCTGGCTGTGGGTAAAGTGAATGGCTGTCCCTTGTTGTGGTGAGAGGCTTGTGCCCACCATCGAAACTCCTGTTGCAGGCAGGCAATGAGGGTAATTAATGTTTCCAGGCTGTGGCAATGTTGAGTCCAAACACTTTTGTAGCTTCCTCATATGCAATCTTGCATATGGAATTAGCAGAATGCAGGATGCCATGAAGCCCAAAGCCTGCAGAATTTTTCTTGCAGATAACTGGGTCTTTGTTGCCATCTTTTCGAAGTAAGAAGTCAATTGCCTTTGTTTGTCTGGCGTGAGATAAGCCATCTGGGGCAGTTGTATTTAAACTTGCACCCAGGAATATTATCTCTTGAGAGGGTACTAGTTTTGATTTCTTTTCGTTTACTGTGTACCCTAGGCAAATTAGTAATCTTTTTACAAACGCCAGATGCTTCAGTAGAATGTCTTTGTTCTCTGCTTGAATAAGGCAGTCATCCAAGTACGGATATATTTGAATTCCTCTGTCTGCAAAATGCAATTACTGGTGCCAGGCATTTTGTGAAGACCCTGGGCACAGTAGATAAACCAAAGGGCAGTGCAGAGAATTGGTAGTGCATTGAGCCAGCTGTGAATCTGAGGTAACTTCTGCAAGATTGTCTGATTGGGACATGCAGGTTTGCCTCTTTGAGGTCCAAAGTTACAAGCCAAGCCTTCTTGCCCAGCATGGGCAGAAGCTGCTGCAGAGTCAACATTTTGAATTCTGGAACATCCAGAAAAGTGTTTAGAATAGACAGGTCCAGTATTGGTCTCCAGGCTTTGCCCTTTCTGGGTACCAAGAAAAGTCTTGAGTAAAATCCTTGTCCCTGCTCTTGCTGTGGTACTCGCTGAATAGTCCTCATGTCCATGAGAGATGAAACTTGCTTTTGTGCCTCTGCCCATTGATTGTGTGGCAGGTCTGGCATACCTTTTGTCTTTGGAAGGGTGTGAAAGTGGAACCTGTAGCCCTGAGAGACTATATTCAAGACCCATTTGTCCTGGGTAATCATGTGCCAATTTTGTGAAAAAAGTGCTAGCTTTCCCCCTAAGGGTGCACCAAAAGATAAGTGCTTGGCATTGGCAGAGGAAAGTCATTGGGACCGTTTCCTATATGGCTGTGATTTGTCTTTTCCGCTTTTGGAGGTAGAAGCACCCCATTGTTTAGGCCTGTATGAACCTTGGGGTTGGGTTCTGCCTCTAGGGCGTCTGTATCTGCCTCTTTGTGGCCTGTTTGACACTGGAAAGGACCAATTCTTAGAAGGCCAGTTCCTGCTAAATCTGGGTGGCTGTACCTGTAAGAAATCCTTTACTGTCTGCATAGATTTCACTTTATCCTCCATTTTCTTTAACACCTCTTCTGCCTTAACACCAAACAAAGTATCATGCTGTAAAGGAGCATCCAATAATTTTGCTTTAACATGATCAGGCAGATTCTGTTCCTTTAACCAAGCATGCTTTCTAATGACAGAACCTGTAACAGCGACCCTGCAAGAGGCCTCCAGTGAATCAAAACCACATTGCAAAGTATGTTTTCCCACTTGTTCAGCTGCATGCAATAAATCCTGCATTTCCTTGTTTTCAGAACATTCAGAATTTGTCAACATTTTCTGTTTTAGCAGTGACATTAAATATTGCTGATACTTAAGCATATGAAACTGACAATTTAAAGCCCTTACAGCCAAGGTAGCAGAAGTGTAAACTTTTTCCCCCCATCTGCACAGTGCCCTAGAATTTTGCAGTGGAAGCCTTGACCCTTTTGGGACCCTGAGGTATAGTTTCTGGGTCAACAGCAGGGTTTTTATATAGAAATTTATGAGAATCTGGAACCCTGTAGTATCTGTCTGGCTTAACAGGTGCAGGGGGGTAAAGAGTCAGGAGACAGGCCAGACTCTGAAAATACATCATCTACAATGTCTAGAACAGGTGGAATAGCAAGAGGTATGTGCTGAGGCAGTAAAAGAAAATCTCTGAGCCTTTTCTTAGATTCTGAGTAATCTTGGCTCTCCCAGTGTAAATGCTCCCTCATGGTATGCAGGGTTTCCCCAAAAGAATAATCCTCAGGAGGAGAGGCTGAAGGAATAGATTCTTCAGCATCAGAATCCTCATAGGGAGGAAGAGAGTATCCCTGTTCTGAAGAGGAGTAAATGGAAACCTGATCAGAAGAATCATATTCTGTGTCTTGCCTAGGCCTCTTATCAGGAGGGGGGTGAGAACCCCTGATCAAAGAAATTAGGTCTTCGGCCATTTTAAGCATCTGTTTCTTAGGCATGAAAGTCTGTCCAGGAGAATGCTGTACTTGTTTCTTTGTCTTTAAAGCTGTTTTAGTCTTTGCCTTGGAAGCTGAGGTTGGCTTGACATATAACTGTGTAGGTCTGAAAACAACCTCAGAAGCCGATGCCTGCTCAGCGGCTCCGGACCCATCTGAGGGAATAGTTTCCAAGTGTCCAATACCTTGAGTATCCAGAGGCCTAGTTGTCTCAACGTGGGAGTCGAAAGCGGCCTGTGGCTCTGAGGTAGCGGGCGTCAGGGGCTGCAAAAGCGCCTCACTGAGAATTGGCGAATCGGCGACTGGCCTAGCGGAGGCCTCATCGTCGGTTTTGGACCTCGGATGCCTGTCCTTTTCCTTGCGCTTTTTATAAACTCCGGTCATCGGCTGTTCTGACGGCATTATATAATTAAACCTTTGGCCAAAGTAATGAAAGGCAAAATTGTGCAGACGCTTAATAGTGCGTTGGTTAAATCTAGCACAAAACCTACAGCTAGCAACGTCGTGGTCAGGGCCTAGGCAAGGAATACAGTAAGAATGAAAATCCTTACGAGGTATTTGCTTCCCACAAGAAATACAATTGTTAACTTTTTCTGACATCGGTCTGGAGCAAAAAAAAATTTCCCAACGGAGTACTTAGCTTTATTGAAGACTTCGGATCTGAAATTCGATTTCAAAAATCTCAGGAGTTGGCCGACCGGCACTTGCGAACTGCTTTTGCTTCGGGCACCGCGCGGCAAGAAAGACTGAAGAAAATGGCGTCGGCTGCATCTTTTATACCCCTGGCGCACTGACTTCAGGGAAGAGGCGACAGCAACCGATGCCGGACCAGGACTTTGGAATTCAGGCCAACTGCGGGTAGCCTGCCAGCAGGATAACCCAAGTGTAATGAATGCAACAGTGAAACACGAACATCACCCACACTTCTTTGTACCTTTTTCACATCCTTGTTTGCCATTGTTCTTACTATTCTTAGGGTAACTTAGAGAATAGTAGGAACAAGGACGTGAAAAAGGTACAAAGAAGTGTGGGTATTCTAACCACACAGTTAGAAAACAAAGTCTAAGGTTACTTTTCAAAAAGGGAACTATAGCACAAAAGGAGTTGTTTACTTAACTATGTGTTCCACCTGTCCGGCATTTTACGTCGGGAAAACTGACAGACTATTAAACCGAATATATAAGCATCATTATGAAATTAGGAAACAAACCAGAAAGAATGCTTTGTAAAGACACATAGAAAGTAACACCACATGTAATATACTTAGCTTTGGCATATTGGAAAAGGTGTATAATAACCCGAGGCGTGGGAATGAAAAGTTATTACTAGAAGAAAAGGAAGTATTCTTAAGTTAAACTTAAATGCCTGTAACCCTCCTGGATTCAATGACTTTATTACCCTTAAGCCAGTGTTAGGCCAAAGTATAAAATAACATATAGTTATTTAGAAAATCAAAAACAGGGATTTTTTATTGTGATTATACTTTTAATGACAAATTGTTCCTATTCCACTTCAAGTAATTTTTAGGTTCATTACAGGAGAATTTGTTACAATTAGTTAATTGTTTGAATTTTAATGATGTATAATGTAATTTCCTTGTTTTAAGTATTATAAAAGGAAATTGTTTACTTCAGTATCAAATGAATCTGATGAAGTCCTGTTGAACAGGATGAAAGCGCTAATTCTATTTTTTCATTAAATTGGTTTTCATACAAAGGGAGTCTTCATTGTCTTCTGAGCCATTCAGCCTGACTAGCAGAGAGACGTTTTGGGCTGTTGCTTCATACTGCTTTTCCACCACTGTTTTTAAATATGGAAACACATAGAATCCCTGTAGCCTTAAGTGAGCTGCTACCACTGCCATACATTTGGTGAAAACCCTGGGGGTTGTGGTGAGACCAAAGGGCAGTGCTCAAAATTGGTAATGACTGGCTCCTAGCCGGAAGCGGAGGTATCTTCTGGAGCGTGGTAATACGCATCCTGAAGACCTATACAGCATATCCAATCATCTTTCTTCAGAAAAGGAAGAACAGACTGAACCATGACCATCTGGAATTTTGTCTGTTGTACAAATTTACTCAGTATACTGGGTCCCCTGTCTTTTTTGGCACTATAAAGAATCTCGAGTAAAATCCGGATCTTATTTGGTCTGGTGAGACTGTTTACATGACTCTTTTGAAGCAGTGTTTGGATTTCTAGTGCTGCTATAAACCCTCTGACTGGGTGGAAAATCGAGGATTCACCTTTGTGGTCTGGGATAAAGACTGAAGGGGCTATGGTAACCTCTGGTAATTATTGTCTGCATCCAGGAATCTGATGTTATTGTGTGCCAGGCTGAAAGGTGCAGAGAAAATCTTCCCCTGACTGCCTCTAGAGGTAAGCAATCGGGCAACTGCTCAGGAGTGCTGGTAGGTTATCCAGAGAAAGAATCCCTGGAACCCTGGTTGCGTGGGCCCACTCTGCCATGGGAAAGGAATCTTCCTGAAGAGTTCCCCCTTCTGCCCCAGGGGGAATACTTGCCACGTGTGTCCCGAAAAGGCCCTTGGGACTTTCTGAACCACATCTTTCCACTCCTCGGATTCCTGGAGTAAGGTCGTTGAGGAGTGGAAAAACACATGCTCACAGCAGAAAGGGTCTTTCTGTCCTTCTCACACCTGGCTAGTGTGTTTCTGACTTTTGGGCTAAATAGAGAAGTAGCATCAACAGGAGTGCTGATAAAAGAAGACTTGAAGGAGTCCGCAAAGTCACACAAGTGCATCCAGGCGTGATACCTAATGGCAAATGCCTGTACCCACTGCCCTAGACATCTCTTCAACTGCATGTGCAATAAGCCGCATGGACGAGTTGGAGATATGACTCTAGGGTGGCAAGCTGGGAGGTAACCTTATCCCGGACCTCGTCAGACACTGCTCCAGGTAAGGACTCTGAAGGGTCAGTTATCAGATCCCTTTGGAGTCACGTGAAGTGTACCAAAAAATTCAAGGACCATATGGTGAAGGTTGTTGAGCAAAGACCCACTTCCCAAATCTGTCCGTCATCTGGGACTCTTGTTTTGGAGGATGGACAGCTGGACTCTCTTTGGCAAGTTCCTTTTTTATGGCAGCTGCCACCACCATGGCATCCACTGCTAGACGTTTTGACCAGTGGGGCTGATCCTCAGGCACTAAAAGAATTTTGTCCAGTCTCCGGGGAACTGGCTGTATAGTATCAGGAGCCTTCCACGAATGCTGCACAATGAGTTTGATCAGTTTATTGGCAGGTGGGGTCAACCCAAGAAGTAGAGGGCCGGGCACGAAGAGCCTGCAAGAAAACAGATTCCTCAGAGGATGGGTTTGTGGACTTCCAATTACCCCCTCTGTTTTGGTAGTTCCAGGATGTCTCCAAAGGAGACATCTTTGGGGGGTTACTGAGGGGACCCCTCCCCTTCAATGAAATCTTTATCCTCAGTGACCGATTCTTCTGGAGAATCCAGGTGTTTCCTCCTACACACTCTCTCACAGGTGGCTCCTCAGAGGGAAAGTCTGAGGAGGACTCCAAAGATGGGGGATCCTGCAATAGGGTATCTTGCTGCTCTTTTGCCCGCTGCTCCAAGGTAGCAGACTGTGTCAGCTGCAAGCCAGAGGATACATAAATGTGACATTCTGATGGGGATTGTGTCAACTGTGAGCTTGCTGAGGCCAGAGCTCTCTCCATAATATGGAAGTCGGGCCCACCAAAGAGGGATGGGAGACAGGAACAGAGAAAGACAACCTCGGAACTGGGGTCACACCCCGCACTGCCGAGCCCTCCTCCAGAGTAGGAGCTGCGAGAGGACTTGTAACTGCCAGGGGACTAGGAACTGTAGACAGCACTGTGGAAAAAAATCAGAGCCAATCCAGGGATCCCAGAACCAGCAGCCAAGTCACAGTCCCGTGAGTGGGTCGGCTCCGATGGTGCCACAGACTACAGAGTCTGTTCCAGAACCAAGGTGAGATCCACCATCGGTATCGAAGTAGCTGGCACTGGGAACGTTGAAGTAGTGGGCTCCAAGACCTACAGAGAGGTTGAAGGAGGAAGATAAGTGGGTGTCCTGGGAGAATAACCCTCGGCTCCAGATAGGAGAGAGGTCCTAGGGGGTAGCAGGAGGGCCTCTGGCGGACAAGAGCTGATCCACCAATCTGACTGCATCTAGCTCTGAAAGGTTCCTGGTGGAACGGACAGACATCCCCGAAGGCAATTCAGGCCTGTCAAGAAGTGGATTTAATTGATGACTCCAGAAGGGATCTGTAGATAGAGAAAACCTAGTCCTGGGGGTACTCTTGACCTTTGGCACCATGATCTGCTGATCAATACTTTTGCTTTGCAGTGGAAGAAATTATCGGAATGCTTGGAGAGACTATTGTTGGTGCAGAAAGGGCCATCGGTACTGATAAGGTCGGCGCCGTTGGAGTTTTGGTAGTTTCAATTACACTCGACAATGTAGGAGATGAAACCGTGTCGGAGCAGAAGCTGGTGCAGATTTTGGTATTTTAAGCCTCGTTTCCGAGGAAAGAGTCGAAACCTGAGCCTCAGTAGATTTCACTTCGTGTATCTTAGGAGATGCAGGTACTGAGTGACTCCTTTTCTTGGATTCTTCTCTGGGAGACTTGGATCTCTCAACTTTAGACAAAGGCTCACCAAAAGGGCATTTTAGCAGCCCCTTGAGGATAAGTTTGTTAAGCCTCTCTGCAAGAGTTCAAGCACTGAAACCCTTGCAGAGTTCACATGGCAGTTGAATCTATAAATGTGACACACGTAAACAATAAACACATGAAAGATGTCCATCAGAGTTGGGCATCTTTCTCCCACATTTGTTACATTGCTTGAACCCTGTGGTTCCCATTTGTTTTTCTGCCATATTCAAAAATAGCAAGAAGGTAAGCGCACAGACACGAACACACACACACACACACACACACACACACACACACACACACACACACACACACACACACACACACAAAATAAACTAATGGAAAAGAACCGGGAAGAGTACAGAATACAGCCAGTCATTCAGGTAAGGAAAGACCCAGAATTCCTGCAGCCTGACCCAAGCTGCTGTCACTGCCATGCATTTTGTGAACACCAAGGGCGGGGGGGGGGGGGCATAAGCATCCTTGAGGTTTACCAAAGACATCCAGTCAATCATCATTCCTCAGTAGAGGCTGAATGGACTGTATAGTAAGCATCTGGAACTTACTCTGTTTGATGAACGCATGTAATCTGCTCAGGTCCAAAATGGGCCTGAGGTCCTGAGTTTTCTTTTCTTGGGCGCCAAAAAGGATCCTAAATAGTCTCTGAATCATCTCTGGTTTGGAAGGAGCACTTGGATGACTTGTTTTGTGAGAAGCTTTTGAATCTATGCTGCTGCCTCTCTTCTCTGATGGGGTGATATGTCTGCAAGAGATCTTTTGTCACAGTTGGGATACACTGAAAGGAATGATGTAGCCTCTGGAAATGGCCCTCAGCACCCAGGCATCTAAGGTAATAACTTCTCAAGCTTGGGGTGGAAAGCCAAGTGCACCTTGAGTGCAGGAATTAGGCAAACCTTCAGGAATACTGGAAAGGCTTGCTGGAGAAAAGTCCTCTAATGCCTTGATTCTGTGGATCACCTTTACCCCCACAGCAGAGTGAGTTGAAGTTCCCTGCATGCCACTGGGGCACTGTCACCTGGAGTGTCCAGAACAATCTGTTGTGACTTTTGGAACAGCCATTCCCCCCTCTGGTTTCATGAGGAAGTCCTCCACGGCAGACATCTTGCCATCTTATCCTGTCCAGGTTAGTTTGTCCTTAACTTTAGCCAAACAAAAAGGACCCATCAAAAGGGGTATAAAAGAAAGGACACCTTGAAGCTCTCAGAAAAACTACACTGGTGCATGCAACACCTATGTCCCAGAGAGATGAGAAGATCATAATGGATCAGACACAGGTGTGATGATCCCGTCTCTAATTGAGACAAAATCTTCTCCACAACACTGAATGCAGACTTCAAAGCTGGATGAGTGAAGGAGTTCCCCTAACCTGCCAAACTAGCAGAGGTACCCACCCCAGCAACAAACCCAGTCAGGTTCGAAACCAAGATAGGCACTGATCTCTATAGTTTGAAAGCCTCCAGGTTCAAGGATGGCTCAGACAGCCTCAGAGTCTATCCTGATCCTTTGGCTTCAGGATACTGATAGCTCACAGGGAGCCAGAGTAGAATACATCTTGGTCTGTGCCAAGATCAGCCAACTAGCTAGCTTAACAAGTATAAGGTTCATAGGTAGGTACTAGGCTATCTGCCAGAGGGCATTTATAAGCCTAGCCAGAGTGTGTCGGCTTTCGCTGCCCCATTGATTAATTAAAGAAGGCCTCTGGCTAACGAAGTTCGCAGATGACTGCAAACTAGGAGCCATAGTTAAGTCCCCAAATGATGTGAACATCCTACAGAAGGGCCTCTCTGAGACAGATGCCTGGTGTCAGAGCCATGGCCTCAAGCTCAGTGTCAAAAAGTGCAGTGTCATCCCCTTTGGTAAAAACTCTGTACCCATGAACTACCACATAAGCAGCAATCTACTTAACACCGAATGCGTGATAAGAGACCTTGGGACCCAGGTGGACAGTAGTCTCTCCTTTGATAGTCACATCGCCACAGTAGTCAGGATGTCCTTCTACGTGGCACACCTCATCATAAAAGGGTTCTTGTCCAGGAAAAAAGAGGTCATTGCTACCCTCTACTCATCACTCATTAGACCCATTATAGAGTACAACGCCCCTTTTGGAATGCACCTCACAAGACATCTGCAGCAGCTGAAAAGGCCACAGAAGTACCTCACAAAGAGGATTACTGGACTCAAACAAATGCCCTACACTAACTGCCTCAAAAAAAGTACAGTTTTGTACCTACCATAAATGTAGATGTTCGAAGATCCACATTGCTGCAGTCCTTACACTTGGGTAGTCCGCTGTCCTCGGTCGGCCCGAATATCAAAGTATTAGGCTGACGTCGGTCAAGGCGCTTAAGACTGACATCAGGACGTCAGGGTACAAATGCGCATGACCGACGTCATATCCTCAGTCTTTTCTTGCCCCAGATGTCAGAAGACCCTAAAAAGAAAGGTCAAAACCAAAAGACAGCAAAAAACAACCAACCACCCTTGCACTAATCCTATGTACAATATATACACTATCCACAATATTCACAACCCAAACCACACAACCGCCTCTAACTACAGAGGGGAAGGAGGGAGGGTAAATTGGACTGCAGCAATGTGGATCTTCGAACATCTACATTTATGGTAGGTACAAAACTGTACTATGTTCTTCATCTCACATTGCTGCAGTCCTTACACTTGGGTAGAATCCCAAAGCAGAGGTAAGGGAGGATGGCAAAACTATAAAGCAGTAGAAGCTGCCAAAATGCCCTGTAAAATTGCAGTGGCAAAACCAGCCCTAGATTTAGAGTAAAGTGGAAGGTGGTAATGCTTAGAGAAAGTATGCACTGAACTCCAAGTAGCTGCCTCCAAAATATCTTTAGTTGCCACCCCCCTCAAAAAAGCTGTAGAAGTGGCAGTAGCCCTAGTGGAATGAAGCCTAATCTCAGCTGGAATCTCCTTACCATGATGGGAATAACAGAAAGCAATACAAAACCCAATCCACTTAGAAATAGTTTGTTTTGACACAGGCTTGCCCTGAGAACTCAAAGCAAAAGAAACAAATAACTGCTGAGACTGCCTGAAACCTTTAGTTCTGCTCAAATAATATCGCAACTGCCTGTGTATATCCAAAGTGTGCAAAATCTTTTCCCCTTTATTTTGGGGGTTTGCATAAAAAGTAGGCAAATGAATAGTTTGGTTTAAAGCCACACTAGAAACCACTTTAGGCATAAAGGAAGGATTAGTACGCAAAGATACCCTATCCTTATGGAAAATTAAGAAAGGCTCAACCGCCATAAGGGCCTGTAATTCAGAAACCCTTCTCGCAGAGGTAATGGCCAACTTAAAAGCAGTCTTCCATGATAAATATTTCAACTCGGCAGTAGCTGCAGGCTCAAAAGGTTGTAGAGTGAGTTTCTCCAACACAAAATTGAGATCCCAAGCCGGAGTAGGAGTTCTACGTGGGGGTCTTATATTCTTTGCCCCTCTAAGGAATTGCTTAAACAAAGGATGAGAAAACAATGGTGGGTCACAGTCATAGTGAGCAGAAATTGCTGCAGCATGAACCTTAATAGAAGAGAAGGACAAACCTTTGTCCAGTAACTCAGTAAGATATTGAAGAGCCACACTTAAATTAGGCTGAGAAACATCAAATTCCTTTGCTGTACTCCAAAATAAAAATCTCTTCCATTTATCTGCGTACACTTTCCTTGTACTAGGCCTTCTGGCCTCCAAAATAACATTCAAAACTTGCTGTGGAAGCTGAGACCCTCCAGGGTTTAAAACAGAATATGCCAGGCTGTTAGGTGAAGAGAGTGAAGTTTGACATTGAGTAAATGACTGTTCTCCTGAGACAGCAGGTGTGGAATCGAAGGCAAAGGCCATGGAGGCCCCCGTACCAGACTTCTCAGTAATGGGTACCAGTGCTGTCGAGGCCAATCTGGAGCTATTAAAATCATCTTTGGCTTGTCCTGTCTGACCTTCAGGAGTACCTTTGGGAGGAGAGGCAGAGGTGGAAAGGCATATACATGAAGATTGCTCCAATTGAATGAAAGAGCATCCACTTTCCAAGCTGTGGGATGAAACCTTTTTGTGCAAAACTTTGGCAGCTGGTAATTTAGTGGAGAAGCGAACAGATCTATGTCTGGAGTTCCCCATGACACTGTCAATTTCTGAAATACATGAGGATCCAATTTCCACTCGTGGGGATCCATAATTTGTCTGCTCAACACATCTGCTAAGGAGTTCTGTGCTCGGCAGAAACCTTGCCTGAAGATTCAGCTGTAAACTGAGAGCAGTCTCCCACAAAATCATTGCTTGTCTGCATAGAGGATAAGAATCGTTCCCCTTGCTTGTTGATGTACCACATGACAGTTGTGTTGTCTGTTAGAACCAACACCTGCCCTGGAAGAAGTAAATCCTTGAAAGCTATTAATGCAAATTGGACTGCTAACATCTCCTTCAAGTTGATATGTAGATGTTAAAGTCTGGCAGGCCACGTGTCTTGTACCCACTTTCCATTTAGATGAGCTCCCCAAGCTTTGTCCGAGGCATCTGTCGTTAGAATCTGACTCGCCTCTGGTCGGGTCACAGAGAGTCCCTTGTTTAGGTGACATTCCTGAGCCCACCACAAAAACTCCTTTTGAATGCAAGGTATTATCTGAATGACAGTGTCCATATCTTGGCAGTGCTGTGTCCATACATTTTTGAGATACCATTGTAGCTTCCTCATATGCAGTTTGGCATTGGGAAGCACCAGAATACAAGATGCCATGAATCCCAAGGCTTGAAGGACTGTCCTTGCAGTCAGCCTGGACTGATGAGACAATTGATGGAAGTAAAGAGAAAGATTCTTTTGTTTGTCCGGGGTCAAAAGGCCATCTGGGATGCTGTATTCAGTCTCACACCCAGAAAGCACATGTCCTGAGAGGGTACTAGACTGGACTTTATTTCGTTCACAGAATACCCCAGGCATCTTAGCACTTCTATCACATACTGTAAATGATGAAGAAGTTCGTCCTTTTCTTGGGCCAGAATCAGGCAATCGTCCAAATAAGGATAGATCTGTATTCCTTTTAGCCTGAAGAAAGCTATCACTGGAGCCAGAACTTTCGTGAACACTCTGGGCGCAGTAGATAAGCCAAAGGGCAATGCAGAGAACTGATAATGAGAAGTCCCAGCCCGAAAACGCAGATACTTCCTGCAACTGGGCCTGATAGGAACATGAAGGTAAGCCTCCTTGAGATCCAGAGTCACCATCCAGTGATCTTTGCCCAGCAGAGGCAAAAGCTGTTGTAATGTCAACATTTTGAACTTGGGAATGTCCAGATATGTGTTGAGGATAGATAAATCCAAAATTGGTCTCCACGTGTTCCCCTTCTTTGGTACTAGGAACAGGCGAGAATAAAATCCTAGGCCCACTTCTGGTAGAGGGACGGTTGTATGGCCCCTATTTGAAGTAGCAGAGAAATTTGTTTGTGAGCCTCTAGTCTTTGCTGAGGAGGAACGTCTGGCATGCCTTTGAAAGGAGGCAAGGTATGGAAATAAAACTTGTAACCTTGGTGTATGATATCCAATACCCATCTGTCTTGAGTAATCAAACTCCAATTTTCCTTGAAGAGTGCCAATCTTCCTCCCAAAGGTGCTGCCAGGCAAGAAGGATCTGGCAGCTGAAAAGGTAGGTCATTGGGCCTGTTTACGAAAGGACTGGCCCCTGCCCTCACCCGAAGACTGTGCAGGTAAACTCCCAGTTCTAGGCCTGAAGGAACCCTGAGCTCTGCCCCTACCACGTCTAGATCTACCCCTAGACTGAGAATCATAAGAAGGATACGTCCACCCCTTAGCAGGCCAATTCCTACCAAACTTCGGAGGCTGAACTTGCAAAAAATCCTTAACAGCCTGCATAGACTTAGCCTTGTCTTCCATTTTCTTCAAGACTGACTCCACAGGTGAACCAAACAACACATCAGACTGTAAAGGAGCATCCAAAATCCTTGTCTTAACATGGTCAGATAAATTCTGATCCCTCAGCCAGGAGTGCCTGCGAAGAACTGAACCAGTGGCAGCCACCCTAGACGAGGCCTGTACAGCATCAAAACCACATTGCAAAGAATGCTTACCCACCTGTTCCGAGACATGCACCAAATCTTGTAATTCTTTACACTCAATGCCTTCCACTAGAGCATCTACCTTAGACTTCAATTGAGAAAGAAGATAGTTTTGATATTTCAACATGTGAAACTGGCAATTCAAAGCCCTCATAGCAAAGGTGGAAGAAGTATAGACTTTCTTTCCCCATCTATCCAAAGCTCTGGCCTCTTTATCTGGAGGAACCAGATTTTTTACAACAGAGGCCTTGACACCCTTAGGTCCCTGACTAACAGTTTCTGGGTCCGCCCTAGGACTCTTATAAAGATATTTATGAGCCTCAGGCACCCTGTAATACCTATCCGGTTTAACAGGAGCAGGAGGCAAAGAATCAGGATTAAGTGAAGCCTCTGCAAACACATCTTCCACAACATCCAGAACAGGTGGTATAGCCAAAGGCCTATGCTGGGGTAAAAGCAAAAATTCCCTAAGCCTTTTCCTGGAATCAGAGAAGTCCTGACCTTCCCACTTAAAATGTTCCCTCATGGAATGAAGAGTCTCTGAAAAGAAAAATCCTCTGGAGGAGAAGCAGAAGGAGTGGAATCATCTGCATCAGAATCAGAATAAGGAGAGTACTCCTGCAAGTCTTCAGCCGAAGACTCTGAAACATCCGAAGCCTGCTCAAAACTCCCCAACTCTGGTTCCACCCTAGGCCTCTTATCAGGAGGGGGCAAAGAACCTCTAATCAAAGTAATTAAATCTTCTGCCATTTTAAGCATGTGCTTCTTGGGCACAGATCCTGTTGAACTAGGAGTGACACCAACAGAAGCTAAACCTGGCCTGCCTCTGGGAGAAGCCTTGGAAACAGAAGGAGAGGGCCTAACCACCCTAGGAAGGGAGGGGAGCACAGTAACCTGAGAAGCCCCTTCAGCCTGGCCTGCTTCCTGAGAGGCCACATCCTGCAATATCAAAGTCTCCCCCTGGGACTCCAGAGAAGCCTCCTGCGGAACCACCGGTTCCACTGACGCCTCTAAAGAACCGGCGTCCGGTACGGACGACTCTTCTTGCCTGGGTTTAGCTGCTTTGTCTTTGCGCTTCTTCGAAGAAGCGGGCGTCGGAGCATCCGGCGGCATATTATAATTGCACCGCTTCCCGAAGACCAACCTGGCACAATCTAACCTTCGCTTAATAGTGCGCTTATTGAACCTGGCACAAAAGCGACACCCAACAACGTCGTGCTCAGGCCCCAAACAAGGAATACACAAAGTATGATAATCTCTATGCGGTATCTGCTTCCCACAAGAAATACAGTTATTCACTTTTTCTGACATCCGGTAAACCACTGAGGCAAGAAAAAACTAAAATATTCCCCAACGGGGTACTTAGCCAACTTTGACTCGGTCTGAAACTCCGAATTCGAAAAATTTCAGAACGCCGAACGGCACTTGCAACGCTGCTTCTGCATCGGACCATGCGGCAAAAAAGACTGAGGATATGACGTCGGTCATGCGTATTTGTACCCTGACGTCCTGATGTCAGTCTTAAGCGCCTTGACCGACGTCAGCCTAATACTTTGATATTCGGGCCGACCGAGGACAGCGGACTACCCAAGTGTAAGGACTGCAGCAATGTGAGATGAAGAACATCTCCAGCTTTACTCCGTAGCATATCGCCTACTCAGAGGTGATCTCTGCCTAAGATATAAAGCTATGTCAAACCCAGAGCTGTTGGACATGCTACACCTAAAGAAATACCAGTCCCTCTGAGCTACATGCTCTAGGGACCTAAACCTTGTCACCACAATAAACAGGACATGCTGGAGGAATAGATTCCTATCCCAGAGACTTCCCATACTCTGGAACAGGCTACCCATCTATGTCAAACAAAGTTCTTCATTAGCACTCTTCAAGAAAAATCTTGATGAGTGGATGGGAAATAGGAAATACACCCCGGGGATCACTTCTGTGTCTCTGCTCGTCAGTGGCACAGGAAAATAACTTTCTTGGGTGGCGTAACCAAGGGAACCTGGTTGGCTAGGCTTGCATAGGCCCTTGGGCCGATAGCCTAGTACCTACCTATGAACCTATGAACTGAGCCTCTGTCAAGCAGAGCCAATGAAGTGATCCCAGGGGTGTAGTTTCTGTTACCCATCCACTCGTCAAGGCTTCTCTTGAAGAGTGTTAGTGAGGGGCTTTGCCTAATGTAGTTAGGAATTTTGTTCCAAAGCATGGGGAGTCTCTGTGACAGGAAACTATCCCTCCAGCATGTTCTATTTATTGTTGTGGCGAGGTTTAGCTCACTAGAGTGCGTGGCTCGCAATGACTTGGATTTCTTTAGGTGGAGCATGTCCATCAATTCTGAGTTGGACATGGCTTTGTAAGTCAGGCAGAGATCACCACTGAGTAAGCGATATGCCACTGAGTATAGACGGAGTTTTTTTCAGTCGGGCTGCATAGGACATATGTTTGAGGCCAGTGATCCTCTTGGTGAGATGCTTTTGTGGTCTTTCCAGCTGTTGGAAGTGTCTTGTGAGGTACATCCCAAAGAGGGCATTGTACTCTATGATGAGTCTGATGAGTGACAAGCAGAGGGGCACTATAACCTCTTTATTTCTAGATGCGAACCCTTTAGTAATTAGATGGGCCACATATCAAATTCCTGTTAGCCTGTGATCTTCTGAGCAAATCATCTCTGCTTCGTTCACCATTTTGAGGTTTTCCCATGTTAAAGTAGTGTCTTATATCAAATTCTTTATGAAGAGAGGGAAAAAAACAGGCTTATGGTATATTTAGAGAGAAAGGCATGGAAGAGAATTTGATATAAGACACTACTTTAACATGGGAAAACCTCAAAATGGTGAATGAGAGCAGACCTCATTTGCTCAGAAGATCACAGGCTAACAGTAAAGCTATATACAAGATTTAGAATATTTTTTTTTTGTTATTATTATGGGAGAAAAAGACTGCAGTGGTGGTGCTGCGGTAGTGTTGTGGCCTCACAGTTAGATGTTGCCCGTTCGATTCTCAGTTAGAGCGTCTTCTGTGACTCGACATGCGTGAATGGGCATTCCTTCGTTGAAGGTTGTGCGTTAGGCCCGGCAAGCCAGCACGTAAAAATCTACTGCCAATCATTAGCGGACCGGAGTTCAGCTGTGGCGACCCCTAACCAGGAAAAGCTGAAAGACACAAACGAACAATTATTATGGGAGAAGAGAAAAAAAAGTGCTACACAAACAGCAAGAGAAAGGAGAAAACAATATAGAGAAAAGCCACTAAACACTTATTTATTTATTGACATTTGATTACTGGGAAAGTCAGACAGGGTAGAAGCCCATTTTCAGCAGAGCCCCAGGGTGAAAAGCTCCGAATTATTACAAAACATTTTAAGAACCATAAATTTTACAAACTTCAAAAATAAAACAAAAGCATCTGCAGCTTAAATAATTACAACAAATTAGACATGACATAAAAACATTGGTTAAGAATCAATACAAGCTATATAACAATCATTTAATATTTAAATAAATTTTAGACAGTTTGTAGATAAATTAAAGGTAACAGTCTAATACAAACAGGAATTGCAATATGAAGTGAGGGAAAAAAACAGGCTTATGGTATATTTAGAGAGAAAGTCATGGAAGAGTATTTGATAGCAGCAAGGAAGTAAGTGAAGAAGGGAGAGTAGAGGTATAATGAATGAAAAGGTACTTGTTCACATTTAGAGATATAGTTTATCCTGGTTTTGAGCAAGAACGGAGACAGATTTTAGCTAGGAAGTCTTTCAGAGTGCTTTTGAAAGATGGGAGGGTACAGACCTAATGGATACAAGAGTTCCAGGCCTTAGCAACCTTGTAAGAGTACAGACAATGCCCAGCAGATTTGCTAGGTTTATAAACAGAAGCTTTTGGTCATTGGATTCCAATGAACAACTGGGAACACAGCTGTGTAGAATGGATTTTACTACTGGACAGGCAAAATGGATGCTGGATAATTTTACAGATGTTAAGAATCGGAGTATATATTAGTTGATGAGGCAGTTCTAACCAATTTAGGCATTTCAGTGTTATACAGTGGTGGGTTTTAAAAGGGGTATTTGCTGCAAATTTAGCAACTTTGTTATAGCACTAAAGGAGCTTTACAAAAACATGATCAACACTGAAGAGAGGTAAACAAGATCTGAGAAGACTGTCATCACACAGACTATTATTGGAGGGGACAGGGAACTTCAGAGCAAAGATTCTGAAGTGTTGGCCTCATATCTAATAATCCACAGGTTAAGGTGGACAGAAAAGACAACATCGATCTAAAGATTCAATTACTTAATGTACAGTGTAGTAAAATATTGAATAGCATTCATGCAAGTTCTTAGACAGTTAAGTAAAAGTTTAGCTTGCACTGCAATTGTGAATACAACTACAGAATACATAAAATATTTGTGAAAAAAATATAGATAAAGTGAGTCTTAGTATCTGGTGCTGCAGTTGTAAACCACATTCTTATGGAAATGTAAAGTTAAAAAGAAGTTGTACAACTCTTGTGCGACTTAGATGGGAGCTTATAGTTATTATAGTCTTTAGTAAAGCATATGGAGGGAGTGGGAGTTGCAGATGCAGGGCAAATTTTGAGAACTGTTTTAAGCTAATCATTTTGGTGGCATTTTTCAATGTCACAAAAAGCAAAGCACTCGACAAACTACCAATTATTTTTCCTTTTCCCCCTTACCTCATTAGTTAGCCATGCTGATCATCTAACCTATCAAACTTTATACAAGTACTCATCTTTGACTTGCAACATCCTTAATGCAGACACATATTATGCTTATATATTCATTCCATCCCTCCTTATTCATTTTCACAGAACTTCCTAGTAGCATGAAATCTACACTCCTGCACTTCCATAATGCAACACAACTGTCATCCCATCTTTGCCCGGTGACCAATGAATCACACTGTTGTATGTTCATCATTGCACTTTTACTATATTTCAAATAAGTTCCTCTTAGAGTCTTTCTGAGCTGAGGACCATGTCAACATTACTTGTGAAGATACTGGAATTCCCCTCAAACCTAGCTTCTAGACAAAGGTTTTACCGTCTCCAATTCATCGTTCCTTACTCTAACGGTGGCCAACTTCCAGTTTACCTCTGGAAAATTACATGTGCCCTATATCAATACATCTGTTTTTTCTCTTCTCAGTCTTTAACAGTATTACACAGAGTATCATTATTTCCCATTTCCTTCTTAATTTGGCCACAGCCTCCTTCTCCACCTTTCAAACACTATCTTGAGCAATCTTTTGCACTTATCCTTGACCTTTTTCTACTGCATATATATTTTTTACTGAACATACACCACAATTATTCTCTCTCCTATTTTTGAACATTTTCCAAAACTTCCTACTGAAGTCCTCATTCTCATTTCAAGATCCACCCTCCTAGCTCTAGACATCACTCTCTTACTCCCTGGTCATTTATGATTTCCACAACTTCTTGAACTTATGCATGGTTCTCCTACATTTTTCCGTCTCCAAACCCCTTCAATTTATTTCCAATATTTCTTTATTTTCCTTTTAAAATATGAAAATAGATAAGACCTTCTATGTATGAAATGATAGTAACCAAATTCTTGTTCGTTTACAAAGAATCTAACATACAACAAATTAACAGTGAAATATAACGTAGACTGACAAAAAACAGACCAAAAATAAGCAAGGAAAATCTATATACACTATAGTGCTATTTTGAAGTTCCCATATAAATCTTCTTGAATTAACCTACTCATCCACTACATTACAAAGCATACAGTCATTTAAAGAGTAAGGATTGCTCTGACATCTAAAACACAGTAAGATGGTGAGTTCTACCTAGCTTAGGTTAAGACAATATCTACAAGGGACATCCAGTATTGGAGAAAATATGAACTTTTATTAGGGTTGATTGCGATTAACTTATGTGTTAGTAAATACTAAATACTTGGTTGCCATTTGCCTGAAGCTTGACCATGAACACTGATGCGTCTGTATCACGACACCGAAAAGTAATTTCTTCGAATGGCTTTTCAATCGAAAATGCTGTTAATAGAAAATGTTCTTGTTGTGGGCTGCACCCCCCCCCCCCCGCTAAATATATATACCAACTCAGAGATCGTACTACAGTGAGGAAAGGGCAAATTTTCAGATCTTCACTGTACCACAATCTCAAAAAAGCAATTTCTGTCAACGGCATTTTCGAATGAAAAGCCGTTAGAATAAATGACTTTTTGATACCGTGATATAGGCTCAACATTGACTCCTGTCTAACCAATTCTGAGTGATATATAGTTTTAGTAAGGAGAAGATGGTAACTAAAATATGTAGTTTTAGTTTGGGGAGATTTTCAGAAGTAAAATATAATAGTGCGAATTCCCATGAGAAAGTGGATTTTTCATATCTCATTTTCTCAAGCCTAACTTTCAGTGACCACCAGACTTTATATGTACACTTACAGCTCAGGAATATATGAAACAGATCTGCTTTCCGGAATTGGCAATGTGGGCAAACCCCTTCAATTTTAAAGGCCACCATTTTAATACTTCAATGTACAGTTCCAGACTATTCTTCAAAATCTATTTTCTAGCCAAATTTTGAGATCAAAGGGGGGATTCAGAGAAACTGCTAGAATAGCATGGATACTTTTTTTTTTTTTTTTTTTTTTTTTTTACTAAACTCAAGTGGTGTTTTGAACAATTTCTAAAAGTAGCAAGTCAGTATGAATGTCATCTCGGGTGTCTCCCCTGAAAAATAGGGCACTGGCCTAGTAGGACTAACTCAAAGTATAACTAAACTAAACAAAATGAAATCATTTTTCAAGTTTGTCAAAAACAATACTAGTTCTAAATAGGGTGAAAACCAAGCTAGTTGACTTGGTGAAAAACAAATGATGGGTCACTATGGATATTTGAAAAGACACTTACAATTCATGACTGAAACTGCTTTGAATAGCAATGCTGCTTCCCCAGCCAGCTATTTAGTCAAAATGTTCTCTCAACTACACATATTCTACAGTGTTAGAAATGTAACTTTACAAATGAGGCTCACCTGCGCATATTTTATGGTTACAGCTGATTGCTATCAAGTCACTGTGTTTATAAAACCTGGTTAGGAACCTTTTCTCCCTACTTCTTTTCTTCCTTTGTGACAAGGATGGAATCCACAAGAATCTCAGATACTTAGCTTGAAAATTCATTGCAATAATAAAAATCTTAAAGTATCTAGTTACCCATCAATACACAAAGGACAAATCATTCTGCCTATAGTACTGAATTCCCCGTGTGCAGCAGACACTAGTATCAATGTTTGCATTTTTAAGTATTCATACTAAAACCCTGTATTTTAAAATGAACCTGTCATCCCTGTTCTAATGCAAAAATCCTTTTGTTTAAAAATGAGATACTAATGGACAAAAGCCAGTGGTACTATATAACCTGCAGGTATATTTGGATTCTACTGTTTTGCAGATAAGTGCTACAAAATGATGCAGTCAGCTACTCTAATGCTGAAAGTTGCTCTGCCAAGCTCGCCTTGTTCACTTTGTTGCTAGATGTTGAGTTTGCTGTACCTGCTATTCTGTGTAACCAGCAGCTGTAACACTGTGTGATCTTAACTATAAACATGTAATGTTCCTTTCAGATTGAGCATTTCTGAAAATAATGATGACAATTTCCATGCATTTACACTTTCACAGTAAGGTTACTACAATGCTTTCATAAAAATAATAAATGTCTACGTAGCTTACCGTGAATATGAAGACTGCAATGCAGCACCAACCCAGTGCCAAATAATAAGCTATTTTACCAAACAGCAGTCCAGATAAAACTCCAAAAATCATTCTGTAGGCAAAGAATTAACAAATTTAATTAATAAATACAGCAGACAACTAATGGGCTAAAATGTAGCCATTTAATATCATACATTTAACTGGTGTTTTAGCAAAACTGTACAGGTCATGTCTCCAAAGATGAAATAAAATAAACTAAATGAAAGTAAGGAAAAGAACATCAAATATATTGACCAGGCATTAAAAAATAAAACAATGGGTTGTTTTTTTATGTACTTTGGAAATTACATTTGTGTAAGTAAACTTACCATAGCAGTAGATGTTCTATTAGAACACTGTAGCAGAAAGCCTAAGCTATATGGCTTCAACCTCACTGCTATTGGCCAGATTTTCAAAGTTAAAAGGCAGCACCCATGAACTCTGTCAGGGGCTCGAGAGGAACTTCCCAAAAAAGGCCAGAGCATGAAAATCTCAGAGCTTTCTTGCCCAAAAAGGGAGACAGTAGCCCTGAAAGAAAAATGTTAGGAAATATAACCAAAAAGGGAACTATACACGATGGTAGAAGCATCTTCACCTTGGCAACATAATAAACAGCAAAAAGGAGGATATGGCTACTGCAAAAGTAATCTATTAGAACATCAACTTATGGTTGGTTTACTTGCACAACTGTGTTATGTTCAACATTTGATCACTGTTGCAGTAGCTTAAGCTATATGGGTAGATTACTACAGTTTAGCAAGTAACAAGGCAAAGGAATTAATTAGAAACCCAGGAGCCCCTGGATAATAGTTCTAGCAGTCTGTTCTGGCCTGGAAAAGAAATCCAGTTTAGAGTGCTTTGTAATGGTATGTACAGAAGACCAAGTTACTGACGCTGAAATGCTTCTAGATTCCACCCTTTCCAGAAAGCCACTGTAGAAGCCAAAGTCCAGGTGGAATGTGTCGTAACCTTGCCCGGAAGTGGCTTATTATGGTGAAAATAATGAAAAGAAATAACATGAAACGGCAATCTACAAATATTCTGTTTCATCAATGGTTGTCCTTTCCTCTTTCTTTCACAGAAAACAAACAGCTGACCAACTTTCCTGAAGGACAGTTTTGTTTAGGTAGTATCTGAGCTTTCTGTGGACATTTAGAATATGACTATTTTTTTTCCTCCTCTGTTTTTGGAATTGGAGAAAGACAACAGGTTGATTATTAGACTGGCTCAAGGTAAATTATCAGACCACTTTAAGGCATAAAGAGGGGGTAGTTCTCAAAGAAACCCTGCTCCTGTGAAAAATGAGGTAGGGTTGACTCATCATAAGGGCTTGCAACTGATAGATACTCACAGCAGATATCAGAGCAAGGAGTAAAACAGTTGTCCACGCTAGAAATCTCAATTCATCATGATGTTACTGACTCAAAAGGAAAATGAGTAAGCTTTTCAAGCACAACATTAATATCCCAAGAAAGGGCCAACTGTTTTCTAGGTGAATGGATATGTAAAGTCCCTTTTAAAAACTATCTGACTTGTGGCTGGTTAGAAAGGACAGATCCAATGGCAGACAACCAGAGATGATTGTCAAATGAACCTTGACAGAGGAGAAGGAAAGGCTAAAGGACAGTAACTTATACAGTCAAGAACCAGAGGCAGCTGGGCTTGAAAGGATGCTGATTCTTGGAATGACGCCAACTTGAAAATCTTGTCCATTTACATATATGACTTCCTAGTAGCAATTTTTAGCCTTCTTCAATACCTGCTGTATGTCTAAAGAAAAAAAATGCCTACAAAGTATCAAGATTCTACCGTCCAGGCAGTCAACTGAAGTGTTTGCTTTTACTGTGTGAATAAAACCAGTTTGTGAGGAAGCCTGTGGTATTTGCCCTTTGCCAGTTTCACAAGAAGTGAGAATCCTTCTTGCCTGCATAAAAAGTGAGTCCATAGCAATCTGGGATGACCTTGAAATAGAGCAATAATGATCGGTGCACTACCCTGGTAAACAAATATAAACAAAATAAATAAATAAATACATATTTGCAAAGTCCTTCTGGATCTTTAGGTGTGAAAAAACATATGGAAACATTCCCATCTGTCTTCCAGGCCTTCCTGCAAGAAATTCTGGAGCAGAATTTCTTTAGTTGTCTGTTCTGACAGGAGGCAAACAGATCTACTTGAGATATTCCCCACAGTTGCATCAATATTTGAGAAAGACCCCAGGGTGACGTTTCCATTTATGAGGTTCTTTCCTGGTCCTGCTTACCATGTGTGCTACAGTGCACTGATGGAATGTAATTAACCTAAAAAGTCAGACTGAGCCGAGTTGGTACCTCCCATGCTATGCAAGTCTGCAGAGGGGGGTAAGATATGGTACTCCCATGTTTATGTACCAAATCAATGTGGTGTTGAGTGTGTAAATTAGCAGAGGTCTTGGAAACCAGAGATGATTTAGGGCTTTTAAAGCATTTATTATAGCCAACATCGCTGACATTTGTGTGTGTTGTTTGTATGTTATGTTTGTTCACATGCCTTGCACTTGTACTCCTTATGAAACTACTCCACAAACCAGGTCTGAAGCATCTGCTGCAACGGACTGAAGAGGAGAAGGACAAGAGAATGGGAACCCTGATGTCTGAAAGAAATGGCCCACCCACTACAGAACCTCCCGCCTTACAAACTCCAGTACAGGGATGTGAAAAGATGAAGAGTGAAGGTGCTGAGTCCAGACTCACCTGAGATACCTCTGAATTTTTCTCATGTAAAGTTTGGCTAGGGGAATCCTAATCAAGGAAACCATGTACCCCAGAATTCAGAGAAATTCACTGACAGATGCCTGCTTTTGAGCAGAAAGAAGAACTTTGGAATATTTCTACTTTGGAGGAATAAAAGCTCTTCCCAGGGGAAAATCTAACAGACATTCCAGGAAAACAATTCTTTTAAATGGAATGAGATGCATTTCCTGTAAGTTCCCTTGAAACCCCCAGATAGAATAGAGGAACGCTTTTTAAGGACTCTTGACAACTGGAAAGAGTCTACAAATACAAGGCAATCAATCAAATACAGAAAAATGTGAATGGATTGGAGTCTGGAATACATATACACTGGAGCCAGACACTTTGCAAATACCACTGGAGCTATAATTAGTCCAAAGGGTAAGACAGAGAACTGATACTGTCATCCAGATACCAAAAATCCAAAAAAAACTTCTAGAGTACTTGCCAATGGGTATGTAATGGTACGCATCTTTTATATCTAGATTTACCATGGAAGCGAGTAAAAGAACCAGGTAAAAGGGTCTGAAGGGACATTTTGAACTTTGAAGTCTTTACAAAAAGATTGAGAATGGAAAGATCTAGCACAAGCCTCCAAGTCCATTCTTTCTTTAGCACTAAAAAATTGTTGTGTAAAATTATTTGCTCCTTTGGTCTGCAGGAACTGGTTCTAGGATTCCCTGGGATAACATTTGTTCCATCCCTTGAAAAGAAGGGAGGAATCCTACTGCTAAGTGTACTGAATGATTTTTCACTATTCAATTATCTGCCCAGTGTAGTGCCACATGGGAAGATGATGACTCAGGGGAGAGAGAGAGTCTGAAAAAGGAGACAGTCTTTCTGACTTTTTTGACTGTCCTTTGTTTTAAATGGCTTTCACTGTTTTTGGAGCCTCGTTACCACCGCTTTTTAATATCCCACGGATATCTTACTTATAGAATCACTTATTGAAAATGGGAGCTGAGGAGGAAAAAAAATTTATTTGACTTAAAAATGAAGACTGGAAGATGTGCATTTTCCCCTTGTATAAACTTTCCCGCTTAAACATTTTAAGTACTTCGGATGAAGAAGGGTCAAGCAGAAATTCCTTGTCTAGGGAAGAATTTAAAATTTAAGTTTTAACAGCTTCATGCAGATTTTCTGAACATAACCAAGCAAATCTTTACATAACTGGCAAAACAGCAACCTTAAAGGCAGTATCTGCAGTATCATAAAAAAGTTATATTCTTACCATAACGTTCCATCTCTGTTGTTGATCTTCATTCATTACTGATGGGTATCAGTTCTGCCCTCGGAACAGAGTCAGCCTTATAACAAGCTTGCGCCAGCCAAAAAAACTCTTGAGTTAAGCTTACCCATAGTGCCCTTCTCCCTGTTACCTCAGATCGAGTTTGCCCATAAGAAAGCAAGTGGAGGCTTTTTCTGAGCAAATTCCCTAATACCGGATTTGGACCAAATCCGAACCTTCAGGAGTCTTTTGGAGGGGGAAGGAGGGTGGGATGTAATGAATGAATGAAGATCAACAACACAGATGGAACGTTATGGTAAAAACATAACTTCTTCTTTATCTGATGTTAATTTTCATTCATTCATTCATTCCTGATGAGACAGAGTCCCTAGCTACTTTATGGCCTGGGTGGCTCTATGAAAGGATGTTCATGAGCAGCACTGAACCAAAAGTTGCTCTTCCCCTGGGGACCAAATCCAATTTGTAATGAGTGATAAAGGTATGAGGGGTAGCCAATGTTGCAGCTGCACAGATATCATCCATGGAAGCCCTTAAATGAAAAGCAACAAGTTGCCACAGATCTGGTTGAATGTGCCTTGACCTTAGTCGGCATTGGAAGTTTGCTATGTTGGTAGGTAAAGCATATACAATTTCTCAACCATTTAAATAAGGTTACTTTAGAAACAGAATTTCCCAAATTAGGTCCTGAATAGGATACGAATAACTGGTTAGATTTTCGTAGAGATTTAGTTCTGTCCAAGTAGAATCGCAATTGTCTATGTACATCTAGTAACTGTAGGCAGTATTCTCCTTTATTAGAGAAAATGGAAAAGAAGACACTGGGAGGTCAATTATTTGATTAATAGTGAATTCTGAAATAACTTTGGGCAAAAAAGAAGGATTATTCCAGAGTGATGCTCTGTCCTTATGAAAGGCCATGTAGGGGCGTTTTATACACAAGGCTTGTAGTTCAGACATTCGTCTTGCTGAGGTAATAGCTACCAAGAATAGGGATTTCCAGGATAAAAAGTTTAGATCACAAGTGGCAGCAGGTTCGAAAGGAGATCGAGTCAAGGATTGTGGAACTAATGTCAAATTCTAAGGTTTGATTGGTTCTTTGAAGGTTCATCTAATATGTGAGACATCTTTCAAAAAGGTTTTACAGAGATGAAGGGAAATCAAGGACGAGTCTTGGAAGCCATTGCGGAAATTTGAAATAGCAGCCAGGTGTACTCAAATAGTAGAGGCTGCCCAACCTCAATGGAGAAGATTTGAGAAATAGTCTAGCACAGCGCTAACGGGAGCTGAGCAGGGGTCTAGTCCTTTTTGACCAAATAATAAATCTCTTCCACTTGCTGAGATAGAGTTTCCTGGTGGATGGTTTGTGTGAAGCCAGAAGAATGTTACGTACAGAGGAAGATAGGTTATTCTGCCTGACAATTACTGGAAGTGGAGTAATCAAGCTGTCAAGCTTGAGACTCGATATGCTTGGATATACCAACCCCTGTGGATGAGATGGTAATTCCAGAGTTGGATCCAGAATCCATGGTTGGTGCACTAGGTGTGGCCAAAGGAAGGGAAACCAAACTTGTCGAGGCCAAAATGGGGCAATAAGGATTACTCTGCTTCTCAACTGAAGAGCTTTCTTTAGAAATTGTGGGATTAGATGTAGAGGAAGAAAAGCATAAAGATGTCCTGTGGGCCAGTCGTGTACTAGACCATCTTTGGTGTCTCCCCCTGAGGGGGGATTAGGACAAAGTAGCTGCTGCATTTGTGGTTTGTGGGGGATGCAAAAAGATTGCAGCAAGACTGGCCCCAGCGACTGAAGATCTTCGCCGCTATAGCAGAACTGAGAGACCAGTCGTGAGGTAGTAGGATGCATCTGCTCAGCTTGTCTGTAATGACGTTGCAATCCCTGGGATTGTGCGTTATCAGAAAGCGGTTGGAAGACATTGCCCATTGCCAAATTCTCATGGCTTCTTGACACAATGGGTAGGATTTGGTTCCCCCTTGTTTGTTGATATACCAGACTACAGTCATGTTGTCCAACTGGATAGCAATCGTTCCTGACGGGAGGGCAGATTGGAATGCTTATAACACTAGAAGTACCAGTCTCAATTCTAGAACATTGATATGCAGGTTGGCCTCCAGGGGGCACCAAGTGCCTTAGACTGTCCCTGGAAATGCCCCCCACCTCATCAGGGAGGCGGCCGTGGTTACTGTGGCCTTGGGCTGAGAGGGGGAGAAGGGTAGATTCTGCAGGTCCTTTTCTGGCTTCATCCACTAAATTAAGTCTTGTTTGCATCGATTTGTTATGCGGATCAGAAAGGACATAGGATGAGAAAGGAGACCATTGTGTCGCTAAAAGCCATTGTAGGGGTCTCGTGCAGTCTTGCTAGGGGAAGTATAGTGATCGATACTGCCACTGAAGCAAGGAGTTGAAGGACTGCACGAGCTGAAACCTTGTCCTGAGAGAGTATCACCCAGAGTTGACAACTTAGTCTCTGTAATCGTGAAGTGGAAGAGAGACTAGGCAAGACAGAGTGTCGAAAGTTGCCCCTATGAATTCTAGGTTTTGAGTAGGAGTCAACTTGGATTATTCCTCGTTTACAGAGATTCCTAAGGATTTTGATAGTTTTAGAGTCTAATGTAAGGCTTAAACCAGTAGATGCTTGGTGGGGGCAGTAAGGAGCCAATCATCCATATAAAGAAACACCCGGAATCCTTGCAGTCTCATGTGAGCCGTTACCACTGCCATGCATTTGGTAAACACTCTGGGGGCTGTAGAGAGACCAAAGGGCAGCACTGAAAATTGGTAGTGATTGGTGATTGGCTCCCAGCCGGAAGCGAAGGAATCTCCTGGATCATTTGTTCATTTTTATGTGGTAACATGCATCCTGGAGATCCATCGAGCACATCTAATAGTCTCTCTTCAGAAATGGAAGGATAGACTGAACCATGACCATCTGGAATTTCATTTGTCTAACAAACTTGTTTAGGATCCTGAGGTCCAAAATTGGCCTCCAGTCCCCTGTCTTCTTTGGCACTAAAAAGAACCTTGAGTAACATCCAGATCCTATTTGGTCTGATGGGACTGTTTGGATGACTATTTTTGAGAAACTTTTGAATTTCTTGAGCTGCTGCATCCTTTTGACTGGGTGGAACATCGGGGATTCGCTTCAGCAGCCTTGGAAAAAGATTATAGGGGATACTGTAACCTCTGGTTATTATCGTCTGCACCCAAGAATCTGTTATGGATTGCCAGGCAAGGTGGTGCAGAGGAAATCGCCCCCAGACTGCTTCCAGAGGTAAGCAATTGGGCCGCTTGTCAACAGCACTGATGGGGCTGTCCAGAGGAAGAATCTCTGGATCCCTGATTATGTGGACCCCCTCTGCCTCTGGGGCATCTTCTCGAAGAGTTCCCCTCCTCTGCCCCGGGGAGAAAAACTCACCACGTGTCCCGGAAAGGGCCCTGGGATTTCTTGTACCACATCTTTCCAATCCCCGGATTCCTAGATTAAGATCGTTGAGGGGTGGAAAAATGCACAGCCAGGGCAGACAGGGTCTTGCCGTCCTTCTTACACCTGCCTAATGTGTCTTTTAAATTTGGTCTAAAAAGAGAGGAAGCGTCAACAGGAGTGTTGACAAAAAAAAAGACTTAAAGGGATCCGCAAAATCACATAAATGCATCCAGGTGTGATGACTCATAACTACGCCTGCACCCGCTGCTCTAGCCGCCCCTTTGGTAGTATGAGAAATCAACTGAATGGACAAATTAGAAATTGACTCCAGGGTGGCAAGCTGTGAGGAAACTTTGTCACATACCTCATCAGAAACTGCTTCTGCTAGAGTTCCCGATTGTTCCGTAATCAGATCCCTCTGGAGCCAGGTAAAGTGTGCCAGATAATACAAGGGCCAAATGGCAAAGGTCGATGAAGCATATACCCGCTTCCCTAGTCTATCCATCATCCAAGACTTGCTGTTTTGAGGATGAATAGTTGAACTGTCCTCGGCAAATTCTTTCCTGGTGGCTGCTGCCACTGCCATAGAGTCTTTCGACCAATTAGGAAAATCTTCCGGGGGTGATAGAATTTTGTCTGGTCTCTGGGGATAGGTTCCACAGTGTCAGGACTCTTCCAGGTGCACTGCACAATGAGCTGGATGAGTTCATCTGCAAGCGGGGTCACCCAAGAAGTAGACGGCCAAGCATGGCAAGCCTGCAGGAATGCAGACTCCTCAGAGGAAGGGTTGGAGGGTTTCCAGTCTCCCCACTGCTTCAGGATTTCTAAAATATCCCCAAAAGAGACAGTCAGGGGGTGACCATGGGGACTCTCCCCATCATTGTAGTCAGCATCTTCGGTAAGGGATTCTTCAGGGGAAACCACGTGCTTCCTCTTGCATGATCTCTTTTGAGGTACCTCCTCAGTGGGAGCATCTGAGGAAGACTCTGAAGAGAGGGAGTCCTGCAGTAGGGTATCCTGAGGCTTCTGCGCTTGATGTCCTGGCGTAGTGGAATGTGTCAACTGCGATCCAGAAGGTAAATATATATGGGATTCCGGCGCTGAGGGAACCCAGCTGTGTACCCGCCTGAAGAGGAATGGGAGCCCGGAACCGAGAAGGACAACCTCAGAACCAGGATCACACCCTATTCCAACGAGACTACCTCCAGGGAAATGAGCCTCAAGAGGACTCAGTGCCACCAAGACAATCAGAACCATAGTAGACAGCACAGTAGAAAAAATAGGCACTGTACTAGAGGCCACAGTGCCGACAGCCCAGTCAGAGCCTGAGGATGTCTCATCTCCGAGTGAGTTGATGGCAATAGGGTAGGCTCCGGACCCATGGCAAGATCTACTACTGGGACCGAAGAAGCTAGAAATGGGATAGGCGTTGATAATGAAAACTTCAATACCTTCAAGGAGGCCGAAGGAGGAATATATGTTGGAGTCAATGGATAAAATTGCTCGGCTCCAGGTAGGAGGGAGGGTTTGGAAGGGGTTGGAATTCCTCTGGCCACCAGTAGCTGATCCACGAATCTCACCACAGCGTATTCCGAAAGACTTCTGGAGGAGCGGGTTGATATCCCCGACGAAGAATCAGGGCATTCTAGGAAAAGATTGTATTGTTGCTCTAGGAAAGGACTGTATTGTTGTCTCAAAAAAAGGTTCTGCCGTGGGGGAATATCAGGTCCAAGGAACTGATTCACATTTTGGCACTATGGTCAAAAGACCAGCAGATTGAATAGGAAGGGGGAAGTGGCTGGAGTTGGAAGAACTATTTTCGGTGCATAAAGGGAGTTCAGTACTGTAGTAGCAATTGTCATGAATGGTTCAGTAGTCACAATCACTACCGTAGTCGGCGCATGAGGTACTGGAGCCGAAGATGGTACCGTAATAAGTAGTTGAGGTCCTGGAACAGAGGACGGCACTGTAAAGAGGGTTTAGTGCCCTGGTGCCGAGGTTTCTTAAAGCCCGTTGTTCCTTTCTTTTCAGCCATAGTTAGAGAAATTGGGAAGCCCGTCAACTAAGAACACAGAAGGTAGGCCAACCCAAACACACACACACACACACACCATACACTCCGAAAACGAAACAAAGTTTTTTTTTTGTTTTCCAGGTAAAGAAGGAAGAGCGAAAGAAAAGGGGAGAGGGAAATATCAGCAATGGTATTAAAGATTACCGCAAGGTAGAAGAGAAGTACCAGCGATTGTATGAAGAATAACAAACAATTTGGTAAATAAATAGAAGAGCACATAGAAATTGACAAATAGGGTAAGCAAACTTTAAATGACAAGTAGTATAATAGAAAAATGTCAAATATGAATAAGAAAAGCTATTAGTTCAAAAAATTATAGTCACTTAGCTTGAAAGCTGGCCTGATGCATCTTGATTTTCTACGTGGCAAACGAGATCTGAGGTAACAGGGAGAAGGGCACTATGGGTAAGCTTAGCTTGAGTTTTTTTGGCTGGCACGAGCTTGTTATAAGGCCGACTCAGTTCCGAGGATGGAACTGATACCCATCAGTAATGAATGAATGAAGATTAACATCAGATTGGCTGGCACGAGCTTGTTATAAGGCCGACTCAGTTCCGAGGATGGAACTGATACTCATCAGTAATGAATGAATGAAGATTAACATCAGATGAATACTTTAAGGCATGTTTAATAACATGAGAAGAAAAAAATAAAAGCGGCATTTAAGAAACTGCTGCCTTTGAAGAGGGAAGGTTACCAATGATCATCATGATATCCAAAGACAGTAGTAAAAACCAACATATCAGCCCGACAGTCTAAAATTCTGAATGTTAAAGTGGAAGCAGAATTTTCTTTTCAAATTTGTTAAAAGGTTTCCCAGCCTTATTAGTGGTAATAGAATTTCTGTTAACAATTTGTCTAGCAGAAGCAGTTTTGGAAAGTGAAGTAACTGCTGGGTCTGCATTGGATTAGACACATGAATGTTACGTACTTACCAAAATGACAGATCCATGCTGTCTTCTTCCATCCTTCTCAACCCGCTGGTTATTGGATTCGACTCAGATCTGATGTCGACACCTTCAGAGTCTTCAGTCTTGCAACTCCGCCTTCCCTACCCATAACCCCCTGCTCTAACAATCTCCTCAGATCATGTTTTCCCCAACACTGCCCATAGAAACAATGTACAAAGAGAAAGTAATTTTATCAAATTATCAGGCAGAGAGTCTCAAGAGGGCCCTCTCATACAGAGCTTCGGGGCTGGTCCACACAGCCATCCAGGAGACATAAAATAGTGACAATTTGGAGGGGGCAAGCAGGGAGGGATGGTTGAGAACATGATACAGATCTATCATTATGGTAAGTACACAGCTTTGGTATCAAATGTTGTCTTTTTCATCCATTTCAACCTGTGGGGCAGAGTCCCCAGTCAGTAACATCCTTAGGGTGAGTCGCAGGAGAGAGAACCTTCCGCAAAATGGTGGAACCAAAGGAAGATCTAGACCTAGACTGAATGTTCAATATGTAATGGGATAAAAAGGTATTCGTGTTATACTAGGTAGCTGCTGCATAAATGTCATCAACAGACGCCAAAGTGCAGAAGGCAACTGAAGTAGCTACCACTCTGGTGGAATGATCCTAGGCTTAATAGGCAGAGAAATCCCTTTCAGCGAGTATGCAAATACAGCACAATCGGACAGCCATCTGGATAGCATCAGTTTGGAAACAGGCTTGCCAAGCAGTCTTTTGGAAAAGGAAACAAAAAGCTGGACAGATTCTCTGAAATTGCTGGTTTTGTTAAAATAGAATCTCAAATGGTGATGAACACCCAAACAATGGAGGAAATATTCTCCCTTGTTACTGAAACTTGTTTAAACTCAGGGGCTACCTTATGTAGAAAGGAAGGGTTGGCTCTTAAAGGGCCATCTTTGTGGAAAACCAGACATGGGGGAATGGAAGATATTTCTTGAAGCTCAGACACCCTCCTTGCTGATGTAACAGCTACCAGAAAAAGATTTAGAGAAACTGTGGCCGTTGGTTAAAAAGGTGGTCTAGTGAGGACTTGTAAGAGCAGGTAGAGATCCCAAGGTGGGACCAGATCAAGAATGGGAAGTCGTATCAAGATAGTAAATGTCAAGAAGAGCTTAGCTTAAGGGCCACCACCAGGGAATTATCCATACCAATTTAAAAATTGGAGAAGGATGCCAACTGAATCTTAATAGGAGAATAAGAGAGGAAAGAGAGAAAAAGGTCAGGCTGAAAAATCAAGGATAGCACCCAAAGTTATGGAAAAAGGGCTCCGTCCCCTTGAAGAGGCTCATATGGAAACCTCATCTATTTGCTTACATACACCTTCCTAGTAGAGGGCTCCTGGGAGGAAGAATATAAATAACACTCTTGGAAAGTTTGGGATCTCTGGACCTCACTAGATTTGGAGAAAGTGAAGATTTGGTTGAGATAGGCCCAAAGGATGAGAAATCAGACCAAGGACAAGGTCCACTACTTAGGACGGAATGAAGCAGATAAGCCAAACAAAGGGAAACCAGACCTGTTTCAGCCAGCATGGGACAATAAGGATCACAGTCACTCTGCAACAGGCTGCGTTCTGAAGAAACTTGTCATCAATGAGGTTAGTGGATAGACGTATAGGATACCAAGGGGCCAAACACGCATAAGAGCATCCCTTGGTGACTGTTCCTTCAGTGGGATCAGGGATGCATTGGTGTTGAATAAGGACACAAACAGACTGTAGCTGAGGGTGCCCCAGCAACTGAAAATCTGTGCCTCTATCTCTGGATTTGGAGATCACTCGAGGCAGGAGGATGTTCCTGCTCAGACTGCTCACCAAAATGTTGGGATTCCCGAGGGTGTGACTAGCAATGAGAAACCACTGAGGGGACATCACCCATTGCCAAACTTTTGTGGCCTCTTGACATAGCGGATAGGATCTTGTTTCTCCTCGTTTTTTTCAAATACCATACCACTTCCATGTTATAAGTCAGAATAGCAATCATTCCCTTGGGGAGAAGGTCCTGAAAAGCAAGCCTACAGTGCTAGGAGGACTGCTCTCATCTCCAAGATGTTTATGTGAAAATGAGCATTGGACAGAGCCCAGGTACATTACACTGTCTTCCCCTCAAAGTACCCCCCACCTTAAAATGGCCTGTGGGAAGTGTAGAACTAAGGGTCAACCTGCCACAACCAGATGAAAATCCAGCCCCCATCCAATGTGGTGGTGACAGATGTTGGCTAGGCCAATGAAAAAAATCCACTGGTTGAGTAAGACAGGACAACTAACTGCCACAGCCCACTGAAGGAACTGCATGCAGAATCTTGCCACAGGAACTAAACACATAGAAGGAGCTATATGTCCATAGAGAAGAAGGGAGGATGCAGATGGTCTCAGACAGTAGAATTTGAGAGGGATACATTATTCCAAGAGAATGTAGCCTGGAAAGCGGTAGTTTTGCTGTTTGTTTGACTGTATCCAAAACTGCAACTGATAAATTCCAGTACATGAACAGTACCAGATTGGATATGTCATAGTTCATTGTTATGCCCAAAGTCAGACATAGCTGGAGCAAGGAATCAATCAGGAGTCAGTCTTCCATGTATGGAAAGACCTTGAACTCCTGCAGCCTAAACTAGGCTGTTAGCAGCACTATACGTTTGATGAACATCCAGAGAGCTGTGGTGAGACCAAAGGGCAGTGCACAAAACTATAAATGACTAAACCCCAGCCAAAAGCGCAGAAACCTCCTGAATGCCTCACTATCTTTATGTGATAGTAGAAATCCTTGAGATCTATTGAGCGCAACCAACTGGCCTTCCTCAGAAGAGGTAGGATGGACTGCACCATGACCATACGGAACTTGGTCTGTTTGACAAACTGATTAAACTTACTGAGATCCAAATGGGTCCGAGGTGCTTGTTCTTCTTTGGCGTTAAGAATCTTGAATATACCCCAGACCCTTGATGGTCCTATGGAACCTCTTCGATGATTCTGTTGATAAGCAGTTTCTGGATTACCACCACTGCTTCCCTTCACTAAGAGGTTGGAACAACGTGAAGGGACTGAGTTTTTAAGAGTGAAAAGAAAGGGAATTGTATAACCTCTAGATATGACTCTCAATACTCACAGGACTGACAAAATGGCCTCCCAAGCTTTTGGGTTGAGTGCCAGGTGTCCCCAGATTCCTTCAGGATACAAAAGTTGGGCAAACCTTTAGGAGCACTGGAACGGCAACATGGAAGCTCTGGTTCTGCATTACGCTCCCAGTGTAGACAGAAAACAGTGACAATTTGGAGGGGGAAAAAGGGAGTTAAAGTTCCCCTCCACCTTGGGGGAGCAGTCACTATGGGCATCATGAAAAGATTTTGGTGGTTTATGAAAAAAGAGACACTTCCATTACTTCTGGTTACAGTGAAAAACCTATGAGGGGTGGAGTAATGGACTGCAATGGCAGGCAGCCTCTTTCCATCATACTTGCTTTTGGTTAGAATTTCTTTGACCTTTGGAACAAAAATGCAAGGATCCATAGAAAGGGGCATTGATAAAGGATGCCTTGAAATAATCCAGAAAGTTGCTTAACCACATCCAGGCATGGCTGCACATGGCAATACTGGTGACTGCATCTCTGGACATACCATCAACAGCATTAGACAAAGGCCTCATAGTGATGTTGGAATGGACTGTATCATCAACTGTATCTCCATGATCTTCTAAGAGACCAGAGGCTGCTGCATCTTCACCACCTTGGACACAAATGGGCAAGATAATTCAGCACACATAGGGTGAATGTGTATGAAGCTTATGTGTGCTTTTCTAGATGGTCCAACACCTGACACTGCTTGTTATGGGGCCAGTCTTGAAGCAGAACCAGAACTTTGTTGTTTTTTTTTGGGGGGGGGGGTGGAACGAGTTACACCACGTCGGGTTTTCTCCAGGCCATCCAGGATACCAGGTCAATGAAGGCCATACAGAGGGTAACCAATTCCTCGGGAGAAGGGGCTTTGGTGGTCCACCCCACCTACACTGTTTCAATAATTTGAATAAGTCACCAAATGAGGCAAGCTGATGAGTAGCTAAGGATGCAGGAGGAGGAGGGGTTCGGAACAGATCTGATAAAGCTGTCAAAGCACCCATCTTCACAGCGGGACAGGATCCTTTCCACAAAGTCAAAAACAGACACTGATGCTGAATCGCCTGAGCTGGCACCCTTCTGATCCAAAGGTCCAACAGAAAACATGGTATTCTGTGCTGCCCCAGTCAGCTCTGAAGTAGAAACTGTCACTGAGCTAAGGCTGAAGCACCCAGGGGCAGGGGCAGGGATGACTCCAAAACTCAGGTTGACTCCTAACTCTGATGTGCTGGCACTGCTCTTCTGGCTCCAAGATGTGCCCTGCTCTGACACAGCCGGAGTCAAGAACATCAAAGAGTACCAGACAGCCTGAAGTAGCCATGCCGCTGGCACCGGCAAAGTGGAGGGCAGCTTGGTAGTCGGGCCTGAGAACTCTGGAACCAATGGGGATGGAGGAGAAACTATCAAACCCAGAGGTGATGGTGCCATAGACTCAGGCCTCAGAGATAAGAAAGCAAGAATGACCCCAAAACCCATCTGGGTCTGCAGGATGGAACACATCAACTACTCCGAAGCACAGGATTTAAGGGTCTCAACTGACTAGGCAAACCTGAAAAAGGCCATGGATACTGGCTTTGAGAGTTTCTTAGCACATGGATCAGAGCTTTGAATCTGGAAGAGATGGTTGAATCAGAGTGGGAGAAAGGGATGGTTCTGGAGAAAGTCTGGCCAGAGTAATGGGAAAGAAAGGGCAATGGACACTGGCAGGAAAAGAAGAGGGATCCTTGGAAAGAAAAGCAAAGGAATAGGGATACTAAGGGTGGGATAGTTGGAGGATTCAGAGTTCAAAGCTACAATCATGGGACACTGGTGCTAAGGTAGCACATTAGATCCAGATGGTGTGTAAGCCAGAGAAGCCAAAGATTATTAAATCTTAACAGGCTGGTTCTTGGTAGAAGAGGAGTGTTTGCGCTGCTCCTTATCGTTGACCTGGAACTATGAGATGACTTTGCAGAACCCTTCTTCTTGGCTTTCTCTCTTTCTCTCAGGCCTCCTATCCCGCTTCCTAACAGGAGGTAGAGAAGCTGAAATGGACAAGGTCTAGTGAAGGCCCTTCAAAACACGTCCTTCCTATCAGCCAGGGCTTAGACTCCAAAAGCAGAGCAAGCCTGGTACTCAACATTGAAGTGCTGCATCCAAGCAATAAACACACTTATCACGGGTGTTATGTGGCGGCAATTTGTGCCAACCTGTGACACTTTTTTTTTTTAAATCCTTAAGCAGTCCTGTTCATCTTACAGTGGGAGAAATATTTAACCACTAAGCTGAAAAGGACAACTTCCACAATCAACAATAACAAAGGAACAACAAGAGCAACAACACTACTGAAAATCTGAAGATAACGGTAGATAAAGACATTTGTGTTAGGAAAAGGATAGACAAGGGAGTGGAAGAACCAAAGAGTTAATACACCCAAACTCCTAACCTAACTAATCTACTAAAACATCAAGCAAAAACACCAATCTAAACACTACAGCACAAAAATATATAGCAATGAAGAATGGTAAGATGTGGCTACAAAGAAATAGCACAAAACAAAAACACTTCGTATGAAGAGCTCTCAAGATGATGATCATCAGTTGGCAATGATGGCAAATGAGATTTGAGGAAAGTCTGAGCATGGAGTTATGGGTAGAGAAGGCACAGCTCCAGTACTGAAGATTCAGAGGTGCTGGTGTCAGATTCAATAACTCGTAGGTCGAGAAGAACGAAGATACAACATCAGATCAAGTATTTCTGAGTATGAGGTACCCTGTATAACCTATCAGACTTCGTAAGAGCAGGAGGTTGACTTTCAGATAAAATGCAAGCTGTAGGAAAAACGTTTTCTACAGCAGATAAAACAAGAGGAACAGTTGCTGATTCGGAGAATATCCAACTGTAACAAGTCATAATACAGTGGATATAAAAAGTTTACACACCCCTGTTAAAATGCCAGTTTTTTGTGATATAAAAAATGAGATCATAATAAATAATTTCAAAACGTTTCCCACCTTTGATGTGACCTATAATCTGTACAATTCAATTGAAAAACAAACAAATCTGTTAGGGGAAAAAATATGAAAAATAACGTACAATGTTGCTGGTTGCATAAGTGTGCACACCCTTAAACTAATACTTTGTTGTGTGTGCACACCCTTAAACTATTACTTTGTTGAAGCACCTTTTGATTTAAATTACAGCATTCAGTCTTCTTGGGTACACACCTGCCATCAATTAGAGAGACTCTGTTTAACCCCAAATAAAGCTCAGCTGTCCTATTAGGATTTTCCTGATGTTTACTCAGTTGCTTGCTACAGCAAAAGCCATTGTTCGCAGAGAGCTTACAAAGCATCAAAGGGATCTCACTGTTGAAAGATATCAGTCAGGAGGAGGGTACCAAAAAATTTCCACAGCATTGGATAAACCATGGAACACAGTGAAGACAGTCATCAAAAAGTGGAGAAAATATGGGACAACAGTGATGCTGCAAAGAACTGGACATCCCACCAAAACTGATGAAAAGACAAGACTAAAACTGGTCAAGGAGGCTGCCAAAAGACCTACAGCAACAATGAAGGAGCTGCAGGGATTTCTGGCAAGTACTGGTTGTGTACTACATGTGACAACAAACTCTAGTATTCTCCATATGCCTCGACTATGGGGTAGGGTTGCACGACGGAAGCCTTTTCTTACACAGAAAAACATCCAGGCCAGGCTAAAATTTGCAAAACAATACATCGTTTCCCAAAAGCATGTGGGGAAAATGTGTTCTGGTCTGATGAGGCCAAAGTTGAACTCACTCACTTCACACAAACCGTTCTACTACTAGCAAAACAACACAACCCCTCTCCCCTACCCCCTCCAACTACACATAGTAACCTGCCCACTGCATTCACTTTCTCTCCTATCCCTACCTCGAACATAAAACAACTCTTGTCGAAACTAAAGCCCACAAAACTAGCAGCTGACAACCTCCCAGATGAGTACCTTAAAATTGCAGCTGAAGCTCTAGCCTACCCAGTTGCAATCTTGATTAACCAATCTTTATCTGAAATCTATGTCCCTTCACAATGGAAAATATCCCACATTATCCCTCTCCACAAAGGTGGGCTCTCCACAGAATTCACCAACTATCGGCTCATAGCAATTCTGTCTCCTCTATCAAAAATACTTGAGACATGCATTCACTCTTAAGTTCTAAACTACATCCTTACTAACAACCTCCTATTTAACACACAACATGATTTCTGACCATACCACAGCATGACCACTACCTTACTTGCTTTCACTAATACAATCCTTCAACATAAAAACAATGGTTATTTCGCCTCTGCAACTTTCCTAGATCTAAAGCATTCAGCATGGTCTCTCAAACAACTCATCACTGTCCTTAATACTCTATCCTTCTCTCAATCTGTCACAAACTGGTTCCAGAGCTACATGACTGACCGCCATCAGTCCGTTGTTTGGTATAATGATATATCCCCCCAACTCCCTGTCTCAATAGGTGTTCCCCAAGGATCCATCCTTGGACCCTTACTCCTCTCCATATTCACTAATAATCTAGCCTCTGCTACCAAACAGGCCATTCTCGTACAGTAAGCAGATGATTCCACCATCTGCTCAGCCCACTCCTTACCTGAACTTCAAAAGACCACACAGGAAGCCTTTTCCTCAGTTGAGACTTAGCTTTCAGATGCAAAATTAAGAAGTTATGTACTCACCATAACGTTCCATCTGAGTAGGTATCTTCATTTTTCTGCAACCTTTAGGATACGGATCCGATCTCGGATCCGAGCCGGCAACTTCTACCACAGCATAGATCCGAGCTCCTAGCTCCTCTCTTTACCCATAATCCCCTGCCAACCCTGACTGACCTCAGATCAAGTTTGCCCGATATAACCATTGTTACTGTGCCCCGGAAGGGGCTTATCTAAGACAGATCCTAAACAGAATCCTATAGGTCAGGGGGAAGGAGGGGAGGATGGTTGCAGACAAATGAAGATACCTACTCAGATGGAATGTTATGGTGAGTACATAACTTCTTAATCTGAAGTAGGAACTTCATTTGTCAGCAACCTTTGGGACAGAGTCCCCAGCTACCTGAATCCTGGGTGGCCTTTATGGAAGAATATTCCGGAGCACTGTAGAGCCAAAGGACGCCCTACCTCTGGAGACAACATCCAGTTTGTAATGGCTGATAAAGGTATGAGATGAAGCCCAAGTGGCTGCGGAACAAATATCATCCAAGGGAACCCTAGATTTAAAAGCCGCCGAAGTAGCGATGGCCCTAGTAGAATGACCTCAGACTCCCTGAGGTGCAGGCCTTCCTGAACTCTGATATGCCAAGAGGATACAACTAGCTATCCACCGTGACAGGGTAACTTTAGAAATTGACTTGCCTAAATTTGTTTTGGCAAAGGAGACAAACAACTGGTCAGATTGCCTATGTCCAGCAGTTCGATGAATATAAAAGCGTAATTGTCTGTGCACATCCAAGGAATGCAGTTTGTACTCTCCTTTGTTCTGGTAGTTGGGAAAGAACACGGGAAGATTAATAAATTGATTAATATTAGCTTCCGAAGATACCTTAGGTAGAAAGGACGGATTGATCCTGAGGTAAACTTTATCCTGATGGAAGGCTAAATACAGCAGTTTAACACAGAGAGCCTGAAGCTCAGAGATCCTTTTAGCTGAAGTAATGGCCACCAAGAAGGCTGTCTTCCAAGAGAGGTATTTAAGATCAACCATAGCCGCCGGCTCGAAAGGGGGGCTTGTCAAGGGCTGTAGAACCAAAGATAAATTCCATGGGGGTACTACCTCCCTGACCGGAGGTCTGAGAAGGAAGGTACCCTTGAGGAAAGCTTTACAAAGCTTGGAAGTAATTAGAGGGCCCGATTCATGCCCTACATGATAATGCGAAATCGCTGCTAGTTGTACCTTGACTGTAGAGCAGCTAGCCCCTTGATGAAAAAGGGTAGTTAGAAAATTCAAAACCGACGTAAGAGGCGCCGTGAAAGGATCTAAGTGATGGTGCTCCGCCCAAATGGAGAAACGTTTCCACTTACTCCGACAGAACCTTCTGGTGGAAGGTTTATGTGCTGCTACTAGGATGGAGGAGATTCCGGGAGTCCTTATCAAGAGTGGAACGAGCAACCAAGCCGTTAGCTTGAGGTTGACCAGGTTGGGGGTCGGAAGACCCAGAGGGTGAGTAATGAGATCCGGGAGGGGATCCATAATCCAGGGTGGATGAATCAAATGAGACCACAGGTACGGGAACCACGTTTGACAAGGCCAGAATGGGGCAATGAGGATCATTTTGCTCCCCAGCCGACTGGCTTTCTGTAAGAGTTTTAGCATCATGGGCAATGGAGGGTAAGCGTAAAGGAGACCGGGAGGCCAAGCATGTACTAGACAGTCTCTTGGGGACTCCCCCTGAGGGGGGATTAGAGCGAAGTAACTGTTGCATTTGGTATTTGAAGGAGAGGCAAAAAGATTGCAACAGGGTTGCCCCCATTGGGCAAATATTTGCTTCGCTACTAGAGGATTGAGAGACCATTCGCATGGGGTCAGAATCGAACGACTGAGCCTGTCTGCTAGGATGTTGGACCGTCCCGGAATGTGCGTTGCAATGAGAAAGCGGTTGGTGGATATCACCCATTCCCATACTCTCATGGCCTCGCGACAGAGAGGATAAGACCTGGTTCCTCCCTGTTTGTTGATGTACCAGACAACTGAATGTTGTCCGTTTGTACCGCAATCGTCCCAGTCGGAAGAAGGTTGTGAAGTGCCTGCAACGTCAAAAGCACCGCCCTCATCTCTTGGACATTGATATGCAAGGAGGTCTCCTGTGTCGTTCCACGTGCCTTGGACCGTTCTGCCTGAATAGTACCCCCCCACCCCAGGCAAGAGGCGTCCGTGGTCACTGTGGCGACGGGGGAAGGCATCGAGAATGGTCGCCCCGTGTGAAGGCTCGGGGACTGGAGCCACCACACGAGTGACCCTCTGCAAGCCCTGGTTAGGGGAATAGGATGGGACAGGGGGTTGCGAGACAGGGACCATTGTACCTGGAGGGTCCACTGCAGGACCCTCATATTTAGACGGGCTAGGGGCAGCAGAGGAATTGCTGCCGCCATGGCCCTAGAGCCCTAAGGATCAATTCCGCCGGTGGAGCAGGAAGTTGGAGAATGGCCTGAACATGCAACCTCAGGTTCTGAAGCCGATCGGGAGTCAGGAAGGCAAGCATTAGTCTGGAATCCAATCTCGCCCCTATGAAATCTATTACCTGTGTAGGAGCCAGAGAGGATTTAGCCATGCTGACAGTCAACCCTAGGCGTGGAGCAAGATTGAGGAAATAATCCCTACCTGAACAGAGCAGATGCCTTGTTGGGGCGATGAGGAGCCAGTCATCCAGGTACGGAAAGACCTGAATTCCCTGAAGCCTCAGGTGGGCCGCTATAACCGCCAAGACTTTGGTGAACACCCTGGGGGCTGAGGTGAGACCGAAGGGGAGGGCTCTGAACTGAAAGTGACTGGCTCCCAACCGGAAGCGGAGGAACCTCCTGTAACGTCTGTCCACAAGAATGTGGCAGTACGCATCCTTGAGGTCTATCGAGCACATCCAGTCGTTCTCCCGTAACAGGGGGAGAATAGATTGTAGCGTGACCATCCGGAACTTTTCTTTGGGTACTGCCAGGTTCAAGAGAGAGAGGTCGAGGATGGACCTCAAGTCCCACTGTCTTTTTTGGCACCAGAAAGAACCTGGAGTAAAACCCCGATCTGAACTGATCTGGGGGGACGGGTTGGATGGCTCTTTTTTGTAAAAGCTGCTGAATTTCTGTAGCAGCCACCTCCCTCTGATTGGGTGGCACGTCGGGGAGGCTTCTGGTTTTTGGGGTTACAATAAAGGGAATTTGGTAGCCTCTGGATATGATGCGAAGCACCCAGCGATCTGTTATGGACTCCCACATTGCTAGGTGCCTCGAAAGACACCCCCCCGACTGCCTCCAGAGTGGAGCAGCCGGGCAACCCCTCAGGGGTTCTGCGTGGGCCTCTCAGAGAAGGGTTCTCTGGACCCAAAATTTCCTGGGACCCCCTCTGCCTCTAGGGCGGCGTCCTCCCTGTCCTCCTCTGCCACGAGAGGACTGGTTGTCCGGAGCAGACTGGGACTGATGCGATTTCCAGAACCACATCTTCTTCTGACCCTTTTGGTTCTTAGAAAAGGACCTCTGGGGAGCAGAGAAGCGGACTCCGACGGCAGACAACGTCTTCCCATCTTTCTCGCTCTGGACTAAAGTGTCGCAAACGGTTCTGCCAAACAATGCAGAACCATCAAGGGGGCATTTGCGAATGATGCCTTAAAGGGTTCCGAGAAGTCACAATGTCGGAGCCAGGCTTGGTGCCTCATTACCAGGCCGGCTCTGCCAGCTCTAGCGGCTCCTTCCATGGCGTGAGACAAGAGCCGCATAGAGGTGTTGGAAACTGAACGTAGAGTGGACATTCGGGAGGAGTACAGCTGCTTGTCCCCTTCCGACATGGACTCTGGGGGGAGGCAGCGTATTCTTTTATTAGATCTCGCTGCATCCGGATGACGTGTGCCATATAGTTCAGCGCCCTCATGGAGAAGGTTGCTGAACTGAAAACCCGCTTCCCAAGGCGGTCCATCGCCCGAGACTCCTTACTCGGTGGGTGGACCGCGGAGCTCTCCTGAGCCAACTCCCTCTTGGTGGCCACCGCCACCAACATGGCATCCACGGGGGGACCTCTGCTACAGTGGGTTCTTTCTGTAGGGGGACTCAGGATCCTATCTGGGCGCTTGGGGACTGGCTCTACAGTGTCCGGCTCCTTCCAAGCCCTGGTGGAAATAAGGTCCACCAGGGGGTCGGGGGGGAGGGGACACCCAAGAGGTAGATGGCCCTGCTTCGAACACCTCTAGGAATACGGACTCATCGGAGGAAGCCTTGGGGGCAGACCACCCTCCCCTAATCATGAGCATTTCCATGATGTCTCCAAAGGAGACATCCTCGGGGGGTGACCTTGGGGAGCCTTCCCCTTCATCTAAGTCCGTATCTTCTGTAAGGGACTCGGGGGAGTCCACGTGTCTCCTCTTACACTTAGCTTTGTGAGGAACCTCCTAGCACCTCACTGGAGTACTGGCGAGCTGACGACTTGCTTAGGAGAAACGTTGTCGGCAGCTTTGGACCTAGGCGGCCTGTCTCTGTCTTTATCCTTGCGTTTTTTCGGAATGTCGGTAGTCGGGTGGCTTACCAAAGACATATCTGGATAATTGAACCGAGTACCAAAACATTTAGAAGCGAAAATATACAGACAACGAATAGTTTGTGGTTTAAATAAGGCACAAAACTGACAGCGAGGTATGTCATGGTCAGGGCCTAGGCAAGAAATACAGCACGAATTAAACTATTTATGAGGTATTTGCTTTCCACAAGAAATACAATTATTGACTTTTACTGAAATCGGTTTAGAGCAAGAAAAAGCTTCCCCAACACGGTACTTAGGTTTAGTTGAAGACTTCGGTTCTGAAACTCGAAAACGAAAATTTCAGGAGTCGGCCGACCGGCACTTGCAAACTGCTTCTGCTTCAGGCACCGCACGGCAAGAAAGACTTATGTAATGGTGTCGGCTGCATGCTTTATACCCCTGACTACCTGACGTCACGGAAGATGAGACAGCAACTGACACAGGACCCAAGACATTGATAATCAGGCCAACTGAGGGCTACTACAAGCAGATAACCCAAATGTGATGACTGCAACAGTGAAACACGAAGAACATCAGGGGTTAACACAGCCACCAGGGGATGCACAAGCCAGTGTATTTCTTCGTGCTGGCCCCAAACCCAGATAAATGGGGAGGGTTACGTCAGGAAGGGCATCTGGTGTAAAATTTTTGCCAGATCAAATATACGGACAGATTTCCATACCGGATCAGTCGAGGCCCAGGTTAACAACGACCGCCTCCAGTATTGTTAACCAACTGGGTGCTGGTGGAAAGTGGGCTACTGTTGGCTGAAGGAGAAGTTGAGGGGGAAGGGATGTCCCGAGGTAGGAGGAGAGTAGGAAAGACAGTGGTATGGAAGTGAGGGTAGGAACTTTGAATGTTGGCAGTATGACTAGTAAAGGCAGACAGCTAGCTGATATAATGAAGAGATGGAAGGTTGGCATATTGTGCGTGCAAGAGACTAGATGGAAGGGGAGTAAAGCCAAGTGTATCAGAAGCGGATTCAATTTGTTGTACCATGGTGTGGATGGGAGAAGAAATGAGGTAGGAGTATCCTGAAGGAACAGTATGTCAAGAGAGTGTTTTGGAGGTGAAAAGAGTGTCGTATATGGTGATGTTTTATGAAGTTGGAAATTGATGGTGCAGTGATGAATGTTGTTAGTGCATATGTTCCACAAGTTGGGTGCGTGATGGATGAGAGAGAAAAATTTTGGAGGGAGCTGGATGAAGTGGTGGAGAGTGTACTCAAGGTTAAGAGAGTGGTGATTGGCATAGATTTCAATGAGCATGTTGGTAAAGGCATCAGAGGGGGTGAGGAGGTGATAGGTAGCTACAATGTTAAGGAGAGGAGTGCAGGTCAGATGGTAGTGAATTTTGCGAAAAGGATGGACATGGCTGTGGTGAATACATACTTTAAGAAGAGGGAGGAGCATAAGGTGACATACAAGAGTGAAGGAAGACGCACACAGGTGGATTATATCCTAGGCAGCAGGGCAAGTCTGAAGGAGATTGGAAACTGCAAAGTGGTGACAAGGTAAAGCAGTTAGGCAGCATAGGATGGTGGTCTGCAGGATGACACTGACAATCAAGAAGAAAAGGAGGAGAGTGAGAGCAATGCCAAGGATCAAATGGTAGAAGCTGAAAAAGGATAACTGTAAGGTGGAGTCAAGGAAGGAGTTAAGACAGGCACTGGGTGGCAGTGAAGAGTTACCAGATAACTGGGCAGCCACAGCAGAGGTGGCAAGGGAGACAGCTAGAAAGGTGCTTGGTGTGATATCTGGACAGAGGAAGGAGGACAAGGATACTTGGTGGTGTAATGAGGAAGTACAGGAGAGTATACAGAGGAAGAGGTTGGCGAAGAAGTGGGATTGTCAGAGAGACAGAGATGAAAAAAGTAGACAAGAGTACAAGGAGATGAGGCATATGGTGAAGAAAGAGGTGAAGGCCTAGGAAAAGGCATATCCAGACCAGTAACGAGTGGTGAGCCTCAGGGCTCTGTCCTGGGGCCCCTCCTGTTTGGCATATACTTCTCAGAAGTACAGGCAAGCACGGAAGGGCTGTGGCTGACTAAGTTTGCGGACGACTGCAAACTGGGTGCTATAATAGAGTCTCCGGCTGACATGGAGATCCTCCAGAAGGGCCTAAATGAGACTGATGCATGGTGTCAAAGCCATGGTCTCAAGCTAAATGCAAAAAATGCGTAGTAATCCCCTTTGGAAACAACAGAGTACCCGCAAACTACAACATAGGAGGTAATCCCCTGAAATCTGAAGAAGAAATAAGGGATCTAGGGACCCAAGTAGATAGTCAGCTTTCCTTTGATAACCATGTTGCCAAAGTGGTTATAAAATCCTTCTATGTGACCCATCTGATCACGAAAGGGTTCGCATCAAGATCTAAGGATGTAATGGTGCCCCTCTACTCTTCCCTCATCAGACCCATTATTGAGTACAATGCACCAACTGGAATGTACCTGGCTAGACATCTCCAGCAGCTGGAGAGACCACAGAGGTACCTAACCAAGAGGATTACTGGCCTCAAACAGTTGCCCTATGCAGCACATTTGAAAAAGCTAAGACTGTTCTCTGTTGCATTCCACTTTCTCAGAGGCGATCTCTGTCTAACGTACAGAGCCATGTCCAACCCAGAATTGTTGAACATGCTCCATCTTAGCAAAACCAAATCTACTCGAGCTACACGCTCTAGGGATATAAACCTCAACACAACAATGAATAGAACATGCTGGAGGGATAGATTCCCCTCGCAGAGACTTCCCTTACTATGGAACAGGGTCCCGATCTACATAAGACAGAGCCCCTCACTATCACTCTTCAAGAGGAACCTTGATGAGTGGATGGGTAACAAAGTTCACACCGGGGATCACACCAACAGCACTACTAGATAGGGGCCAAGGGTACTAGCTGCTAGTACAAGGGTCTAGCGAACTACTAAAGGGGTGGTGAATACCGCACAACGTGGCTGGGCTAATATATGCCTTCGGGCAGATAGCCCAGTACCAACCTATGAACCTATATAGTGAGTTGTATGAAAGGCTGGACACTAAGGAGGGAGAAAAGGACCTGTACTGATTGGCTAGACAAAGGGACCAAGCTGGGAAAGATGTGCAGCAGGTTAAGGTGATAAAGGATAAAGAGGGAAACATACTCACAAGCGAGTAGAGTGTGTTGAGCAGATGAAAGAGTACTTTGAGGGGCTGATGAATGAAGAGAATGAGAGAGAGAGAGAAAGAGAAGGTTGGATGATGTGGGGATAGTGAATCAGGAAGTGCAACGATTAGCAAGGAGGAAGCAAGGACAGCTATGAAGAGGAAGAAGAATGGAAAGGCTGCTGGTCTAGATGACATACCTGTGGAAGAATGTAGGTTCTTGGTTAAAAACTCCACTGCCATCTCTCCTAGACTGTTTAATGAAATCTTGGAAAGTGAGAGGATGCCTGAGGAGTGGAGAAGTGTTTTGGTACCAATTTTTAAGAATAAGGGTAATGTGCCGAGCTGTGGTAACTAGAGAGGGATAAAATGGATCAACCGCAGCATGAAGTTATGGGAAACAGTACTGGAATCTAAGTTAAGAAGAGAGGTGATGATTAGTGAACAGCAGTACGGTTTCACACCAGGAAGGAGCACTGCAGATGTGATGTTTGCTGTTTGGGTGTTGCTGAAGTATAGAGAAGGTCAGAAGGAGTTGCAGTGTGTCTTTGTGGACTTAGAGAAAGCATATGACAGGGTGCCTAGAGAGGAGTTGTGGTACAGTATGAGGACGTTGGGAGTGGCAGAGAAGTATTTAAGAGTGGTACAGGATATGTAGGATGGCAATGTGACAGTGGTGAGGTCTGAGGTAGATGCGTTAAAGGTCTCATTTGCAATGGTAATGGACAGGTCGACAGACGAGATCAGACAGGAGTCCCCATAGACTATGATGTTTGCGGATGACATTCTGAGAGTAGGGAACAGGTTGAGGAGACCCTGGAGAGCTGGAGATATGCTCTAGAGAGGGGAGGAATGAAGGCCAACAGGACTAAGACAGAATATATATGTATGCAAATGAGGGGGAAGACAGAGGAATGGTGAGAATGCACTGAGTAGAGTTGGCTAAAGTTGATGACTTAAAATACTGGGGATCAACAGTTCAGAGTAATGGTGAGTGTGCAACAGAGGTGAAGAAGAGAGTGCAGGCAGAGTGGAGTGGGAGGAGAACAGTGTCAGGAGTGATTTGTGACAGATAGGTACCAGTAAGAGTAAAAGGGAAGGTCTGCAAGATGGTAGTGAAACCAGCCATGTTACATAGGTTGGAGATGGTGGCACTGATAAAAACACAGGAATCAGAGCTGGAGGTGGCAGCATTAAAGATGTTAAGATTTACAGTGGGTGTGATGAGGATGGACAGGATTTTTAATGAGAATATTAGAGGGTCAGCTCAGGTTAGATAGTTTGGAGACAAAGCCAGAGGGGCGAGATTGCTTTGGTTTGGACATGTGCTGAAGAGGGATGTTGGGTAACATTGGGAGAAGGATGCTAAGGATGGAGCTGCCAGGTAAGAGGAAAAGAGGAAGGCCCAAGATAAGGTTTACGGATGTGGTGAGAGGACATGCAGATGGTTGGTGTGACGGAGCAAGACGCAGAGGACAAGAAGAAATGGAAACATGATCCGCTGTGGCAACCCCTAACGGGAGCAGCTTAAGGAAAAAGAAGAAGAACAGGGGTGGGCAATTAATTTTCTCAAGAGGCCACATGGGAAGCTGAGACTGTTTTGGAGGGCAGGACCAATGACGTACTCCTCGTACCAACCATAACCCCGCCCATTTACTCCCCTCTCCTGCACTCTTTTTCCGTTCCTGTCAGCAGCCCACTCCCTAGCCATTCCAGTGTTCTACTACGTGGCTATTTCTCTCCAGTTACCATAAACACTGTTCAAACCTGTCAGTGTGCATACTGCTTTCTTATTTACTTCTACAGTGATTACAGATACTGAAATAATTACAATCCACCAATATCAGTTAATAAACAGAATTTCTGCAGAACTAAAATTCATCCGAATTCCACATTAAAGAGATCTGTAACTAATGAAGAGGTTGATAATGGCAAACAACTTTACATTTCAGTGTTTCATCTACAAATTCAGTGCCTGCTGCCCTTGAAGAATTAATTGCCTATGTAACATTAAAAAAAATTGATAAGCTGGTAATATTGCAATAGGAAATGACAAACAGACAAGTTCATAGTTATTACGCATCTCATACAAAGGACATACTCAGGAGTGCAGAACCCCCTATCCCCCTTAAAATGCACCAAATAAATCAGCAATTGAAAGGGCACTGCAATACTGGCACTCCATCTGTTCTACATGGTGTGGGAGTAGAATCCACAGCCTTCTGCACCAAAGGCAATTATGCTAACACTGCTTTCAAATTCTATAGCACAAACAGTGATTGCCATTTACTAAACAAAACAGTTGTACATTGAAAACAAACTTAGCATGAGCAACAGTAAATTTCTCTTCCCCTGAAACTCACAATTCTTTGAAAACGGATGAAAGTCATACTTTCCTGAAAATGTACTGAAACTCAAAGTCATAATTCCGTCAGCATTCTGGTAGCTGGTATAGACTAGAGGACTCAGGTTACTGTGTCCATTGAAACTCACAATTTGTTCAGCAGTCTGGTAGTTGGTATAGAGGATTCAGGCTCATGTCTCCTGCAACCAAATTACACCGTGAAGCCTTGTCAAGTTAACTGACTAACGGCATTACATACCGTACCCAAAAATAGGAATATACTTTAAATATTCTCTTACAGATTTAGAAAGTTGCTAGAATAACAGGATTTGTCTTGGCATGCATTTTTCTGAAGGAAATGAAGTCTGAAACTCAAATGTATGACAATTATTTTAATCTTCAGTGATTTGCCAGAAAACCACAAATTTTGCTAGAATAAGAGGATGTGTGTTAGCATGCATTTCTGAATGTTATGCAGTCTGAAACTCATATACAAGTTATTTAGTGACTTCAGTCTTCTGTGAATTGCCAAAAGAACAAAAAATGTTATAAGAAACAGACCAAAAACTATGTGGCTAAATCTGGACAGTTGAGAGGTATGTTACAAACACACCCACACCCACACACATACCTACCTTCTCTCTACTCTTGCACAGCAACACACATCTACTATCTCACACAACAACATACTCTCTTCTCCCTCTCTCTCTCTCTCATACAGCAAAGAATGGCTAGTTTAAATTTTACACAAACGCACACAGACACACCTTCTCTCATACAACAGCACACAACACACTTTATCTTTCATACAAATAGAATTGCTAGTTTAAATTACACACACACGCACACACACACGCACACGCACACACGCACACACACACACACACACACACACACACACACACACACACACACACACACACACACACACACACACACACACTCTTACCTCTTTCTCTTACAGAATGGCTTAGCTTAAATTCCATGCGCAAGTGTAGAATGTGTTTACTTCCAGAGTGGCATGCGTGCGGTGCACACATGGTTCTCCTTAAAGAAGAATACACCACCATCGCGGTACAAGGTAGGTTTTTTTTAATATATTATTAAAATAAATGTTTAAGCCTCATGTGGCTCTGGCTCTGTGGGCTAGTCATGGACAGCCAAATGACCGGATGTGGCCCAGGGGCCGTACAATGCCCAGGTCAGAATTAGAAGGATATATGAAGGATTAGAGCTAAGAATTAAAGTGGGAGGGCTCCTCTCAAAGTTGTACGACTTAAACACAAAGCAATGAACTGAGGACTGCCAAAGTAATATACGCGGACACTGATTAATGAAGTGCTTTCATTCTTAACCAATGAAAAACTTCTTCAGAATACATTCAAAAAACAAACTAATGCTTTTAAAGAATTATAAAAACTGACATCCTTACAACTAACCAATCAAACATACAATCCACTACTAAGTGTATTCTTAAAGCAACAATCTTACTTAGTGCAGGCAAAAGTACAAATATTAAAATCCCTTATATTAAAAAAAAAAATAACAATAACAGAAATACTTTCATCAATACCTGGGGCTGTGTCAGCCCTTAAAAACAATTGCCATGCCCATAAAAACAATTGCCATTTCAGCTCATTATATTCTAAAACTATTAAAATGCCCTACAAAGCTCCTTTTATCTATTCTTTCAACAACTACAAACTGAAACTTTCAAAAATCCTTGCATTCTTGTGCATGCCTTGCCAAAGCACTGGTTTTATCCTTTTTCTTTATTGCTAAAATATGTTCTCTTATCCTAATCTCCTAGTGGTTTTACCCACATAAAAACCATCACAACTGGAACAGCTAGCAAGGTACGTCAAACCATTGCTCTGGCAATTACATCTATCTTGTGCTGTCAGTGTGTAATTTATGTGTTTGAAATAAAAATTGCTCGCCATTAGAATATATATCTACAGTAAGAACAATTTTGACAAACATACAACAAACTCTAGGAACCTGGATAGCAGTAGATGTTGAAAAAGGTCTTTATAAAATCTGTTTTAAATTTCTAGTTTTTTTTTTAATATAATCAGGACCTGGTCCTAACACTTTGGATAGGTCTTGGTTCCCCATTATTATCTTCCAATTATTAGAAATGATCTTTCTTATAATGGGACCATCAACACTCATGGAAATTGGAAATGAACATCTTAAATCTTTGTGTAAACCATCATAGGGTGGCTTGTTACCATTTCTTGAGGCAAACAATGCTATTAGAATTGGGGGAAACGTAGCATGTTTGCCTCAGTACACTGCTGTAAATAATTCTAAGCTTGTCTGCAGGATAACCACAATGTTTAAATAGGTTAATTATTATTTTCATTTCTTGTGCAAAATGTTCATCTTTGCTAATTAACCTACTAATTCTAACAAGCTGCCCTCTAAATACATTCAGCTTCATAAACACTGGATAGAAACTGTCAAAATGAAGGCAATTATTAGTAAAGGTGTATTTACGAAATATTTCTAATAAACTTGTTTTCCTTAACATCTATGGTAACCTTTGTATCTAAAAAATGAACAGTCTCCCCCCTATTCCTTTCCACAAAACTTAACCATGTTACACTATCATTAATCTGTTGGAGAAACTCTTGGAAGGAAGCAAAATGCCCTGTCCAAATAAAACACAAACCATCTATGTACCTTTTGTAAAAGCTGACAAATCTAAAATATTTGGTAGTTCTCTCAAAAAAATTCTTTCAACCACCAACATAGGACCAGGTTAGTAAAAAACGGGGGTGACCTGAGCCCCCATTGCAACCCCAATAACTTGGAGAATACCGTCTTCGAAAATGAAAGTTATTGCCAAGTATCGACTCCAATAGCTGACAAATTGCTTGAATATCCAAATTAAAATCCTTAATGTATTTGTTAAGATAAAGCCTATCAAATTCTAATCCTTCTTGTCAATAGAGGTAAAAAGTGAACAAATGTCTATGGTACATAAAAATGTTTCAGTCTGAGTAAAAGAATAATTTTTGAGCTTGTCTAAAAAACCCTAGAGTCTTTTAAATACTATTCACTTGCCTGCACCATTGGATTTAAAATATTATCCAAGTGGAAATTCTACCTGTTTTATTAAAGTGAGCAGAAACTATGGGCCTAAAAGGAGCATGCATGGGATCCTTATGCATTTTAGCTATACCAAATAGGGTGCCCAATTGGGGCTCCTCCACAGTTAAAAATTCAAATAATTCAACAGAAATGTATCCTTGATGTAATAAATCTAACAGGGACAGATCAATGTTTGATAATATTTTCTAACAATCTTTGAATACCTTTTTGTAACTATTCTGATCTAACAGTAATAATTTATTGCCCACACATACTCCTTATGCTCCATTATTACTAACCCAGTACCCTTATCTGTTCTCATAAATCTTAAATTAGAATATCCTTTTAGTTTTGTCAATGCTTGAAATTCTTCTTTATTCAGATTGTAGCCATTTAAAAAAATTATCATTCTTACACATTCTATTAAATAAATTGTGTAGCTCAGTTTCACACACAGATAAAAATACAAGGTACTAAAAGGTGGATTAACAGTACTCATTTTTTTAAATTCTCCGTTTTTCTTAGGTGATAAAATTATTACAAATATACCTTAAAATTAAATTTTCTAGCACGAGACTTAAAATCTAACGTTTACTACAGAAGCTCTATTTGTAGGAATAAAAGTAAATCCTTTCAATAAAATATTCAATTCAACTGTTGAAAAAACTCTATTGGTAAGATTAAATACATGCCATTCAGAAACTAGCGGCCCCGGCCCTTCCCCCATTTCTTTCCTCCACCATTTAAAACTTCCTGATTCGAAGGTGGGCTATTCATTTCTGATGAAGTTAAACAAAAAGAATTATTGTGTTTGTTGAAATCTTTCAATTCGCTCTGAAGCCCTATACTGTCCATAACAGAGTGAACCTCCCCTGGTTCATCTTGGTCATTTAAATCAGAGGAGGTACTCTTGGGGGGGGGGGGCATCACATTCTGGATGCTGCTGAAGGAATCAAGTCTATCAAGTCTGCTGCCAGCTGTACTATTCTTATGATTCTGTGGATAGGTTGATTTAAGGCTCTATATTAGAACACTGAAGTTTCAGAACTTCGAATGTTCTAATATCGACCCCTAATAAGCGAAAGCTGAAAATAGCGAAGTTTCAGAAAACTGAATTCTTTCCTAGGGAAAGAATTTGGTTGTCCATTCCTGTCGCTTTGCTATTTTTAGCACTGTGGTGGAAAGTTACGGGTAGAGTTCTGGTAAGTGTGCGATTGTGTGGACGTGAGGGTTAGGGCAGGTTAGGTGAGTTAGGGTTAGGGCGCGGGTGAGGTGTGTGTGCGATAGTGATGGACCTTAGGATTAGGGTTTGGGTTAAGGTAAGTGGGTAGATAGTGGTGTATGTACAGTTTAGTGTAGGGTTAAGATGTAAGATTTTAGGTGTATGTGTGTGGATTGCTGTTTGTTTGGTGTGTTTGTTTTGTGTGTATGTGTTTTGAAACAACAAATTTTTTGCCTAAGAAAAAATTTGCTGTTCTGAATTTTCGATGTTATCAGTTTTCGGTTACTAGGGGTCGATATTAGAACATTCGAAGTTTTGAAACTTCATTGTTCTAACATAGACCCTTGATTTAACACCATTGGTCCCAGTCTTTTTCAGTATGAAGGCCTGCCCTTGTTGATAAGCAGCAATGCCCCTAACTAATATCCTCTTTTTCTCGTCAGTGACCATGGCCACATGTCTCTCAATTTTATCCACTAATCCATAGCATAAATGTTGAAACAATTTAAAGGAAGAATGCTTACAAATTTGAGTATCCCAAGACTTAATCTGTTCCTTTAAAAGACTCATTTTCTCAGTGTTCCAACCAATTAAAAGTCTAAGCACTTCCAAACCTGCTTTGTTGTAAACGCTTTTAATCTGCTGATAAACACAGTCAAAAAAGCTAATCCTGGTGGGAAATGTGTATACTCTAAGGCCAAGGAGAACGATGTGCAAATCACAGCATCTATTAAGATAATGATTTTCAAGCTCTACTGATTTAAACTAGAGAGTTTTTTTTTCCAAATCATATATAACCGTTTTTATCTCAGGCACCATCTCCTGAGCGTAAATGGAAACCTTTGTTGAAGGGCTGACTTTAGTAAATGGATTCACCTCATTCCCATTTAAAAAATTACTTATAGAGTGAGTCGCCACAAAAATATCAGCTCCTGTGATAGTTCCTTCATCAGAAGAAGAAGAAAACTCATCGGACCTTTTTGTAGAATGCTGGTGGGCTCCAAAACTCTCAAGGGTGCATTTCAGCACCGCTTGTGCTTTATTAACAACTTCCTTAAGAGTTTGGGTTAGCGTGTAAAGATCTTCTGGAATCAGATGCACAGTCAAATCCAAATTATTGTATTTGACAGATGCCATAAATCCAAGAGATATCTTTTGGCTGAAGACAGTTGTGTAAACCAGCAGTGTGCAGGATGAGAGGGGTCACAAATTATTTTGGATGCACATTTAATGCTTCTTGCTGTGAACAGATCCTGGATTGATAGTAAGTTGGTGTCCATGATTTTTTTTGGCAACTCGCACCACACTTTGTAACTTCTTTCTTTCTGCTATTGTACTGTTCCCAAATCAAACTGTGAAGCTACTAGTGAAAATAATTTCAACTGCTCCTCTGTAGCACGTGGTGAGAACAGTAAGTGGTAGCTATGCATTTTTGAGCCTTCTGAGAAACTGGAGACGTTGATGTGCTTTTTGACCAACCATTCAGTGTTCATAGTCCAAGAGAGAGCCTCCAAAATGTGCACCCCAAAAATGTTGTAGATTTGATCCTTTACACCTCTTTACAATTTATGTTGTGCAGTGAATGTGTTGTCGACCTTTTCCTGAAGTCTATAATGACTTATTTTGTTTTACTGACATTCAGGTCTAGGTTGTTCTTAGTACAACAATCAATGAGTAGATCTTGTCTCTTTAAGCTTTTTCCTCCTCCTCTTTGATGAGGCCCACAACAGTAGTATTATCTGTAAACTTAATGATGTGATTGGTGTTGTACTTTTCAGAGCAGTCATGGGTGAGGATGGTGAACAACAGAGGTCTTGGCACACAACCCTGAGGAACACCGGGTGGGGAGTATTATGCATCCTGAGGTGTTGTCGCCAGCACGTTTTCTGCAGTCTGTCAAAAAGTCAAGGATCCAGTTGCACATGACCTTGCTAACTCCAACATGTACAAACTTGTCAATAAGCTTCACTGAAACCACTGTATTGAATGCTGAGCTAAAGTCAATAAACAAGAGCCTGACGTAGTTATTTCTTCCCTCCCTATGATCAAGTGAGGGGTGGACTGCCACTGAATTAGCATTCACAGTGGATTTGTTAGCCTGATAAATGAACTGTAGAGAGTCGAAGTTAGATGGAAGGTTTGCTGACAGATTCCTTTCAACTAGCATCTCAAAGCATTTCATGACATTTGAAGTTAGAGCAACCAGTTTGTAGTCTTTCAGGCAAGCTGTTATGTTAATGCTTAATTACCAGAAAATGGAAAGTCTAAAGCAACTGTATTCAAAATATTGGATTTTATAAAAGAACTGGAAGAGGGATCTTGAGAAAAGGAACAGAGCAAATTACATAGAACATAAATGGAATTTGTAAGAATAATATAAGCAGAATAATGTTCAGGAGGAGTGAAGTTTAAGGGAAGGCAGGAATTCAGATATTTATGTGATGCTGTACTGAAGATAGAAAGAAGATGTGTGATGTATAAAGTGTGTAAATGAGTAAAATGTTAACATGGTTAGTCTTCTTTTCTGTTAATGTAGGTTTCTGATAAGTTAATAAAGGTGTTAAAAGAAAGCATTGCCTCAGTGATGGCTTTGCTCTTCATGGCTTTATTTCATCTAAACGTTTCCTACCCACCTGCTGCCTCCAGCAACACCAGCCTATAGTCTTACTAGCCCAGTAACTTTTGTCACAGCAACGAACTGGTTAGACGAATGCACCACTGTTTAACATCTCTGGTCCATATTAGCTACAACCAACTCATCCACTAAAAGTAACTTCAGTCAATGTGCAAAAAATGGCTCCTGGTCAGTCAATAAAAGTCTCACTACATGAAGGCTGTCCCAAATGAAACAAAATTTGAAAAATAACACTGATTTTCAAAACACAGGTTATTTTGTGTGTATGTTGGGAGGTAAGTACCATATACCTCATGCTGTATCATCCTCTTCAACCCCAAACTTACTATAATCATCTCCAAGGCCCATATACTTTGGCACTGTGGCAAGACCCTGACCAGTGACCCAGATCAACAAATACATTATTCAGCCACTCTTGCATTTTTACAATTCACATTTGCAAAACATTCTAAAGCAATTAGGCTAATTAAGCATCAGGTTATCAGAACTCATTACATTCATGATAGGTTATGAACAAAATTAGAAGATTAACTCCTGTGCAGACAGATGAGATCCAGTTCGAGCAAAGACAGCAAAAAAGCAGTCCAGATAATTAAACTGAAGCAAATCTTGTATCAAAAGTCACTCCTAAATGTGATGCCAGTGACCTGCACTTGACAAGGGAACATAGAGCTGAAGGAGGTGGGTGGGATGAGAATGAGCAGATAACAGTCTGCTCCATCACTTCATAGGAGGTGATCTGGACTATTAATTACAGCACAGGATACCACCTCTTCTGTAAAAGCTTGAAAGGACACGTAACCCCCTCAATAGAACTGCTCGTTTGTCTGGGGGGTGGGGCACACTTTCTTCAATGCATGTGCAGTGGGCATCTGAGTAAGCTTAGGATCTCTGTACACTGCATTCCCCACATGGGGATAAGAGAAAGAACAAAAATGGCTCTTTATGGCTCCTATTCTATCCATCTTATGTTCGCTATTACCTGCCTAATGACCTATATATAACATCCCAATAGTTACAGGATGCAACTGGTACACTTAATATACTCACAGAATTTAGGAATACAGCAATTGCTCCATGAATGTTCACTATTAGCTGCCTAATGACCTATATGTAACATCCCAGTAGTTACAGGATGCAACTGGTACACTTAATATACTCACAGAATTTAGGAATACAACAATTCCTCCATGAGAGTACTGGTGAAGACTGCAGAACAATGCAGAAAAAGAGAAAAAAGTCAATAAAACAAATCAAGGCACATTAAAGAATGCATCAACAGCATTTTTGTATGAGCTGCTGATATTGCTCCTTCAGTATTCTACAGTCATATCAGTACTTACGGCATGTACATTCTCACAAACTCATCTGCATGTCTTTCTGTGGTCCGCATCAACAAAGAATTTAGTCTGGACCCAGGAGTGACACCATACAAGCGGCAATCATATCAGTCTCCGACGGTTTAAACCATATTATGCACTGCTGGCTCTTAAGCCTGCTCATCATGTCAGGATATCACATCACTGTGTAGGATCATTTGTGTACCTCAGACAAACAGCTAGTAGAAGTACTGTAACAAAATCACAGCATCCATTGTTAAGTCATTAAGTTTCCTAAGTTCTAAAGGTTATTCCCTCTGTTTCTTTAGTCTGAAAATTAGTTTCTGGTAATCTTGATCCATATCACTAGTTATTCATTTCTATAGATGTACTTATGCAGGTAGCAATGACCTGCTCCTTAGAAACAAACTGTCACCTAAGTGTCCTGGCTTCTCAGTAGCTCATAAATGAACTATCTGTATCAATTGAGTGGGTTTCATTTATGTCCATCTTTTGATTTTCCCTCTTCTGACTAAGCTGGCTGTCAGAAGCCAAGTTAACAGCAGGTAGTGATGCACAAAGCTAAAACCTGACTACAACTCCAATAACCAAAGCTCAAGAAGTAGGCTAGGTGCTGCAGGACAAAATTAGTGGGACTGAATAGCCAATGCCAACCTGACAATTCTCAGGGGAAAGAGGGAAGGAAGTGAATGCCATTTAGAGTGCACTCCGATAAATGCTATGAGGGTAGGGTCTTATTCTAGGAGGTACTGGGCTGGCTGGCACATCATAGGTGCATGTGTACAAACATATGCATATTTAAGGACCTGGAATACATGTACTGAACATTTGTAGCCTTAAATATTCATGGAGGGGATGCTTGGTACAATGAAAAAAAGATTACTTTGCTGTCACCTGTCATAATCTGAAGGCATGATGGGGATTAATCAATGTGCCAAGCAGGGTACTGATTTAGCTAGATAGCTGTGCTGATGAGGGGACAAAAAGAAGAAGCCAAATACAAAAGATTTTTTTCCAGTTAAACTCCTCTGCTGTTTCTTATCTGACTGTTCCATCTATTACTATTTTCTCATTTATTGTTGGATCACAACTGATAACTTTAAATATAGACTACAAAGTCATTGCCTTCCATTTGAACAAAACATGCAGTGACTTAAAGGAAAAGCCCGAAGAAGCAAGATCCATGCCTCTGCAATATAAAGTCTGCACTTCCATCTCTGCCACGTGTGTCCTGTGGTTATTCATTCAATCTTCTCTGGAAATGCACAGACACAAACTCCATCCCACAAGGATGGGGATCTGACCACTGCTGTTCTTTTCGTCTCTTCCCCAGACCAACCCAAAAACACTAAACAATTGCAGGTCACAATTTCACAGGTAGACACCACACTCTTCGGCCAAAAGATAGCCATTTATAAAAGAAGCACTGCAAGATAGTGGGAAGTCCTAACATAGACTTGTTTATGGACACCCTTCAGGAACTTTCCTCACCTCAGAATATGGATTATGCACTCAAAGGAAGAAAATGCAGTGTTTCTGCATTATATTAATATTTTTAAACATTTTATTTATTTTTTGTTATATACTGACAATAATAACTAGTTTGTTAAATATTGTTTCTTGTAATTGCAAATATTTTATAAAGCATAAAAACTGTATAACTCACCCAACATATTTATATCCAGAGAAAGCAATCAGGTCAATAGTGGTTAAATCAGCGTTCACGGTCACCAGATAGAGAGCAAACAAAATTGCTAATACTTCAATAATCAACCATACAAGAGCTGAACTGGCTTGCATTCCAAGTATCTCTGGTGAAAACCTATAAACATAAAGCAAAAAATATTAACCTTTAAAATACTACAAGCAGGAACAAGAAACTGTATACAAAGATGACATGTCTGCTTAATGAAAAATTAAAAGTAGTCTTTTCAAAGGTGATGCCACAATGATCACAGGTAAGGACCTCAATTCAGACCATAAACACTTCACAAGATTATGAGTTTTTATAACCAAATACTTCAAATAAGTCACAGCTATCAATGCAAGATGACACAATGCTAATCTCCTCACCTATACTTATCTGTATGTAGAGTTCATACTATCTCCATTTCAGATACTCAGCTTTAACAAAATTTGCTTGATTAAAATGTACATAACATATTGCCAAGCACGTGTTGCTTTTAAGTGTTCACTTGTATTACATTTTAAAAATGTATTGTAACAGCTAAACACAAAAGCAGTTAAGAAATATAGCTAAGTGATGTGCTAATTATATATTTGCTGCAAAATCTTTACAGATAAGCTGAATTACCATGTAAAGCATTTCATCAGTGAGACTTTTCTAGCGGTTCTCATCCACTGACACCAGACAAACAACGTTAGACTCACTGCGATCCTAAACGTGCACTGGTTGACTGCCTGCATGCTGTAATGGCAGTGCAAGAAAGTCATCATTTTCAGACCAATAAACTTTCAGTTGTTTTTTAAAGTCCCTATGTAGATAATTATACCAACGCAGGATAATACAACAGAAAGATGCTAACATTTTCTTATGATTTTCTATCTGACAGAAACATATCAGGGTCCAAAACAGGATTATTTTACAAGAAATACATGGTAGTGCCAAGAGTTCATATAAAGGACCTAAATATTTATTCTCTAAGGGTGGGATGAAGGCTTTATTGAACTTGTCATGTCTCCCTCAAACATCTGTTGCCGTCTCATACGACTGTTCCTTCTAAAGTTACCTTTATTGCAAATCCGTAACACACAAGGGCAGCATCCATGCAGTACTTCCTACTGTTACCAAGGATAACTGCTCTTCAGTGTGAAAGAATGTCACAAAGCACAACCATTAAAGTAGATGTTAAACCTGAACTGTAACTAAGGCTTTGGAAGAACTCCAGGAAAGCAGCAGTAGCTGTATATAGACATTACAATAAAAAACATTAATACTGACTTACCTACATTACATGGTAAGCCACAACAAAACAGAGTATCTATCTGATGAAAAACAAGATTACATCTTGGAGAATCTGGTACAGCAAGGATACCCACAGAATTTATAATGTACTACAGAGAAACGTTGCACAAAGAAGCATTAATTGCTCATAAAACAATGCACAGGACTATGCTTTACAAGGATAGGCATGGAATACAGTAAAATGTTACAACTACAATACTGGAGATGGCACCTACATTAATAAAACAATATAGACAGGGCAGCCTGTTAGGTTAATGGGGGTATGCTACTGTCAGTACCTATGTGTATCAGTTTATGGGACCATGGTCAGGTTTTAGAAGTTAAACATTTATTAAGAATGCCAAAATGTTGTGCTGAAAATGTCAAGGAGCAGCTATGCAAAGACTAAGCACAAAATGTTGTTAAAACTGCAACAGGTTAATTCCCAGCCAAACTATGACTGAAACAAAGCTAAAACAAATTACAAAGATAAACATATGCATATGTGAAATTACCTGTAGCTAAATGTAATACAAATATTAACCCTGGCAGACTGCAGAGTAATGTAAAAAAATCCAATAATCAATATCAAACTATCATCTCTATGGTTTCCTGTTGAAAATTAGATGGGCAAAATTCTGAAAATGGGAAATTTCTAAATATTTTTGTAGGGGAATGTGCCCCCTTGTACTCAGCCATGTGGTAGTTTCAACCCCACTTCTCTTACTTTAAAATATGTTATCTCTGAGGCTGTACACTCTGTGATAAACCAGAAACCCCATTTTAAATTCCTAGAACTCAAAATTATTATATGCACCCCATCACCAAAATAAAGAAAGTAGTGATCTTATGGCCCCATCACAGGGACTCTTACCTGAAGAATAAAATGGAATCTAACAATTGCAGCAAGGTTAATTATGCCACTGACAAATACAAGGATACAGAAATGCTGCCAAATGATATATATATATATATATATATATATATATATATATATATATATATATATATATATATAACTATACAAGCTAAAAATCGTACACACTTATAATGCATACACTGCTATAAACCTGTTACACAGACAGTGATGCCATGTAACCCAAAGAGCAACAGCCTATTGAGGTGGAGAAGCTGATCATTTCCTCTGCCTATTACTGAAGTGAATTTGCAAATACGTTTTTGTCAGATTAATCTATTAACTTGTTCACCTAGCACATAAAATACAAGTCAAACTTGGAAATCATGTTCACTTTACAAAAATCATTAAATTACCTTACTGTGTTACTAGAAAACAATTCCACTCACTAACAAGAAGAGACAACAGTTTCTGCATTTCAAAGTCTACAGCTTCCTTCCTTGTCAATAACACTATGAAAACTAACATTTTCCACAGGTGCTTTTTCTTCCTGTTATCTGCCACCTGTCACATACCCAAAGGACCTCAGTTGTTTGGAAGGGATACCATCTCTTCAGCCATAAGGATTATCTAAATGGGTCTACTCTGCTATTGTAGCTTGGATGTGCAGAAATACCATCCCTTCAGCATGCAATGTGTGAACATGTTGCTTGGTAGGTGCTCATCCTCAACTACAGGAAATACACCCACCTTTAGCAGGTATTAATCCTGCAGCAGACAGTTGCCATCCCTACCCAAGGATGGGTGAGAGCCAGCATCCACTGCTCACTCCCACCATCCCCAGTTAACTCCTCATGCTCACAGCTTGCTTGTAGACCCAATGTCATTTGGGACAAATTAGGGTTTTATCCCTATATGCTATGCAGCTTAATTATGTGGCCCAAGGTTGAGCTTTTTCTCAGCTCTGTAAGAAACTTCCATTTAATCACCCAAATGTTCCCTGGAACAAATGAAAAAGTTAATTTTTCTTCACAAATTTCTGAAAAGATAAGAGACACATATACCTCAGGTTCCTTTTCAGAGTCTAGGAAACATGACTCAAAGTATTGATACATTTGCACAAACTTTCTCCTGGCTGTCAAAACTGCAAAAGGTAACCTTTCCCACTCTCTCTCTGACCTCATATTGGTCTTGTTTAGTGACAAAATGCTCATTCTCTAGATTACTAATTAAAATGAACCCCCCCCGCCACTCCCTGGCTAGAACACAACAACCTATGTATTTTGATCAGAGCTACGGCTGCTCTGCAACTTTGATCTTTGTCAAGTGTTCCCAAATTACGGGTATGAAAGCTTAAATTACTCTATCTTGCATATGGCCTATACCTGCTCTCACACTACTGCTTGGTGTGTTTCCTGCTCCCATGACTTTTTGGCTATATCATGTAAACCTATCCCTCCCCTAAGGGTACCAACCACCTCTGAAGGACTCAGAACTACCTAATGGAAACTATTAAACAGGGCAGAAAGAAACCCCTCTTCTTTCAGTTATCAGTTGCTTGGCCTAGCATTTTTTTTATATAAAGGTACTCCAATAGATCATCCATATGAAGGTGCTATGCACAAATGTTAAGGTGTCTGACCTGTCATAACAGTTAAAAACATATGAATGGGATTCTATAATCTGTCAAAATCTCCTTTGGGATTCTCACTCTGCTGAACCATTAGTGTTGATTCATTAGGTGTCGAATTTGCCTAGGCACTATCAAACACTGCAGGGACTGGAAAGCGTTTATTTTACAGTGCCTGTGGTTCAGTCTTGATCGACAGTGACCGTCTCTGTGGAATCTTTATTGTTTTAAGATACTCCAGTTTCTTCATTCATTCAAAAAACATACAGGATGATTGGCTAAACTGTCTGTGCACTTACCTTTGCCCTTGTGGCCTGAATTATGGCGGTTGAAAATGATCTGAAAAAGATTAGTTAATTCAACCAGCAAACAAACAAAAAAAAATGACACTGTTTCAGGATAATGCCTGTTGTAATCAGTTTAGGTACAATATGCTGAATGAACCTCTGGTGTGAACTTCTACAATACTGGAGTCTCTGTAATTTAACTTTCTAATATAATAAAAAAAATGTAAAACTCTAATAAATCACAATTAATAATTTGTGTTGTGTCTTATCTAGCTGCTATATACTTAATGATTTTAACTGTGGCCTACTAAGTGTGTAAAATTTCTATGTGCTACCGGCCTTGCTTGTGGCTGAAAAGGGTCCATGGACTAGTTTGCACACCTTGCAATCAAACAAACAAATAAAACACAGCCACAAAACCACCAGAAAATACTGGCAACCTGATCAACAAAAGAGAAAATAAAATTAAATAAATGTTGATTAATGTAAACCACAGAGCTATAACAATCCCCCGAGAAGTCACTTTAGCTGCTACTAGGAGCAATAGTGGACAATGGAATGCTTTGAAAAGGTTGTTCACTGATAAACCTGCACTATGAAAAAAGTACAGTTGTGTAAGTAAACTTACCACAGCAGTAAACATTCAAATAGATCACTGTTACAGTAACTTGAGCTAAATGGGTCATATTCTGCCAAGGATAGAATAACTGGCCAGCTTCACACGCTTTAGAGCCCTTTCCACACTCCCTAACCATTGAACACAGAGGACAGTAGTATAAAGTTATTGGTTAGACTGCTAAACTTTCAGAACTTTGTTGACTGAGTAAGGCAGGCTACAGCCCTGCCAGCTAAGTACATGCTAGGAGAAAGAATAAGGGGGAAAATGTCTACACCCTGACATAAAACACAATAAAAGGAGAGGAATGGCACCAAATATAACTTTCTAGGTATGATGTACTTTACTGATGGGTACCAGAAACTATATGCTAAGATATTGTGCACACAGAAGCACGAGGATCATGAAACTATATCCAGTTCATCACTACATCACCCCACTGAAGGTTTACATTGTGGACTCCAACAGCAGCACATACCATACACTGCAAACAAGGTGAGATTCCCCACATTTACTTAGCGTACAATGTTGCTGTTTTTTTTACTCAAGTCTGACTCTTTGTAACTTCAAGGACTTTAGCATACCAAACCAGTCTATCACTGCTTCATCTTGTAAATTCATGTTCATTACTCCATCTGTCTAAGTCTTTGCCACCTTCTTCTGTCTTCAATCCTTTACAACATCAGTGCAGTCTCTAGCAAATCCTGTGTTTGCATATGTCAAAGTATCTGAGTTTTAAGCTTACTATCAGACTTTCCACTGAGCAGTAAGGACTTATTTCCATGGAACTGATGGATTTGATCTTGCAGTACACTGAATTATCAAAAATTTACCCCAGCACTACAGTTTTAAAGCATCAAGTTTCTGGAGCATAACCTTACATTTGATTCTCACAGCCAAAGGTTTTTTCTCACAGCCATAGGTTATTACTGGGAAAACTACTGATTTGATTATATGGACCTTTGTTGTCAGTATCATGTCTTTACTGGTTAATGGTTTACTGGTTAATATCTTATCCAACCACTCTCCTCCTAAGAAGGCAGCATCCTACCTTCATGGCTGCAGTTATCATCTGAAGAATCTTTGAGCCCAAGAAAATAAAATCCGTCAATATCTTCACCTCTTCGTAAGCTATCTGCACAGAAAAATCTTAGTTTAATTCAAAGACCTGCAACTGAGAGGTTGAATTATGAAAAAGAAGCTACAGAAGAACTGCAAAGAGCCACAGTCACTGTTATTTAAATTTGCTTTTTGCAGGGCGTAAGCTCCTCTGCATCCTTCCCAGTGCACCCCAACACCCTTGCTACTTATTTATATACACTAATACCAGTATCGCCATACCTTGGAAAAAGAGAATACTCAAAGATACCGTTATCTGATTTCAGGTTAAGTATACGTATGTCCCATTTATGCACATTCTGTCATGCTGTTCTGAGACTTGCACTTCAGTGTCTTGGATTTAAAAGTGTTCCTTTATTTATTTATTTATTTTAGTGTTAAGTTGCAAACCAACTTTTCAAATTCTTCAACAGGCTCTTAACCTCAGATGCTGGCTGAAAGTGAACACTTCTGGCAGGTTGGAACAGAAAAGTACAGTTGTATAGACAACTTGCCATTATTGCAGATGTTCAAATGTGGCCACTGTTACAGTCCATAATTGAAAGGTATCTCTGTCACTGGTACAGTTTGACATCTGGCCTAACAAGCTGGGTACACAGTTGCGTCATGCTCTTCCTGGATCGCTGTTATAGCCATAACTTATAGGGAAGACTTCCAAAGCTTGTCCAGGTGAGGTGGGTGGCTCACTGCTCAAATGAAGTCTAGAAAGTTTAAGAAAGCACAGTAAGTCCAGCCTTTGCCCTAGCTATCACATCCAGCCTATAGTGCTTTGAGAAGGTATGAATTTAGGATTAAGTGACTGCTTTTAAAATGTGTTGAGCACTAAAACTGCTTACAGGAAGACAACATTTGGAAACAGTTTGTTTTGTCACTGGAAATTTTTGTTTGTTTTATATAAAGAAAACAAATGTTTGACTGGATATTCTGAAAGATACACTTCCATTTAAAAAGTCCCTCAATTATCTATGCCCACCAAGAGAATGTACATTCATTCCGCCTTATTCTGGTGACTGGGTAAGAACATTAGAAGTTGAATAGCCAAGTTATGCTACTTCTGTAAAAGATGTTTGCCATAAAGGAAGGGTTAGTGTGCAGGGTCACCCTGTTAAGGAACTGTAAAAGTCTCTTTGTACACAAGGGCTTAGTACATTGACCCTCCCCTGCAGGTATGTCAGTAGTGTATGCTCTCTACACTGCAGTGCACATTATCAGTGGAGGGCATGTGGCATATGTGGCTAATATACTCAGTATGCAACAAAAAAAAAAAAAAAGCTTTCTTCAATTTTTTTTCTTTTTATAATCTTGCACATGCTATAGAAATATGGTCTGAATGATGTCCTGGTTCTGATTATTTACAGCACATGTACACAATGCATCCAAACTGACATACATTCCACAGTAATTACTTTTAGCTATATTACTGAAAATGTTGTAGGTGGATTGGACACACTAAAATTGGCCCTAGGTGTGAGTGTGTGCATGTGTGTGCCTTCTGTGGAAGGTTGGGCGCCAGGCTGGCAAGTCAACACTCTAAAACTCCTCTGCCAATCATGAGCGGACAGGTGATCTGCTGTGGCGACCCCTAACTGTGAAAAGCCGAAAGAAGATGAAGAAGAAGATTGAAAATGTAGATGTTATTGAAACCCCTGCTACACCACATTTATGTCAGTAACTGTTCTAGTCACTTGAGGGTAGGGAACCGATTACATAATCAAAGTTAGTCTAATGTTTTCTTTAATGCAGGGTCAGCAACAACAAATACATACTGACACTGCAGAAAAGTAACTGTTTACTGTACACTAAAGGGGAAGGGAGAGTCACACATTTTTTTTATTGTCTGCTTCAGCAAGTTAGCGGGCTGAATGAATTGGTTCATAAACAGGTCAGGTCATAGGAGTAACTCCTTTACTTCTTTGTGATTAGTCTTTTTTTGTTGCAGTTTTGTTGCTTAGCTAGACTATGACTACTGGCACTGCTGACTTTTGTCTTTCCATGATTAGGGGCTGGTTGTTGAGTGTTGAGGGAAAAAAAAGAAATCAGTAACACTTGTGTAGAATCAGCCAATGGGGCACGCTAATGTCAGGAAAATAATTTAATTTAGTAAGGATTAAACAGTTGCTATTTTTTGGGATCTTCTGGCACAGCCATTAGCAAACAGTCTCAGTCTACCAACATGCAGTGGGATAACAGTTTGAAAGGTCAGGACTCAAAGCTGAGTCCTGTAATATGGAGAACGAATTCCTGAAAATCTAGACTTATAAATATTAAATATGAGATTGCAATTTCTTGTAATATTTCCTTTTCCCCAATGCATAGTGAGCTCAGACTTAGTATACAAGTTTGGTGATGTGGTTGGGGGTGTGAGGGGGCTTGTCCCCTTGGGAAAAAAAGTTTCAAGGAGAAGAGTAATGTTTGATATTCACTCTTCTGCATTTTCCATTTTCAGTCTTTTTTTTTTTTTTGACTGGTCAGGGCTTGGCATTGCTAGTCTCAAAGTTTCAGTACAGACTTAGCAGCAGTCTTCAGATATAAGCTCTGTCCTAATCCATCCACCATACATCGCAGTTCTCTTTCTCAGTGGCCATGATTTTACTGCTTAGCTGCAGCTCCTTTTGTTGTATGTTCACTTTATGATTCAGGCTTGTTGAATGAAATAATATTTTTGTGTAAACAGCTTTATATAGTAATGCACCTACTTGAACTGGTGCAGTCATTTATTTGTCAACAAAAGTGATGACACATTTTGGACTCGAATTTTATCTTTAAAATTACTTGGTATATAAAAACATTACAAGTAAAACTGAATGGTAGAATTTCATTTCAAATCAGATATCCACAATGGAGAATTCATTTGCATAATGTAGTAAATGCTATTAATACCCATCAACTTCTTTCCTCAGGAAACATGGAAAAAGCCAAAATTAATGGGGGAATAAAGATCCAAACTAATGGACATTTTTAAAATATTAAGCTAACTCAAGTTAATAGAGCAAACGTTTTGACTGATTATACTAGGACACACCAAGATGTGTAGCAGCAAGCCCTCCTCCCAGTGCCCCATGGGTGGACACTAATTATAATTAGTAAATATAATTTTATCATTTTAAGTTGCTCTTAATGAGATGAGAGGTTAAAAGGATAGACTGCTTAATGTCCATTGGGGGGGGGTGTGCTCCCCCCCCCCCACTCCACAGCACTATCATGTAACGGAACTTAAAAAAATGTGTCCAGCAAGGGGGTGCAGAGGTAGCAGCCCTGCCTGCTGGATGTGTGTAGCTTTTCACTCTCATTAGGTCAGTGATCCCCAATATTAGAGTTTCAGGTATTTTTACTTAAACCTTCTTAAACTTTTTAGTCTTCACAGAATAAAAATAACATTTAAAAATAACTGCCATGCTTAACTGACAGCTCCATCTGAATGTCAATCAAATCGGCACCACCCACACCTGTGTGAATAACGATGGTATGCCCTAATATATACAATCAACAAAGTTTTTGCATCATTGTTTGTTTTCAGAAGAAAAAGGAGAATGAAACTCCATGTCTTGCATTACTGACTGAGTGTAATACTTCGTGATTTACCACAAAATTAAATGTTTTACAAGGGATGATGAAAAAAAATTAAGCAAAATCAAGGACATTCTGCAAAATCTGGAACAGGTGAAAGGTATAATCACTACTGACTTTTGCAGACAAAGATATGAAAATACCTCCTATACTTGTGCTGGGAATGATTGGAAGCTGAGAGGTTATTAGGCTGGGTATGAAAATACCATCCCCACCTGTGCTGGAGTGATTTTTGGCTGTGATCAGCTTAAGAGAAACTTGTCTATAAGTGGCACATTTTGTTCTGTTAGTATTCCATCTGCGATTTAAGACAACATGCAGCCAGGACAAAATGGCAAGTTGTAACAGTCACCACTACATCACAGTAGCAGTATATGATGCTCACATCCGTAGTATCCCTTACACTTGTGAAACTGTACTGATGAGGCACATGTAATACCTTATATTAGCACTGTGATAAAGCACCAGTATGCTAACACGTTTCCTATGCAGCCTTATTTAAGAACACAGGTGTAGCTCAGCAACATCATGCTCCATTACAAAGATTCATAAACGTTGTTTATGGACTAATACATGTACGATAATTACAGAACATATGCACCCATTTTTACTACCGTGATATACCAGTTTGTTTTGAATGATTTGCTAAGCACTGTTTGTGCACTAAAGAACCATTAGATAGACAAGCCTGAAAAGCACAGATCAGCTCACAGTACAAGGCAAGCTATACTACTTAGAGTTTAAGTTTTGCCTACCACTCATATTGTGGCTGTAAGGATGATGGCTATGGTAATGTCTGGATGTGCTAGTTGTAGATGGACGACACCCAAGGGTATGGCTTGCATCTTTTAGGTACTACACTTCAAAATAGCTGACTAACAGGCATGCATTTGCCAACTAATGGCAGCAGAAAGAAAAAAAGTAGCTGTGTCCATGTACTTCTGTCTTAAACGCATGACAGCACATCAGTTGTTGCTTTGACCCAGCAGCACTTTAGGAGTTTGTTGCCAAGTGTTCCCATTCTTTAGTTTTTACAGTTCAATAGATGGTGTGCATTTCCTCACACTTGCAGCATTTGTTTTCCAAACAAGAAATAATTGTGATGGGCATTTTTTTAGCCTTCTGGTATTGGATTATTTCAGCCTTCCTGGCCTGTAATTTCTATAACATGTTCTCTGTTCCACCAAAGATTACCAGTTTAAGTTCACAGTATAGTACTTTCCTAGTAATGTTGTGCAAAACAGAGTGCTTAAGTGTGCTGATTAATGCTGACAGCTTTATTAATTTGCTAACAAGGTAAGTGGATTTATTCTCGTGTACTTTTTCAGTCACAATATAGATGAGTAGTAAAGCAAACATTGCAAATACGTGCAATTAAGGTCAAGCAGGCAACACAAAAAAATAATAATTTAGCAGAATAAAGAAAATTAATTGAATTTGCCATTAACGTAATAAATATAATGAGAAATATAGAATCAAACCGCTGATCATAGTTGACACTTACCAGATATAGTTTATAGTTTATTATACCATGATCCCCCCAAAACGTGCACACTGATTGGCCAGCGTGCCCGTTGTAAATCGAGTTATACTAATGGAAAAAGGTCCGGTTGCCCGGACTTTTTTCCATTAGTATAACTCGTTTTTTTTTAAACACTGTCTCGCTATGTTAAATGGGTTTAACATAGCGAGACAGTTTTAAAATAAGCAACGGAGATCTCCGTTGCTTATTTTAAAGCTGTCTCGCTATGTTAAACCCATTTAACATAGCGAGGCAGTGTTTGTGCAACGGAGAAAGCAAGATCTCCGTTGCTTTTTTTAGTGTCTCGCTATGTTAAATGAGTTTAACATAGCGAGACAGTTTTAAAATAAGCAACGGAGATGTCCGTTAGTTATTTTAAAACTGTCTCGCTATGTTAAACCCATTTAACATAGCGAGACATAAAAGCAACGGAGATCTTGCTTTCTCCGTTGCTTTGCCCACAACTCTGATGTACTGCGCAGGCGCGCAGTACATCAGAACTGCCGCGGATGCCAGTCATCTGCGGAAGGGCAGTAAACAGGCATTATACTATGCCATTATTTAAGAAAAGTAACAGTTTCTTTTCTTAAATAATGTCATATATAGCAATAACCACTTCTGGGTGTGGGTAATGCTAAATTACCCACGGTTGGCTTTTGTCCCTCGGGCTCGCCTCGGGACCAAACCACGCCAACCGTGGGTAAATTTAGCATTACCCACACCCAGGCGTGGGTTATTGCTATAATATTATGCCATATTACACAAATCCAGTTAATGTGTGATTGACAGCATTTTGAATTAATTTTACATGGTATTTATTCACACTGTTTTTCAGACTCTCGCTTTCGGCTTTTCCCGGTTAGGGGTTGCCACAGCGGATCACCTTGTCCGCTCATGATTGGCAGTGGAGTTTTACGGTGTCGAGTTGCCAGCCTTCCAAGGAAGGCACACACACGCACGCACCCAAGCCTAGGGCCAAATTTTAGCTTGTCCAATCCACTCAGACTAGTTGTGTAAATTATGATGCTGTATTTTGTACTTGGCCAATAGCTTAGGTCACATCTAAAATAATCCAAGGACCAGCTTAATTACCTGTTTAACAGATAACTAAACATCTTGCACTATGTAAGTTTATGACAAAAACTACTGAGCACTTTTGCTAGAAACAAAAGGGCGAGGTAGTGGAATTAATAGGGATTCCTTCTTTTTGGGTTATGTACAGATAATTTACTGAATATATAATTAATGCAGTTGTAGTGCTGCAACTGAGGATATGCCTTTAACATTCTGCTGAGCAAGGTAGAAAGATTTCATGACTATGGTCAATACATGGTAGTTAAACGAAATTTCTTTGTCAATAAATGTGCCTAGATCTCTAATGACTGTGTCAAGTTTAAAGGGTGTGTGATACTTTTCCAAGATAGCTGCACACTGATTAACAGCTTAACATCAGCTCTTCCAGTGTGAAAAAAAAGAAACAAAGAAATGGACCAGGAACTCCTGTCACTTTTACTAAGTTCAGTTACTGGCTAGTACACACACTGGCTGAATACCAGCAAAGAAGAAACTAAGAGCCTGAAAGCAAATCAACTGGAAAACAGAACAGAAAACAATGACTGGAAAGAATCCTGCAGCTGTTCAGCAAAAATTACTTCAAGCTCCGGTTGTGATGCAAAACATGGCTTCCAGTAATCTAGAGGAAACAAAGTCAAATGTGCTCAGAGCTGATTAACATGAACAAAACATTAAAGGAGTACATCAGCTCAAATAACAGAAAGCTGGAAAATGGAAGAAGCTTTTTAAACAGCTATTCAAATTAGCTGATAAAACTGCAAAAAAAACACAAGCTGAATTAAAGAAAATGTTGGTTAAGTATGAGACTATTCAAAAAAGCACATAGGAAAAATCTAAAATGTTGTGCTTTACCAAAGAAGCTAAAAGGAACAGACTGTATTAACTTTATGAAATCACAAATAAAGCTAGTAGATTAGAAGTCCACAGCAGGAACTGTCAATTGAAAGGGCATACCATGTTTCCAAATCTGGCCATGAAAGCAACCAAGACCTGCATTAGTAAAGATGCAAACCTACCAGCAGAAAGAGTTGAGCCTGACAAAACTGTTGCGAAAGGGCAAAGTATTAAAAGTTGGAGATAGTAGAGTGGTTGTGAAAAAAGATTATTCGCTGCACACCAGGCAGAAGAGAAAAATTTATTCCAGCAAATCAGGCAATGTTCAGAGGCAGGTGTGAGATTCAAACTGCAGTATCCATGCCATGTCTTCAGAGTACTTTTTCCTGAAGGATCAAAGTCATTTTTTGATGCAGAACCGGTCTAGGGCTTGGAATAAGCATCCTCATTTGGTCCTTTTGAATCTTTTAAAATTTTTTTCAAGTTTTTAGCTTCTGGTATTTAAGCAGGTTTCTGCTCGTTTGTGCACCGCTCAGCACCTTGCACACTGCGCAGTTGTGCGCCAAAGCCAGAAAGTTAGATTCATCAAATTTATCCTAAAACCCAGGCAGAAATATCCATCCACTGAGCCCCTCCATGATTGATTCTGAATAGCCACCCCTAGTGACAGCAGTCTTCAACCTAGTATTGTGGATAGCTGAAGTACCCTTGTTTCTCCTGCCACGTTGTTGACTTGGGTCTCTTGAGGCAGTGTAGCAATTGCCTCATGTACACAGATAACCATCTACTAATAACACACTCTAATACAGGGTGCGAGAAATGTATTTACACCATGAATCTAGAATCCATGCTCTCTCTTACTCAAAACAGTAGCGCAGAGAAGATTGTCTACTCACCCACCATTACATATGTTCATAGTACCTCTACTCATACATATAGTATGCATCAAACATGTAAATCCACATACGTGGAGGTTCTCTCAAAAGCCTTACCGTAACAGAGACCTCCAAACCATGAGACTGGTACAACTAACACAGTCTCCATAGCACCCAGTTGCACAGTGCAACACCAGTGTCTCACCTACCAAGCCAGTAATGCATAAAACTCAAAAAACTAATTTTCTTGGCATTGAAGACTCAATAGTGAGACGCACAGATGTCCCACTCACCAGGTTGGACTAGTAGAAAGTCCGTCAGCTGCCTGTCTGGTGCCAGGATTTATCAGATCACACATGAACAAAGGTCTCTAAGCAAAAAGTACCATTAGGACTCTGTCATAGCTTATGTTAGTGTGAATGATCTGGGACATATCTCACTGGACTATATGAAGAGAGACATGGTTGAGCTCTCAGAGTATGTGTCCCAGGCAGGTATTTCCCTAGCCTTCAGCAGCATACTACACTCACCTAGAATGATGCCACAGTATAAACAAAAATGATTGATTTCAATAACTGTCTCAGTTTTTGGTGTCATTAAGAGGGGATCCAGTTCCTCTCAATCTGGGAAGCCATGGTTGACGAACCTTGCTGCTTTGCCACAGACTGTTTGCACCTGGCATCTCCAGGCTTTCAACTGCTGGCAAAGGCTCTTGCCTCCCCCATAGTGCCTTCTTAGGCAAGGTCTCGAAAACAACATTACTGACATGAAATTAGCCAAATAGAACAAAATAAGGGTCATGCTGCTAAATGCAAGGAGCTTAAACCAAAAACTGCATTGCCTGGAAGCACTTCTATCACTAGAAGATGTAGATGTCTGTGCAGTCACAGAAAACTGGTTCAAGGCCTCAGGCAGTACCCCGGCTTTGCAAGGCTACAATGCCATACACACCTTTAGACTGCAAAATGTGAAAACCAAGGGGAGGTGTTTCAATCTTATATTAGAGATAAATTCACCTCCTGTCTAGTTAGAATGGACAACTCCATGGAGTCACTCCAGTTCCAGGTTATGGTGGGCAAGAGCCCCCATTCAAGTCATAGCCAGTTAACACAACACCCATGAAGCCTACTTGTCCAAACTGGAGATGATCCAAATTTTAACAAACACATTGGTTATGGGGGATTTCAATTATCACACCATCAACTGGGAAACCTACACTACCCTAACTCACTAGCGCAAAAGTTCCTTGACTTTGTTAATTCAAATGCCCTGGAATAAACTGTGCATACCCCAACAAGGGGAACAAACATTCTGGTCCTCACCACAATGTCAAACCAGATGCACTGCTGCAACTGTCAGACCCCCATTAGTTAAAACTGACTACAAATTAGTCACCTTCGAGCTGGCACTAACACCAGAACTCACAATGGGTGAAATCAGACTAAAAAACTTCAACAAGGCAAACCAGACCCTACTAGTTGAAGGTATAAATGCATTCCAAGCTCCGCCCCAAGCTGGAAGTGCTAACTACTCTGACGTTTACGCTAAAGCCCTGTACAATCACTTGCATAAGTGAATAAACTCATCCATATCAGAAAGAATCAAAGACACAGCCCCAAGTAAAGAACAAGATGCCATGGTAGGCATCTAGCATCAAAAACTTTACAATAAATGCAAAATGTTGCTGTCCAAGAAAACAAAGGCAAAGCCCCAACAATGGAAAAGCACCTTCCTCAGCCTCAACAGGCAAATAAGACAACTTGTCAAATCCTCCAAGGGTTCCTTTGAGAGAAACTTGGCAAGTACAGCCAAGGATAACCATAAGGCCTTTTACAGCTATATATGTAACCTAAAGGGTAGTACCCAAGCATGTGCAGAACTAATGGCCAACGGTATCACACACTGGCCCCACAGAGATAGCAAACCTGCCAGCGGATAGTTTTGGCAAAATTTCACTTCCTTATCCCCATTTAACTTACAAAAACCTCAAACTTCCCCCCACCTTACATATCTGAACAGCAGGTCCTCAAAGCCTTGTCCAAGGTAAAAAAACACAGCCTCTATGGGACCAGATGACATCCCAGGTTGTCTTCTAAACAGGTTAAAACATGAACTAGCATCACCACTAAGTATCCTTTTCATTCATAGCTTAACCACAGGCTTTGTTCCTGTGAAATGGAGAACAGCAACAGTTACTCACCACCACAAAGGTGGCCTAACAACAGATCTGGAGAATTTGCAGACTTGTATGCCTGACCAGCCTCATCTTTAAGGCCATGGAACGTATAATTATAAACTTCATAAATAAAGACATAGGTGACCTCCAAACCCTAGATCCTACCTAAGTTCGGCTTCCTGAAGGGAATATCCTGCCTGACCAAGGCCACTGACGAGAGCAAATCTGTGCACACAGCATACCTTGACCTGGCAAAAGCTTTCGACACGATCCCGCATTAAGGCATTACTGATAAATTTAGCAAACTAAATGTAAATGCATTTGTTGTAAGATGGGCTGCCAACTGGCTCACAAACTAGACACACACTATCAAAGTGGGCAACTCCGCATCAACCAATAGACACTGCAGAAACGGGAGCACAGAATGGGTCAAGCTCATTATTCAAAGCCCAAAAGGGATAATCTTTTCCACTTGCTCTTGTAGACTTTTTTAAAAGATTCTTTCTGAGAAACCAAAGTAATGGTATGTAAAGGGGATGAGAGCCTGGGTTGTCTAACCATTACTGGAAGTGGAGAAACCATGCAGTTAGTTTGAGTCCCTGTATATTGGGATATTTTATCCCTGACTGATGAGAGAGAAGATCCGGGATTGGCCTCCAGTATCCATGGAGTATAGCTAAGGTGAGACTGTAGGAAGGGGAACCATACTTGCAGAGGCCAGAAAGGGGCAATGAGGATTACTGAGCTCTTCAGCCTACTTGCTTTCTCGAAGGGAGAGGGGGATAAGCATAAAGAAGACCTGAGGGCCAAATGTGGACCAGAGGATCTTTCGGTGAATCCCCTTGAGGGGGGATAAGAACAAAGTACCTGCTGAATTTCTTGTTGTGGGGAGTCAGAAAGAAGCTGCAGCAAGGTTGGCTCCAATGAAAGAAGATCATTTCGCCACAGACTGACAGACCACTCACGAGGCCTCATTATGGACCTGCTTAATTAGTCTGATAATACAAAATATATGAAGAGGATCACCAAAGGGTATTTAAATATGGCATTGTTTGTATGTTCTTGTTCTGATTAAGTCTTGTGATTTTGACGAACGCGCTTAACTTTTTTCAATTAATTTTCTGGATTTAGTGCTGCAGTGTTCCTTTAGTGATCCTATTGATATATTTTTTACTTGGTTTTGGTGTTCATTATTTCTGTTTTAGTCATGAATGGAGGGGAGCAACCCGGTAGCACTGTCAGCATGGACTTGAAAGTACAGTTTTGTACCTACCATAAATGTAGATGTTCGAGTGCCAATACAGCTGCAGTCATAACAGATGGGTTCTCCTGCTGTCAGGCGGGTCCTCAGTCGGCCGAATTCCAAAGTCTAGGTCTGGCGTCGGTTGTCGTCGTTTCTTCCCCAATGTCAGTACGACAGGGGTATAAAGGAACCAGCCGACACCATTTTCTTCAGTTTTTCTTGCCCCAAATGTCAGGTGCACCCAGAAGGAAGCCAATACATAAATTTGTGTAATAAAGCAATGCAATATAATCAAAATACAGTAGTTGCAAGCAAATACACCATAAATGAATACCCCAATCAGGTTGTATGAGGAGGTGTTAGCCAATAGGCCTGTCCCAAGAGGGGAAGGAGGGAGGGAAACCTGGACTGCAGCTGTATTAGCACTCGAACATCTACATTTATGGTAGGTACAAAACTGTACTATGTTCATCATGCATACAGCTGCAGTCATAACAGATGGGTAGAATCCCAAAGCTAAGAAGGGGTGGTAGGCACTAGGTGGAACTAGGAGGAGCCAGGATGCCCTGCAAGACTGCAGTGGCAAAGCCTGCTTTAGTTTTGGAGTATAATGGTAGGTGGTAGTGCTTGGAAAAGGTGTGCACAGAACTCCAAGTGGCTGCTTCCAAAATATCTTTGGTAGGAACTCCTCTGAGGAAAGCTGCAGAGGTAGCTGTGGGCCTTGTGGAGTGAGATCTGATGCCTGTAGGTACAGTTTTGCCATGAAAAGAATAGCAAAAGCGTATGCAGTGGGCTATCCATTTTGAGATTGTCTGTTTGGAAATTGGCTTTCCTTGAGCTCCTGTAGCATAGGACACAAAGAGCTGTTCTGATTTTCTGAAAGGCTTTGTTCTGTCCAAATAATAACGCAGTTGTCTGTGGATGTCCAAGGAATGTAGTAATCTCTCCCCCTTGTTTTGAGGATTAGGATAAAAGGTAGGCAAGTGTATGGCCTGATTCAAAGCTACCCTGGATACCACTTTTGGCATAAAGGACGGATTGGTTTGTAAGAAAACTCTGTCCTGATGGAAGATAAAAGGCTGCACAGCCATGAGAGCTTGTAGTTCTGAAACTCTACGAGCGGAGGTAATAGCCAGAAGGAAAGCTGTTTTCCAGGACAAATATTGCAAATCTGATGAGGCAGCTGGCTCAAAGGGAGGCAAGGTCAGTTTTTCCAGAATGGAATTGAGATCCCAAGCAGGTATTGGTTGTTTCCTTGGGGGTTTTAGATTCTTAGCCCCTCTGAGGAACTGTCTTAAGAGAGGGTGAGAGAATAAGGGTGGATCAGTGTTGTATTCTGCAGAAATGGCAGAGGCATGGATTTTGATGGAGGAGAATGAAAGTCCACTGCTTAGCAGCTCAGCTAGATACTGTAGTATTTGAGGTAGATTCAGTTTTCCAGGATCCTGGCCCTTTTTCCTCATTCCAGACACAAAACCGTTTCCATTTTGCGGAGTAAGCCTTTCTAGTTGATGGCCTTCTGGCCTCCAAAATGACATCCTGCACCTCCTTGGAGAGTAGGGTCTGCTGTGATGCTAAGGAATCTTCCATGTGGCTAGATTGAGTGTTTTTAGCTGGCTGTGAAGAGTTTTGAAGCTGTGCTGAGTCAGGAGAAGAGGCATTAGAGGCAGGGTCCATGGTGGGGAATGCGTCAGGCTCCTCAGGAGTGGGTACCAGTGTTGTCTTGGCCAGTCTGGAGCAATGAGAATCATCTTTGGTCTGTCTGCTCTGGTTTTCAATAGAACTTTGGGCAGCAGAGGAAGAGGTGGGAAGGCATAAACTGTCATTGATGTCCAACTGAAAGAGAGAGCGTCCACTCTCCAGGCCTTTGGGTGGAAAATCCTTGAGCAGAATTTTGTCAATTGATGATTTTTGTGGGAGGCAAAGAGATATATGTCTGGCCTTCCCCATGCTTGGATTATCTCTGTAAAAACTTTTGGATGCAACTTCCATTCGTGTGGATCTGTCATATTTCTGCTTAGGTTGTCTGCCAGCGTGTTTTCCTTGCCTGGCAAGTACTGTGCTTGTAGTTCGATTTGTAAGTCCGTGGCCATGTTCCAAAGTGACATGGCCAGTCTGCATAGGGGGTATGAATGTGTTCCTCCCTGTTTGTTTATGTACCACATAACTGTGGTGTTGTCCGTTCTTATCAATAGTTGACCTGGTTGCAGAAGGTCTTTGAAAGCTATAATAGCATTTATTACTGCTAGCATTTCCTTTTGATTGATGTGAAGGTGCTTTTCTTTTTGGGACCATTTGCCCTGAATGCACCGATCTGTCACGTGCAGTCAGAGGCGTCTGTTGTGATGACTTGATTTGCTTGAGGCTTGCTGAATGGAAGACCTGTGTTTGTTTGGCATGCTTGAGCCCACCACAGAAATTCCTTTTGAAGACATGGAATTAGTGGTATTATTGTTTCCAAACTGTGGCTGTGTTGAGACCATAGGTTTTTCAGGTACCATTGAAGTTTCCTCATATGCAGCTTTGCACATGGGATTAGTAAGATGCAAGATGCCATGAATCCCAGAGCCTGCAGGATTTTCCTTGCAGTTAGCCTGGTGCAATTTGCTAGTGCTCTGAAGTATTGAGTTAGTTGCCCCTGCTTCTCTGGCATGAGGTAGGCCATCTGGGTGTTTGTGTCCAAGTTGGCACCCAGGAAAATTATCTTCAGAGAGGGTATTAGTCTTGATTTCTTTTTGTTGACTGTCTATCCCAGAGAGTTCAACAACATTATTACATACGCCAGATGTTTCAGAAGAATGTGCTTGCTGTCCGCTTGGATCAGGCAGTCGTCCAAATAGGGGTATATTTGTATCCCTTGAAGTCTGCAGTAGGCAATTACTGATGCCAGGCATTTCGTGAATACTTTGGGCACAGTAGATAAGCCAAAGGGCAATGCAGAGAATTGATAATGGGTTGAATCTGCAAGAAATCTGAGGTATCTTCTGCAATTTTGTCTGATTGGAACATGCAGGTATGCCTCCTTGAGGTCCAATGTTACCAGCCAAGACTCCTTGCCCAGGATGGGAAAAAGCTGCTGCAGGGTGAGCATCTTGAATTTTGGTACGAGTAGAAATGTGTTTAGGATGGATAGGTCCAAAATAGGTCTCCAATCTTTTCCCTTCCTTGGTACCAGGAATAGTCTGGAATAAAAACCTTGACCTTGTTCGTGTGTAGGTACCTCTTGAATAGCTTTCATGTCTATGAGATCTGTAATTTGCCTTTGTGCCTCTGCCCTTTGATTGTGTGGCATGTTTGGCATGCCTCTCATTTTTGGAAGGGTGCAAAAATGGAATCTGTAGCCTCTGTTTATAATGTCCAGGATCCATTTGTCTTTTGTGACAATATGCCAATTTTTTGAAAATAATGCCAGTTTTCCTCCTAAGGGTGCTGCCCTTTGAGTCTTGCTTGGCATGCAAAGGGGAAAGTCATTGGGCTTGCTTTCTGAATGGTTGCGAGTTATCCTCACCACCTCTTTGTGTAGAAGCTTGCCATTGTCTGCCTCTAAACGATCCTTGGGATTGTCCTCTGCCTCTCTGGCGCCTGTATCTACCTCTTTGGGGTCTGTCCGTGGCTGGAAAGGACCAATTTTTGGAAGGCCAATTTCTACTGAAACGTGGGTGTTGTACCTGTAGAAAATCTTTCACAGTTTGCATTGATTTAGCCTTTTCCTCCATTTTCCTTAATACCTCCTCAGCATTAGCACCAAATAATACATCCTTTTGTAGAGGGGCATCTAGTAATTTTGCTTTGACATGATCTGGCAAGGTTTGTTCCTTGAGCCAGGCATGTCTACGTATGACTGATCCTGTAACAGCAGCTATACATGAGGCCTCTAGAGCATCAAAACCACATTGTAAGGTATGCTTACCCACTTGTTCTGCACTATGCATCAAATCCTGCAACTCCTTCAAGTCTGGTTGTTCAGGTTGTGACATTTTACTTTTCAATTGTGATAACAAAAACTGTTGGTATTTTAGCATATGGAACTGACAGTTTAATGCCCTCATGGTTAAGGTAGCCGAGGTATATACCTTTTTTCCCCACCTTTCTAAGGATCTGGAATCTCTCTCGGAAGGTAATGGATTTTTAGCAGTGGAGGCCTTAATTCCCTTGGGGCCCAGAGAGATGGTTTCTGGGTCAGCAGCATGGCTTTTGTATAGAAATTGGTGTGAGTCAGGAACCCTGTAGTACCTGTCAGGCTTAACTGGGGCTGGAGGTAGAGAATCCGGGTAAAGGCAGGCCTCCGAGTAGACATCATCTAGGATGTCCAAGACAGGAGGTATAACCAGAGGCCTGTGCTGAGGTAGCAAGAGAAATTCCCTTAGTCTTTTCTTGGAATCTGAATAATCTTGGCCTTCCCAGTGGAAGTGTTCCCTTAAGGTATGCAAAGTTTCCCCAAATGAGTAATCCTCTGGGGGGGGATACAGAAGGAATGGACTCCTCTGCATCAGAGTCTTCAAAAGGGGAGTAAGAATGTTCCTGATCATCAGAGTGCTCTGAAATAATGGAGCCCTGATCAGAGGAGGGGGATTCTTCCTCCACTCTGGGCCTTTGTCCGGAGGGTTGAGAACCCCTGATAAGAGTAATTAAATCCTCAGCCATTTTAAGCATCTGTTTTTTAGGCTTGGGGCCTGGAGATGGGCCCTGTGTAGCTTGTCTCTTAGAATGCATGGCTGCTTTAGACTTAGTGAAAGCCTTGATGGAAAAAGAAGAGGAAGGTCTGAAGACACCTTGAGAGGAGGTAGACCTGTCCACATTTTGAGATTCAACGCCAAGAGTGGCTTCGGTATCTGTAGTCGGGGTGTGGGCCGAGGAGCCTGCGACCTCGGGCACAGGAAACACCACCAATGAAGTGTCGTCGGTAGTCAGGGGCTGCATAGGTGCCTCAATGAGAACCGGACCACGTGTAGTCGGCTTTGGCATGGTGACGGTAGAGACCGCGGACCTCGTGTGTCGGTCCTTATCTTTGCGCTTTTTAGACAAAACTGGAGTCGGAGTATCCGACGACATAATATAGGTAAATGTTTTGCCAAAATAATGCTGGGCGAACTCCGCCCGACGCTTAATGGTGCGTTTGTTGAAAGTAGCACAAAAGCGACAGACCGAGATGTCGTGGTCTGGGCCTAAACAAGGAATACAGAGGGAATGGAAATCCTTATGCGGTATTTGCTTCCCACATGAAATACAATTATTAACTTTGTCTGACATCGGTCTGAGGCAAGACAAGTTTCCCCAACGGGGTTCTTAGCTTTCAAGAAGACTTCGGTTTCAAAATTTTCGTAATTTCAGGAGCTGGCCGACCGGCACTTGTGAACTGCTTCTGCTTTGGGCACCGCACGGCAAGAAAGACTGGAGAAAATGGTGTTGGCTGGTTCCTTTATACCCCTGTCACACTGACGTCAGGGAAGAAGCGACAACAACCGACGCCGGACCTAGACTTTGGAATTCGGCCAACCGAGGATCCGCCTGATGGCAGGAGAGCCCATCTGTTATGACTGCAGCTGTATGCATGATGAACATCATTATTGCTCAAACGGAGGCAACACTTACATCTACTGTTGCTGGGATTTCCGCTAAGGTAGAGTCACTTCTGGGTCAATTAGCGGATCATCGTAGTCAGGGGCTCAACAATACTGGTATATCGAGTCCTGACATCTCAATGATTACTACAGCACAAAGGAGCACTAATTCTAACAATCACTCCTATGAACGAGGTCTGGCAGGCAGCAGTAACATAAATGGGCACGGACTAGCATCTAGCAACACGCCAGATGCACGTAATGACAACATGCCATCAGTTTCGGTTGAGCAATGGCTCAGGAACGGAATTATCTTTGATGGACAGAATATGAACGCTACCAACCAACACAGCAGCCTCAAGCAACAATTTTGGGGTTTTAAGGAAGCTTTATTCAGGTACAAACGTTTGCAATTGGAAAATGAATATCTGCACGAGTGTTTAAGGAGAGAGCAGATGCCCAAGGGCCTTCGGGCATGGAAATATCCGACTGGGCTTATTAAGGACTCCCAATTACAACGGGACTTAAAGAACTTTTTCAATAAGCAAGGTTGTGAGTTGTTAAACATTTTTATCACTGATAACAATAAGAAAACGGCTGCTATTTTAAAGGACATTAACAAACTTGATACAGAAATTAAGCGTGATTTATTATTTGAACACAGGTTGGTTGAATTTAACAATTTATTTAAAAGTGTTGATAATGACTTGGTGCAATTGCAAAAAAGGAAAGCTAGAAAACTGTTCAGGGATAAAACTGATTATGATGAGGGGAGGGTATACCCTGACCCACCCCTGGGCCAACAAGCTAGGTGGGCTGAAAGATGTGAAGAGGTAAAATTACTACTAATAGGAAGTGTTATTGTTACACCAAGGGAGTGGTATATATTGCAACCTGTATGGGATGTGAGGGGTACTATATGGGGAAGACAATCAGAGCCCTCAGACAAAGAATATATCAACACAACTATGATATACTACAAAATAAAGAAACCAATGCTTTATTTAAGCATATAAAGGTACACCTGACGCATTATTTTAAATTTTTTGTACTTGAACAAGTAGACCTGGGTCAATGAGGGGGGCCCGGCGATGACTTCCTTGAATATTTAGAGCTCAAGTGGCAGATTAAATTAAATGCATGTCAACCACCTGGGCTCAATGACAAGTTATCCATTAGTTCTGTATTAAAACTAAAACCAGCTTTTTTATGTGATTTTATTCAAGAGCTGTGTTTTAAATCATACTTCAATACATAATACATTAATGTCTATGTGGTTGGTAGGTGGCAATTGGTGTGTTGTAGTGGGCAGTTACTGCGATTATGTGTTACTGTCTTTAAACTGCTTAATTATTTTACAGGAAATGATGTTTACTTTGTCAACCAATGGCTGTAAGGGTAGGGTATTTAAATATGGCATTGTTTGTATGTTCTTGTTCTGATGAAGTCTTGTGATTTTGACGAAAGTGCTTAACTTTTTTCAATTAATTTTCTGGATTTAGTGCTGCAGTGTTCCTTTGGTGATCCTCTTCATATATTTTTATTTGGTTTTGGTGTTCATTATTTCTTAGTCTGATAATACACTGGTTTTGCCCGGAATGTGTGTTGTAACTAGAAAGCAGTCTGATGAGATAGCCCATTTCCACACTCTCATGGCCTCTCTGTATAGGATCATAGGAGGTTACTAGGCTGTTGACCCAGAGGTCATTTCAAGCCTAGCCTTTTCATCCCAATGTAATACCATCGATACTCTAGTCAATACCTAGGACTGTATTTATTAATGACTGCCCATGTCCAGGAGGGTTGTGGCACTATCCCCCAAGTAAGAATTTACGGTGCCCCATCCACTCATCCAGGTTCCTTCTGAACAGTGTCATAGATGTGCTCTGCTTCAAATGAATTGGTAGCCTATTCCAAAGATGAGGCAATCGCTGGGAGACAAATCTGTCCCTCTGGCACATCCTATTCAAGTCACAGGCCATATTTAGGTCCCTGGAACAGGTAACTCTAGTCCAATTTGATTTATGGATGTGCAGCAAATTCATTAGATTTGGGTTGGAGATTGTTCTGTAAGCCAGGCACAAGTATCCCCTAAGAAGTCTATATGATACAGAGTATAGTGACAGGGACTTTAGTCAGTCTGGTTAAGGCATGTGCTGGAGTCCCTTGATCTTCTTAGTTAGAAACTTCTGAAGTCTCTCCAACTGCTGCAGCTGCTTTGTATGGTACATGCTAAAAGGGGTGTTATAAATCAATAATGGGCGTGATTAGTGACGAGTATAGAGGGGTTATAACCTCCTTTGCTCTAGAGGTGATGCCTTTGCTAATTAAGTGTGCTATGTAGAAAGCCTTCCTTACTACAGTAGGCAGATGGTGGTCAAAGTTAAGGTCGCAGTCTACTTGTGATCCCAGATCTCTTGCAACTTTGTAGGGTATTGCTGTTAATTTGATACCGTGAAGGGACACTGTTTATGTGTAAGAGAATGGTGCTGTATTTCTTTGCATGCAGTTTGAGACCGTGACTAGGACACCAGTTGTTGGTCTATGTAAGACCCTCTTAAAGTATACTGACATCATTTGGGGATTCAATAACTGCACTCAGTTTGCAGTTATCTGCAAAATTGGTCAGCCACAGCCCCTCAGTTTTCGCCTGAACTTCTGAGAAGTATAAACCAAACAGTAGGGGGCCCAGCACTGACCCTTGTGGTACCCCACTGGTGGACAGGTCTGCTGGTTGATATGAAGTCACCCACTTTGACAGTGTATGACTGGTTTGTGAGACAGTTGGCAACCCATCTTACAACACAGGAGTTGTCTAAGGCAAAAAACACAGCCTCTATGGGACCAGATGACATCCCAGTCTGTCTTTTAAACAAATTAAATCATGAGACAAGCTTTAATGACCTGCTCTTCTGATATGTAAAGTGTGTGTGTGGGGAGTAAGGGGCAAGGTGTGTGACAAATTTGGAGGGTTTAAGGGAGTGGAACTTTAACCAAATCTGTCCAGTAGCAGGTTTGCTATCTCTGCAGGATCAGTGTGTGTGATACCATTAGTCACTAGTTCATCACAAGCTTGGATCCCAACTTTTAAGCTACATACATAGCTGTAAAAGTCTTATGATTATCCTTGGCTACGATTGCGAAGTTTTTCTCGGTTACACTTAGAAGATTTGACATGTTGTCTTACTTGCCTGTTGAGGCTGAGGAGGGTGCATTTCCATTGTTGGGGGCCTTGTCTTAAGTTTAGACAGCAACTTTTTGTGTTTGTTGCAAAGTTTGTTGATGCCGGATGTCCACCAGGGCGGCTGATTTTAATTGAGACTCTGGCTCTGATTCTCTCTGGAACAGCCTAGGTCTATACACTTAAACAAGTGATTGTACAGGGCTTTAATGTAAGCTTTGGTGCAGTTACCACTTCCAGCTAGGGGTGGGGCTTGGAATGCATTTATACCTTCCCCTAGCAGGGTGTAGCTTACTTTGAAGTTTTTTAATCTGACTTCGCCCTTTGTGATTTCTGGTGTTGGTGCCAGCTCGAAGGCGACTGATTTGTGGTCAGATCTAACTAATGAGGGTCTGACAGTTGCGGCGGTGCATCTGTTTGTTAGTGAGGACCAGATCTAGTATGTTTGTTCCTCTTGTTGGGGTTTGAACAATTTGTTCCAGGGCATTTGAGTTAAAGTCAAGGAACTTTTGTGCTAGTGAGTTAGGGCTAGAGTAAGTTTCCCAGTTGATAGTGGGATAATTGAAATCCCCATGACCAGAGTGTTTGTCAGTATTTGGAATGACTCCAGTTTAGTCAAGTAGGCCTTGTGCACAGCATGATCTATGGATGGGGATCTATAACTAGGTACAACTTGAATGAGAGTCTTACCCACAGTAATCTGAACATGGAGCAACTCCATGGAGTTGTCCAGTCTAACTAGTCGGGAGGTGAATTTATCTCTAATATAGATAGAAACATCACCTCCCTTGGTTCTCACTCGTTTGTTTTGTGGTCTGAAGGTGTGGAAAGTATTGTAGCCTTGTAAGGCCGGGTTACTCTCTGAGGCCTTGAGATAGGTTTCTGTGACTGCACAGACATCTACATCATCTACATCCTCTAGTGATAGAAGTGCTTCCAGAGTGTGCAGTTTTTGGTTTAAGCTCCTAGTGTTTAGCAGCATAACCCTTATTTTGTTACGGTTGGCAATTTCATGTCGGCAATTTTGTTTTTGAGATCTTCTCTAAAAAAGGCACGTTGGAGGAGGCAAGAGCCTTTGCCAGCAACCAAACGCCAAGTGGTGCTGGGTGCAAACAGTCTCTAGCAAAGCAGCAAGGTTTGTCAACCATGTCATCTCAGGCTAACAAACTGGTTCTCCTTTGAATGACACCAAAAACTATGCCAATTACTGAAACTGATCATTTTTTGTTTATAATGTGGTATCATTCTAGGTGAACATAATATGCTGCTCAAGGCTAGGGATATACCTGCCTGGGACACCTACTTGGAGAGCTCAATCATGTCTCTCTTCATATAGTCCAGTGAGGTATGTCTCAGGTCATTCACTCCCAACATGAGCTATGACAGAGTCATAATCGTATTTGCTGCCAAGAGACCCGAGTGCATAGCTGATCTGACAAATCCTGGCACTGGACAGGCAGCTGACTGACTTTTGCCTTATCTAACCTGGTGAGTGGGACACCCGTGTGTCTCACTATGGAGTCTCCAATGACAGGAAAATTTGTTTTTTTGAGTGTTGCATCTTAAGGGCTTGGTAGGTGAGACACTGGTGTAACTATGTGTCTTGGGTGCTGTGGGAACTATGTTAGTTGCAGCAGTCTTTTGTTTTTGAAGTCTCTGGAGTTTTGGTAAGTTTTTGAGAATACCTCCACATATGCTGATCTATGTGTTGGATGCGTACTATGTGTAGGAGTAGTGGTACTATGTGCATGAGTAGTGGTGGTAAGCTGACAACGTCTTCAGTGTTACTGTTCTGAGTGCAAGAGAGCAGGGATTCAAGATTCTTGGTGTAGAGATATCTCTCGCACTCTGTACTAGAGTGAGTTATTAGTAGAGGGTTGTCAGTGTATATGAGGCAATTGCTACACTGCCTCAGGAGACCCAAGTCAACAAGGCTGGCAGGAGAAACAAGGGTAGTCCAACTGACATAATGCCCAGTTTGAAGAACTGTTATAACAAAGGGGGTGCTTTCAGGACTGATCTAGGAAGAGCTCTGTAGATGAGTGTTTCTGATGGGGTTTTTAGTTGGTGGTTTAATAGGTCACAGCTCACTAGCAATACTTCCTAGACCAGAGATGCACTAAAGATGAAGACTACAGTAATGTCTACAGCTGTATCTAAGGGAAAAATTATCAAAATTGTCTGTCCAGCACAATTGCATGGCAGTGTGAGGTGTTTTGCAACATGCGAACAAGCAGAAACCCGCTCAAACGAACGGTTTAAATACCAGAAGCTAAAAACTTAAAAACTTGTTTTTAAAAAACTCAAAAGAACCAATGAGGGTGATTACTACAAGCCACAGACAAATCACCCTTCACCAGACAGGTTCCAATCAGCATACTTCTCTCACAAGGGTGCAGAAGGGCCCCTTCTAATCAAAGATGGCTTGGAAAATGTGCTCAGAATGCAACAGCCACTACAAACAGACCCAGATGTAGCAAACCTACATCTGGACTATGCTCCTGCTACTAGCTACACTAATTTAGGTGAGAAACACTAAAAATGTTTTAAACAACAGAAAAACAGCAAGGAGATACTAAATGTTTTAAACAGCAAACAAAGCCATTATTTAAAATGCTGCTTGGCGGGAAAACAGAAGAAACAAAAAAGATGCTTTGCAAACAGTGAAAAGTAGCAACAGTTACTCTGCAAAACAGTGAAAACAGCAAAAAATAAAAATATTTGCAACAGTGAAAACAGCAACAATATATGATTTAACAAGCACAGTAAGGCAAACAAATGCAGTACAAACAGTGCAGTTTAGTTTACAGTATTAAAAATACAGTAGTAAATAAGCAGAACATAATAAAAAGTGCAGTAAATAGTATAATCAAGCAAAATAACAGGCAACTTATGGTTTTTGAAGCTCAGAAGCCTCTAGTTGTCTGGTACCTGCGTTTATATTATGTAATCGAACAGTGAAATGTTGGAACACGTAATGATCAACCCCTAAATATCGAAATGCCGTTAAAAAAACCCACCCAAACAAACCATTAAAACGCTTTAAGCAGAGGGACAAGCCCCCCTCCACCTCCCACTACTTAAATATACCAACTCCGAGATCGCACTACAGTGCAGACAATGGAAAACATCCATGTCCGCACTGTACGGAGATCTCCATTGAGCCATTCGACATTCTGATGGTTCGATATTTAGGGGTCGATTATTAAGTGTTCGAACATTTCACTGTTCGATGTAATATAGACTCTGATACCTCAGCTCAGAGTTTTGGCTGGTAGTCCACTTCAGTTCTCCTCGGTTCAAAACAAGCACAAACTGGCTTAAACACAGGGCTTAAATATCAGGAGCTAAAAACTTAAAAAAACTCAAAAGAACCAATGAGGGTGCATATTCCAACCAGAGGAGATGAAGATTGGAGTTCCTCCTTGTTTGCTGATGCACCAGACTACAAACATGTTGTCAGTTTGAACTGCAATAGTACTTAGAGTGAGAGCATCCTGAAAAGCCTGCAACACAAGTAGGACTGCTCTCATCTTTAACACAGTGATAGGCAGCTTGGTCTTTTGGGGGGACCACATGCCTTGTACCATTCTTCCCATGAAATGCCCACCCCAGCTGAGAAGCCTCCTTGGTCAATGGCCATCGGAGGCGGTAAAGCAAAGAGAGGGCCTAGATGAACATTGTCCAAATAGAGCCAACAGTGAATGTGTTTGCAAATCACAGTAAGCTTGACTGGAAAGGATAGGGGCTGATGAAGAATGAACCACTGAACAGCTAAAGCTCATTGAAGAACACGCATACAGAAACATGCCAAAGGAAGTAATACAATGGTTGCTGCCATGGAACCTAGTGCTTGAAGGATTGATTCTGTTGGAAAAGATGGATGGGAAAAAAACAGATGAGCCTGATTTCTGACAGTGGAAATGTGATGAGGCAGTAGTGATGCTGCCCGTGTTGTCATATCCAGTAGTGTACTAATGAACTCTAGGGCTCTGGACTGGTATAAGATTGATTTGGCAAATTATTGTTATACCCAATGACTTGAAAATCTGCAGCAAGCAGTCCCTGGCATGTAGTAGGAGGTGTTTGGAGGGGGCGGTGGCAAACCAGTCATCTAGGTGTTGAAACACTCTGAATCCTTTTAGTCCTCAAGTGAGCTGCCACCACTGCCATACATTTGGTAAACACCTTGGAGGCAGTGGTGAAAATAAAGGGCAGGGCTCTGAAATTGGTAGCAACTCCCTTCCAGCTGAAAGCATGTCTTTGGGAACATCTGTCTATTTTGATATGATAGATCTTCAGGATGCGTACTATCGAGCACATCCAATCGTCCTTGTGAAGAAAAGGTAGGATGGACTGCAGAATGATCGTTTGGAAAGTACAGTTGTGTACACATACCATAAATGTAGATGTTCAAGTGTATTCACTGTTGCAGTCATCACATTTGGGTTATCTGCTTGCAGTAGTCCTCAGTCGGCCTGATTATCAAAGTCTTGGGTCCTGCGTCGGTTGCGGTCTCATCTTCCATGACATCAGGTAGTCAAGGGTATAAAGCATGCAGCTGACGCCATTACATCAGTTTTTCTTGCCCCGGAAGTCAGGTGCCCCCATAATGGGAAGCAATTTTATATATATATATATATATATATATATATATATATACACATATATATATATATATATATATATATATATATATATACATATATATATATATATATATATATATATATATATATATATATATATATATATATATATATAAAACCAGGACTGCAACAGTGAATACACTCGAACATCTACATTGTGTACACAACTGTACTATGCTCTTCGTGTTTCACTGTTGCAGTCATCACATTTGGGTAGATTCCCAAAGCTAAGAATGGGAGGAGGAATTCAGATAGCATTAGGACCAGCAAGACTGCAGTGGCAAAGCCAGCTCTGGATTTATTGAAAATTGGCAAATAGTAATGCTTGGTGAAAGTATGTACAGAACTCCACGTAGTAGCTTCTAGGATGTCCCTGGTAGGGACACCTCTGAGAAAGTCTGTAGAGGTAGATGCAGCTCTGGTTGAATGTGGTCTAATCCCCTGTGGGATAGGTTTTCCATGGTGCTTATAGCAAAAAAGAATGCAATGGCCTATTCATTTAGAAATGGTTTGCTTTGAAATAGCCTTCTCCTCTGCCCCTGCAGCAAATGCCACTGGCAGTTGTTCAGATTTCCTTTGAGGTTTAGTTCTGTCCAAGTAAAATCTAAGTTGTCTGGGCACATCTAAGGAGTGCAGTATCCGTTCCCCTTTGTTCTGTGGATTAGAAAAGAAGGTTGGCAAATGAATGGACTGATTAAGAGCCACACTGGATACTACCTTGGGCATGAAGGAGGGATTGGTCCTGAGGGACACCCTGTCCGCATGAAAGATGATGAAAGGCTCCACTGCCATAAGGGCCTGTAATTCAGATACCCTTCTTGCTGAAGTGATTGCTAAAATGAAGGCTGTTTTCCAAGAAAGGAATTTTAACTCTGCACTTGCAGCTGGCTCAAAAGGAGGAAAAGTGAGTTTTTCCAGTACAAAGTTAAGGTCCCAGGCTGGAGTTGGGGCACTCCTGGGTGTCATTAAGTTTTTGGCCCCTCTTAGGAACTGCTTGAGCAGTGGATGAGAGAAGAGGGGTGGTTCTGTGTTGTAATGAGCTGAAATGGCTGAGGCATGAATTTTGATGGAGGAAAAAGAAAGAAAGGCCCTTGTGAAGCATCTCAGTTAAATATTGAAGAATCTGAGGTAAATTGGGCGCTGCTGTGCCCATCCCTTGAGTTTGGTTCCAGGCACAGAATCTTTTCCATTTTCCAGCATAAGATTTTCTAGTACTAGGCCTCCTTGCCTCCAAAATGACATCCAACACTTGTTTACTGAGCGATGGTAACGGAGAGATTAGGTAATTAGCCAGGCTGCCAGGTTCAGGGTTTGAAGCCGAGGGTGCAGAATCTGGCTCTCCTGCTGTGACAGCAGGGTAGGGGTCTGAGGCAGGTGCCATGGAGCCATCAGTGACACACTGTGCAAGAGTGGGTACCAGTGTTGGCATGGCCAGTCTGGTGCAATCAGCATCATCGTTGGTTTTTCCTGTTTGATCTTTAGTAGTACTTTGGAGAGGAGAGACAGAGGAGGAAAGGCATAAACTGATAAATTTTTCCAGCTGAAAGACAGAGCATCCACTTTCCAAGCTTGTTTGTGGGGAGTCCTTGTGCAGAATTTGTCCAATTGGCAGTTCTGGGGGGAGGCAAACAGGTCTATATCTGGGCTCCCCCATTTGTTTATCAGCATGTTGAAAGTCTCTGGTTCCAGTTTCCACTCGTGTGGGTCCATGAGATTTCTGCTTAGTTCGTCTGCCAGTATATTTAGTTTTCCTGGCAGGAATTGAGCATGTAGATGCACTTGGTAGATCAAGGCTGTGTTCCACAGAGCCATGGCTAGTCTGCAGGGGGGTTATGAATGGGTATCCCCCTGCTTATGTACCACATAACAGTGGTGTTGTCCGTCTTTATCATTAATTGTCCTGGAATAATGTGGTCCTTGAAGGCGGTCAGAGGATTCTGTACAGCTAACATTTATTTTTGATTGATATGCAGGTGCATTTGACTTGGGTTCCATTTGTCTTGAATGCACTTCCCTGCCAGGTGAGCCCCCTATGCATAGTCTGATGCGTCTGTTGTTAGGGTTTGGGTAGCAGGGGGTAGAGTGAATGGTAGCCCCTTATTTTGGTGGCAGGCCTCTGCCCACCAAAGGAACCAACTGTAGGCAAGGTATGATAGGAATCATTGCTTCTAAATTCTGAGAATGTTGACACCATAGGCTTTTTAAGATACCATTGTAGTTTCCTCATCCAGTCTTGCATATGGAATTAGTCGAATGCAGGAGGCCATGCACCCTAAGGCTTGCAGTATTTGCCTTGCAGATAGCAGGGTTTTTGTGGCCATTAGTTTGAAGTAAGTTGTCAAATGAATTTGTTTCGCTGGCGTGAGGAAAGCCATCTGGGAAGTTGTGTTCAAGCTTGCTCCCAAGAATATAATTTGTTGACAGGGTACAAGATGTGATTTATTTTCGTTTATGGTGTACCCCAGACAAGTTAGCACCTTTTGTACAAATGCCACATGATTCAAAAGTATGTCCTGGCTTTCTGCCTGAATAAGACAATCATCCAGGTATGGGTATATTTGAATATTTCTTTGCTTGAAAAATGCAATGACTGGAGCTAGGTACTTTGTGAGCACCCTGGGTGCAGTAGATAAGCCAAAGGGCAATGCAGAGAACTGATGGTGCATGTAGCCTGCTTTGAAGAGTAGCTATCTTCTGCAAGAGTCCCTGATTGGGACGTGCAGGTAGGCTTCCTTTAAATCCAGTGTTGCCTAGCATAGGAAGCAACTGGTGAAGAGTTAGCATCTTGAATTTTGGAATCACCAAAAAGGTGTTTAGGACAGAAAGGTCCAGAATAGGATGCCATGAGTCGTCTTTTCTGGGTACCAAGCAAAGTCTTGAGTAGACACCTTGTCCCTTTTCCTCTTCTGGTACAGTTGGAATAGCCTTTAAGCTTAAGAGAGAGAGTACTTGCTTTTGAGCATCTGCCGACTGATTTGGGGGTAGATCTGGCCAACTGTCTGGGGTTGATAACATGTGGAAGTGAAATCTGTATCCTTGGGAAACTATATTTAAAACCCATTTGTCCTGGGTAATGAGTTCCCAGTTGTTTGCCTGCAGAGCAATATTTCCCCCTAAAGGAACAGTCAGTTGAGAAGTGCTTGAAAGTTTTAAGGTTAAGTCATTGAGACAGCTTACCATAGAGGGGAGTCTTACTTCTCCCTGATTTAGAAGTGGGAGCCCCCCACTGCTTAATCCTGTGCATACCCTGGGACTGAAGCCTGGGTGTTCTGCTGGTTCTGGGTTTGGACTGAGAAGGCCTGGAAGAGGCAATAAAGGACCAATTCTTAGAGGGCTAATGCCTACTAAATCTTGGAGGCTGTACTTGTAGGAAATCTTTGACAGTTTGCATAGATTTAGTTTTTTCCTCCATCTTTTTAAGAACTTCTTCTGCTTTGTTGCCAAACAGGCGGTCCTGATTTAAGGGAGCATCTAGCAATTTAGTTTTAACATGATCTGACAAAGATTGCTCCTTAAGCCAAACATGCCTTCTAAGTACAGACCCGGTGACAGCAGCCCTGCAAGATGCCTCTAGTGAATCAAAATCACATTGCAAAGTATGTTTTCCAACGTGTTCAGCAGAATGCATTAAATCCTGTAAATCCTTATTTTCAGCACAGTCAGGAATCAACATTTTCTGTTTAAGCAATCCAATAACATGCTGCTGATACTTTAACATATGAAACTGGCAGTTTAAGGCCCTAATGGCCAAGGTTACAGAAGTGTATACCTTCTTACCCCATCTATCCAGGGCCCTGGAATCTCTATCAGAGGGGGTAGGATTTTTGGCAGTAGTAGCCTTAATGCCCTTGGGTCCCTGTGAAATGGTCTTTCCATCCTGTTTGCTGTGGGTAAGAGTCTCTCTTACTGAAGGCCTAAACATCGAATGGAGTGCTGATAAAGGATGTCTTAAAAGGTTCTACAAAGTCGCATAGCCCCATCCAGGCATGTCTCCTTATGGCAATGCATAAACCAGCTGCTTGTGAGGTGCCTTCAGCTGTGTGAGGGATCAGCCTCATTGAAGCCTTTGATATGGATAATAGAGTAGCCAGTTGTGAGGACGTTCTTTTGAAATCCTCTGAAGACATGGACTCGGACAATATTTGATCAAATCTCTCTGAAGCTTAGTGCAGTGTGCCTGGTAGCTTAGTGACCTCATGACATAGGTGTCTGAAGCAAAGACTTGCTTTCGAAATCCGTCCAACTTTCTAAACTCCATTTGAAAGATGGACAGCAGAGTTCTGTTCTGCTAGCTCTTTCTTGGTGCCTGCCACTGCCACCACAGTAGCATCAATCTGGATTCCTTTGCTCCAGTGGGGTCTGTCTTTGGGAGGGCCTAAGAATTTACCAGGTCTCTTTGGAATAAGTTTGATGGTATTCAGCTCCTTCCAAGCTTGGCAGGCAACTAAGTCTATGAGTTCATCTACCAGGTTGGATAACCCAAGATGTAGATGGGCCAGAACGAAAAGCTTCCAAAAATACAGATTCTTCAGGAGAGAGACTTTCAGAAGATCAGCCATATTTTTGTCTCAGGATCTTTAGAATGTCTCCAAAGGAGATGTCATCCAGTGGTGATCTGTGGGACCCTTCTTCATCACAATCAGTATCCTTCTTGAGAAACGTCATCGGGAAGTCTATGTGCCTCTTGCATGTTCTCTTCCGATGAACTTCTTCCAGGGAATGTTCAGGGGAAGTATTAGAACAGAGAGGGAGTTCCTCCATAGCAACCGGTTGGACGCTTGTTGGAACTGGCTGATCCTGTGGAGTAGGTCTGACTGACTCAGAGCTTGGAATTGATGAGGAAAATGGGATATGATATGAAAAATGAGAAGGCTGTTCTCTGGATAGAGAAAAATCCTTTTCAACCACCTCAAAAGCAGATGGACCTGCAGAGCCAGAGCCAAGGCTTCCAGAGAAGGCAGCTCCCAACTATCCCTGGATCTGTGCCTTGAGGATGGAACTGGACCCAAACAGTCTAGAGCCGAGGCTCCGCGGGACAGAGATGGATCCAACAACATTGGAGTCAATCCTGGCCCTATGGATCTGACGCAGACGCTTTGTCTCCTAGACCTGTCCCAGTCAGATGGTATCAATGTGCAACCAGTCAGAGAAACCATCAGAGTCGAAGAAATATTCTTTGGATCCGACTACGAACTTCGAGGATTTCAGATCCTGGGACTCTGAAACAACTAGATGGATTTGAGGAGGAGAGATAATAGTGTGTGATGAAGTAGGATGGCTCACACATCTGATAAGGGACGGAGCTGGTATGACCCCCTTCTGGTTCTGAGCTCTAAGAAATTTTCCCATCATCCTACTCACATCCGCTTGTGATAAACTTTTGGAGGACCTGGAGGGTGTAGTGAATGGAGGCCTTGAATGTCTCTTAGGTGTATTGTAACAAAGGTGATCGCAGAGTAGGCGGCATAGGCTTACTGATATTATCTGCTGTATGACCACATTGTGATGCCAGGTTTCAGATCAGAGGACCTAGGATCTGAAGACGATGCCGTAGGACTTGCAGAAATGACTATGGGAGATGAGGATTGTGGGTCAGAAGCTTTCGGATCTGAAGGTCGGGTCTTAGGATCGAACACAGTTGGAACAGAGATCTTATGGCTTTTGCAAGGCGGCTTTGGCAAAGACCTGGGGGACTTTGGTGGGGAGCATTTTTTTCTGATCTGGCGGAGTGGATTTAGTCATTCTGGAGGGGTCTGAGCCCCTGAAGATGTAGAAGTAGAGGCAGGAGTCCCTTCAATATTTATTTGTTGCAACGGTCAGCCAAGGCCCTTGGACTAAAGGTCAAGCAGACATAACTTTTAGTTATGTACTTACCATAACTTTAGATGTTTGGGATCCATCTCGCCTACATTCTGTACTGATGGGCTCGGAGCCGATCCCTCGGCTCCGACTCGGCACGCTATGCTATAGAGCGAAGCCTCTTATTGGCTGAGCTATTTCTTATCCCAGGATGCACCACCACTAATCCCCCAGATCTTGTTTGTCTGCATTCATGCACACATACACAACTTGTTTATATAACATTACCAGATGTTTCAAGATGAAACAACAGGATTCGGACCTTCTGATATCCTCTGATCTCCAAGGAAGGGGGAAGGAGGGTGGGTTATTGGGAATGTAGGCGAGATGGATCCCAAACATCTAAAGTTATGGTAAGTACATAACTAAAAGATGTTATGTGATCCTATCTCGCCTACATTCTGTACTGATGGGACAGCGTCCCTAGCACCTAAATCCTGGGTGGCTCACTGGAAAACACTCCTGAGCACTGTGGAACCAAATGAAGCTCGTCCCCTAGATGCCACATCCAATTTGTAGTGAGAAATGAAAGTGTGCAGGGAGGACCACGTAGCCGCAGCACAAATGTCACTAATGGCAAGCTTAGAATGGAATGCTATTGAAGTAGCCATAGCTCTTGTAGAATGAGCTTTGACAGAGGTCGTAAGCTGTTTATTAGAAGAGGAATAAGCTTGAGTAATACAGTCCCTGATCCATTTGGCAATAGTGACCTTTGTGACGGCTTTGCCCAATTTATTATCCGAAAAGGATACAAACAATTGATCTGTTTTCCTTGTTTGTTTGGTCCTATCTAAATAAAAACGCAATTGCCTGTGGACATCTAATGTGCGGAATATGTATTCCGCTTTGTTTGAGTACTTTGGAAAGAAGACTGGAAGTTCTAATGACTGTTGTAGGCAAAAACTGGAACAAACCTTAGGGACAAAGGATGGATTTGGCCTGAGAGATACTCTATCTTCGTGAAAAACCAAGTACGGAGGTTTTACAGACAAAGCTTGAAGCTCTGAAACCCTTCTGGCAGAAGTAATCGCAACCAGAAAGGCAGTTTGCCACAATAGAAATTTTAAATCACATGTTGCTGCCGGTTCGAAGGGGGAGGAAGTTAAGGCACGTAACACCACATCGAGATCCCATGGAGGAGCAGGATGAGAAATTGGAGGTCGTAAACCAGCACCTTTCATGAAGGTCTTACACAATCTGTTGCTCATTAAAGGTGGGTTTATAGACTCGTGAAAATTGGAAATAGCTGCCAATTGAACCTTGATGGTAGAGACTGAAGAGCCTTGATTGAAAAGGGAAGTTAGAAATTTCAGGACTTCTGATACGGGAATAGTGATGGGATCCAGACCCCAGAGTTGAGCCCAAATAGCAAATCTCTTCCATTTGCTAGAATACAATTTCTTAGTAGCAGACTTGTGGGCCGAAGATAAGATGTGTACAACTTCCGGGTCTAAGGTATGATTCCTGATTATAGTCGGAAGAGGAGGAGCCAAGCCGTCAATTTCAAGGTGTGTAGGGACTGGTGGAGTAGTTCCGACTGATGAACCAATAGGTCTGGGATCTGATCCAGGAACCATGGACCTTCCAGTGCATATTTCCGAAGATAGGGGAACCATACCTGACGAGGCCAGTAAGGAGCAACTAAGATCATTTTGCTCCCCAAGTGAGACGCCTTTTGGATCACTCTGGGAAGGAGGGGAACTGGGGGAAAAGCATATAGCAAGCCGGTGGGCCACGGATGGGCTAGTCGTCCATAGGGCTCTCCCGGGCCGGGGTGAGGAGAAGAACTTTTGCACTGCATTCAGCGGGGTTGCGAAGAGGTCGCAACAAGGAATTCCCCATTTGCTGAAAATCTGATTTGCAACCGTAATGTTCAGAGACCACTCGTGTGGAGAGAGGATAGTTCTGCTCAGTCTGTCGGCTATCACATTGGACTTGCCAGGGATATGAGTCGCCACTAGAAAACGTTTGGTCGACACTGCCCATTCCCAAACTCTCATGGCCTCTCTGCAAAGGGGGTAGGGTCTGGTCCCTCCCTGCTTGTTCAGGTACCAGACAACTGACATGTTGTCGGAGTGAACGGCAATTACGCCCTGAGGGAGGTAATCGTGAAGGGCTTGTAGGGACAGAAGCACCGCCCTCATTTCTAAGATGTTGATATGAAGTAGGGTCTCTTCCGAATGCCATTTGCCTTGGACTGACCTGCCCAGGGAATGCCCCCCCCACCCCATCTGGGAGGCGTCCATAGTCAAAGTGGCCACAGGAGGAGGTGGAACAAAGGGTTGTCCCTGATCCAGATTGGAGGGCACCAGCCAAGGTCCCGTTTGCAGGTTTCCGTGATCCATATGAGGTGACAGAGGGAGATCCTGAAAGGACCACTGAGTTGAAAGAAGCCACTGGAGAATTCTTATGTGCAACCTTGCTAGGGGAACTAGAAGAACCGTGGTGGACATAGATCCCAATAGCTGCAGGACCATTCTGGCTGGGGCTTTGGATCTGGGAAGTAAGGCTCGAACTTGAGCCTGTATGGTTTGTATCCTTTCTGTAGGTAGATAGACCCGCATTCGGTTTGAGTCTATCTCTACTCCGATGAATCTTATGCGTTGAGATGGCAACAACACAGACTTTGGCCAATTGAAGGTGATTCCAAGGGGAGTGCCCAGTGATATTGTGGCTTGTAGGCTCCGCAACAGTAGATGCTTGGAGGTGGCAGTTAGGAGCCAGTCGTCTAGATACGGAAACACCTGGAATCCTAGACTTCTCAGGTGAGCAGTCAAGACCGCCAAACATTTGGTGAACACCCTGGGGGCTGTGGTGAGACCAAAGGGCAGCGCGCGGAACTGAAAATGACTGTCTCCTAGGCTGAAGCGCAGATGTCTCCTGGACGCTTGATGTACCATGATATGGTAATAAGCGTCCTTGAGATCTATGGAGCACATCCAAACACCTTTCTCCAGCAGTGGGAGAATGGATTGTAGGGTGACCATTGAACTTGGACTTTTGACTGAACGGTTTAGAATGCTGAGATCCAAAATGGGCCTCAAGTCCCCGGTCTTTTGGCACCAAAAGAATCTTGAGTAAGTCCCTAATCCGATCTGGTCTGCGGGGACCGGTTGGATGACTCCTTTTTGAAGCAGCTTTGAAACTTCTGAGGCTGCAATTTCCCGTTGACTGGGTGGTGGGTCCGGGATTTTTTTGGACTGAGGTGGGGAGTGAGAAAAGGGGATGGCGTAACCTCCGGCGATAATTCGAAGCACCCATTGGTCCTGAGTGATACCTTCCCAGGCTTTTAGGTGCCTCTAAAAACGACCCCCGACTGGCTCCGGAGCTGCACAGTCGGGCAATCCCTCAGGGACTGTGAAAGGCTGAAGAGCCACGAAAGGACTCGTGGTCTCCAGTGTTGCGAGGGCCTCTGCCGCCTCTGGGACGGCGTCTTCCAGAAGAATTTCCCCCTCCTCTGCCTCTAGAAGGGGGATCGTCCTGCTGTGAGGGATAAGACTTCTGAGATCTACGGAACCACATTTTCCCTCCTCTTTTAGCCTTGGGGTAAGGCCGAAAGGGAGTGGAAAATCGTGCCCCTATGGCAGTCAAAGTCTTACCTTCTTGCTCGCAGCGGGTCAATGTGTCCTTTACCTTGGGTCCAAACAAAGAGGACCCATCAAAGGGGGCGTCGGCAAAGGAAGACTTAAAGGCCTCCGCAAAATGACACAGGCGGAGCCAGGCTTGCCTCCGTAGAGCAATGCCTGTACCCGCCGCTCTACTCGCCCCTTCAGCCGCATAAAAAATGAGCCTCATGGACGAGTTTGATATGGATGACAGCGTAGCCAACTGAGAGCCAACTGTCTGGGCCAGCTGCTCAGGCAGGTTACCCAAGAGGGTATCTGAAAGTTCCTTAATCAGATCCCTCTGAAATCTGGTAAAGTGCGTTAGATAGTTCAGGGACCTTAAAGTAAAGGCCGCTGAACTTAGGGTGCGCTTACCGTACCGATCCATGCTCCTAGACTCCTTATTAGGAGGATGGACGGACGTCGAAGCCTCTGCTACATCTTGCTGGGTAGCAGATGCCACCACCAAGGCATCTACAGCCACACCTTTCGTCAAAAACTCTTTTTCTGGGGTGCTGACAGGAACTTATTTGGACGAGCAGGCACCAGTTCCACAGAGTCTGGGTGTTCCCACGCCCTTCGACAGATCAAATCTAGGAGCTCGTCGAAGGGCGGAGACACCCAGGAGGCGGAGGGCTGAGCCCCGAAGGCCTTAAGGAACACCGACTCGTCAGCAGAAGGGGGTTTGGATTGCCAGCCGCCTCGTTGTTTAAGGGCTTCCAGGATGTCTGCAAAGGAGACATCATCTGAGGACGACTTAGGGGACCCCTCTGCATCATCAAGATCAGTGTCTGATGTGAGAGACTCATCGGGGGAGTCAACGTGCTTCCTCTTGCACGATCTTTTCCTGGGGGATTCCTCTGAAGAAGCTTCAGAGGGACCTCCAGGAGGGGGGGAACCCCCAGTGGGGGTAACCTCAGGCCCCGGGGCTCCGCTGTCTAAGGACAGGGGGACTGCCAAAGACCCAGTCTCCGTATGCAGGGAAGGTGCTGGGGAGACCGTAGAGGTAGCCAAAGAAGATTTGGCTAACGCACTCTTCATGGCCCTGAAGGCGGGACCACCAGAATCCTGGGAAGGTCCCACCTCCGTGGCCACAACGGTAGACGGTACCCCCGCAGCAGACGCACCGAGAGGAAGGCTTGGGACCGAAAACATCAGTCCCGAAGCGTCCCCCCCGGGGCCGACAGAGGAGGTCCGCGTACCGAACTCCGACTTGAGAGCCGGGGTTGGAGTAAGGGTCGGGCCCGACCCGAAAACCTCCATCGGCTCCACCAGCACCGGCTCCAACGGTGCCGAGGCTGTTGGAGGAGGTACCATAACAACAGGGTGGACCATCGGCTCCGAAGCCGAATGGGCTGGAGCCGAAACTAACTTTTGGAACACCGGAGACTGGAAAAGTCTTAGGAGCACCCTGTCGATGTCCGAATCAGACATCTTGGAGGATCTAGATGACACCGATCGGGTCCAAACCGACTTCTCCATCGGCTCCATAGGACTAGGGGACTGGCTCCGAATGGATTCGACTACTATCGGTTCCGAGGGAGACCTCAAAACAATTTCCCTCAGTGCCGAGGAGGGCTTCGGCGCTGAAGGGGAAGAGTCTGAGCCGGCAACCCTCATCGGCTCCAAAATCAGTGAAGCCGATGAAGGTGACCCGCCTCTTGATGCCCCAGTCCTCGGCTCCGAAACCAGAGGAGTCGAGACTGGAGGCATCGAGGCAGACCGTTCCGCCCTCGGCTCCGAAGTCCGTGGAGCAGATGGAGAAGCCTGCCTAGGTTTCTTGGCAGTCGGTTCCGACAGACTGGTCGGAGCCGACGCTTTTTTCTTCTTGGTAGGAGAGGAAGAGGAAGATAAGGCCTCCTCGAAGGAGGGTTTAATCAGCCCTTTTAATATTAATTTATTCTTCCTCTCTTGGAGGACTCTAGAAGAAAAGGCGTGACACACGCTACAGGACTCCTGTTGGTGCTTGGCGCCTAAACAATAAGCATAGAGTGGTCGTCAGTTATAGACATTTTGTAACCACACCTCGTGCACTTTTTAAACCCAGAGGGTCTATGTTCTTTAGACATACTGACTAACAGGCACTAAAACAAGTTAAAGTAGCTGTTTAGTGATGAGATTTTACCACAAGGAAAACTTTAAACCAAGTTTGTTTTTTTTTTTTTTTTTTAAACGAGACAATACACAATATCAGGACAAAATTACTGAAAAGGAGGGCCAAGACCCTCTAACTTAAGCAGGTACTTGACCTCCTGAAAAAAACAAAAGACACTAGATAAAGAATAGGGGAAGGCCCCTCTAACTTAAACGGGAAACCTTTCCCTTAAACCAAAACACAATTTCTCTCAACAAATGTTAGCAAAACACACTCGTACAACAACAATAGCTGTTAAAACAGCTTTTGGGGTAAGAATAGCAAAATTCCTGACAGGAAACTTTGAAGAAAACAGTACTTAGCTCAGCCAAGTTTGAGACCACGTCCTAGCTTGTAAGCGGCAAACGAGATCTGGGGGATTAGTGGTGGTGCATCCTGGGATAAGAAATAGCTCAGCCAATAAGAGGCTTCGCTTTATAGCATAGCGTGCCGAGTCGGAGCCGAGGGATCGGCTCCGAGCCCATCAGTACAGAATGTAGGCGAGATAGGATCACATAACATCAGCTCTTATCTAGGTGACTGGCTCCAAGGCAATAAATGCACTCCTTGTGGACATCTGAATTAGGAATCTTATGCCTACAAGAAGTGCATTTTTTCAAGTCTGTTGGTTTATCTGACATGTTAGAAAAGGAAAAAGGCTTCTAAGAAAAAACAATAAAGTGAAGATTAAATAAAATTGTAACAGAAAGAAAAATTACCAACAATGAGAATAAAAAAATATTACCTTGTTTAAAATAAGATAACAGAATACCAGCTATGGTAAGACAAACAGATGTACTAAATGGGAAAAAATAGTAGGAGAACTAACGTCAGTGAAAACAGAGGGGGAAGAAGAGAAAATAGTACACAACAGAGGAAGAAGAGAAAATAGTGCACAACAGAAAAATTAAGTTTTAACAGATAAAACTTACAAATATTGCTACAAAAAACCTTGAGAGGGGAACCAACACCTGGGCATGATGGAGGCAAATAAGATCTGAGGTAATGGGGATGGACCAAGGCATTGTGGGTAGAGAGAGGAGCCTGGAGAGTTGGATCCAGAATAAGGAAGATGCGGCCGAACCCATGGCTTGAGGAAGAATGAAAAAGACAACAACAGATTAATTATTTAGAGGGGCTGGCAAAGAGTATTACAGAATAAGAGGAATCTCACAGAACAAAACAGGCAGAACTGCAGAATGCTGAAAAGAAAGTATGGGAGTATCGGGAAAATAAGAATGCGTTTAGAAAGGTTGCTGTTAGGCACTACACAGCACGAAAAAAATCTTAACACAATGACTTAGGCAACAAAAAGTAGAAAGGTTTGTTGCCAAACTTAGGGAGTCTGTAACAAGAAAAATAACCACAGATCCTACAGGTTATTAGAGATATTTTGGACAGTTTATGAAACTTTGTATAAAGCAGAGACATGGGAAAAACCAATAAAAAAGCACAAATGGAAATATTTATGGAAGACTTAAATATGTCAAGTTTTGAGTTAGATGAGGCTCAATTAACAGCTAAGATAGGAGTAGATCAGATAATAATGGTGATATATAATCGATCTGTAGGAAAGTCTCCAGGAATAGATATTATGGTGGAACTATAAAAGCTAGGAGAGAAGATACTGATAAAATATGGAATGTTTGGTTTTAACAGTATTTTAAAAGGAGGGGAAGTATCAACATCCTGGGAAAAATGTTGGTGGTTGTAATACTTGAAGATGGTAAAGACCCATCAGATCCAGCTTCTTATAATTATGTTGTAAAATTGAAATTGGCTTACAAGTGTTGTCTATAATGGTTAAAGCATGGCAAAGGTGTTGCCAAAATTGATAAGATATAGATCACTGTGATTTTGTGGAAGGGAGGCAAATATATGACAACATTAACATAACAATGATGATCCAGAGGGAAGCAGAATGTAAGAAAATACTGCTATAGTTGGTGGGTCTTGATGTAGAAAAAGCATTCAAAAGAGTAAGTTGGGATTTTATGAGTAGGGCAATGGAAGCATTTACATTTCCTGATACAATAATATGGTTAATTACGAGGATCTATGAGGGATCTGAGGCAAAAAAACAAAGTGGGAGGGCTCCTCAATGATGAGTCATGTCTGAAAAGAGGAACCAGACAGGGTTGTCCTCTTTCCCTCTGTTATTTGGTTAGATTGAGAATCACTGGGAAAGAAATTAAAGGACTCGGAAATTCAAGGATATAATTGGTATGGTATTCAATAAAAGTTGACTTTATTTGCAGATATTATTTTGTACCTGACAGAACCAGAAAATAATGTAGCCATGTTGTGGAACATTCTGAGACAGTTCTATTTTTTCAAGGTTATACAATTAATGAAGATAAAACAAAAGCTGTAGTTGTAAACTATGTACCCACACATGAATTGATTCAGCAATACTCATGTTTATGGGGAAATGTTAAAACTAAGTATTTAGGAGTATGGTTTAAAAAATGTTTGTCAGCTAAAGATATGTGGGAAGAGATTAAGCTAAAGATAATGGGAAAAGTGAGAAACTGGAAGCTCTTGTATATGGATATGGAGGATATAAACAGTAAAATGCTTTTAGTCCCTTTAGCTTTATACACAGGTCGGGCATATTTTTATCAACCAGAGGAGAAGTTATAGATAGTAATTAATAAAGAGCTGAAGGATTTTATCTAGAATGGCAAGAGGGATAAGCTGATCCTTCTTATATAACCAGAATGTTTAGGATCACTCAATTCGATGGAATATTTTAGAGCTGCACAGTTAAGGCTCTTAACCAGAACACAAGCAGAAAGCTAAAGTTCAAAGTGGAAAGGGATGATGATGAAGCGGGGGGATTCTAAAAGTAAGGAAAGACTGAGATTTTGGATGCAGGTCCTTAAGGAGAATAACAGTCATACAGAATATTGCATTCAAAAAACAGGAGATAGTATATTAAGAACTAAGCCAACATGGGAATACAGAAAAGAGATTCTGTCAATAGGATAACTATAATTAGGGGTATACGGAATTGGCAAGAGGGGGCTTGAATTTACTGGAGGAAGCTGGGAAAGGAACCAAGGTACGGGGAAAAAATAATTGAAAGTTAACAGAATGGGAAGTGGCCAAGAAGACATTTGGACTGCAGGCTAGAGACTGCATTCCCGATCAGGGATTAATATCAGAGTACAGGCAGAGAGAAAGGTATGGGAGTATCCTAAATGAAAGACCTGCACTGGTTAAGTTCTTCGTTGAATCTAGAACAGAAGCTGCGGTTAAAAAATGGATAATTAGTACAGCATATAAAATACAGCATGATAAATATAGGAATCAATCACAGGAGGTCAGAAAAGATTGGGAAGAGAGACTAGATAAGCAATTCACAAAGAAACAATGGAAGGATACATGTACGGCTCTCAAGTATGCAATAAAATCTAGAAGATTTAGGACTTTTGCCTGAAATTGTTTGCACAAGTACTTTTATATGCCAAGCAGACTCCAATGAATTTTTCCTCAGGTAAATGGGAAATGTTGAAGGTGTAATGGGTAAGAAAGAGGTACCTGGGAGCATATACTCTTGGAGTGCAATGAGTTAGCAGACTTTAAAAATTGTCTACAGAGTACTGTGCTAGGAATACTGGACGAGAAAATGAGTGTAACCAAGGAAATTATTTTTTGAGCTAGGATACAGGATCTGAATTGCCTAGCTACATAAGGGTTTGTTATGTTTAATTCTGGTGGCTGCCAAAAAAGCAATTACTAGAAAATGGAAATCAAGTCTAAACCAACCATACTTGAAATGATGAATATTGTTAACAAGAGACCAAAGAACATGAAGTAGGAGAAAATTACACAGAAAAAATGGAAATTGTGGAAACAATACATGCAAAAACATGTTTTGGAGTACAAACAAGGTTTAAGAGAAGGCAGGAATTGAATAGTTTATTAATGTTGGTTTGATTATATTGTATAAAACAACATATGTGATGTACATTTCTACATGTGAACATGTTAATATGGTTTGATTACTAAGTTTGTCTATGTCACAAGTGATGATTCAATAAAGGTATTTAAAAAAAAAGTTTAAAGGAAGTGCATTTGTGTCGTATCTGGATATTCTTGTTTCAAAAATGAAGCTATGCTACAATTTTTAGTACAGAGCTTGATTCCACACTCGGTACACTGGGTGTTGGCTAGGTCAAGCACTGGCAGACAATATGTTATTTTAACACAAACTGTGTTGCATGGCCTTTTGAGACTGGGTTGGTTCAGTTTTGAGCTCAGGTATTTTGTAGTTATGGACAGCCACTCTACAAACACATATAAACACATCAGGTGTTTTGCTATTGTGGGCACGCCCCACACACACTTGTGCTATGGCATTTCTGTATGATTTACTGTTGCCATTCAGGTTTGTTTAATGTGTTGCAAGTATTACATTGGTTGATGACACATTCTAGTATGCCATTTTAAGAGCATTTAACATTCCACCTCTACTCCACTCCTAACCTTCCCTTACTCATAATGGATCTGTGACATCTCCTCCAGTTGCTATGTGGACTCATTCTCTATTCCACAGTCCACAACTCAGTAATTTTGGAGATTTAGGGAGTAATTAATCCCAACAATTGGTCACTATACTCATTCTTGGTCAAAGTGACACCTTCATATGTCTCTGATGTGACCTTATTCACCAGTATCATGTCTCCCTCCTCTCCTATAGGGTCATAATTTCATAGAAGGTTACTAGGCTAACGACCCTAGAGCCCTTACAAGCCTAGCCATATTCATCCAGAGTTGCTCCAAATGTTGATGGTTACATGAATGAAGTTTCACAGAGGAGAGGGTCTACGGTAGTTAATAAACTTCCTCTGCTCAGGAGGATCATAAGACGCCACCCCAGGAGTGAATCTGCAGTCACTCATCCATTGATCTAGGCTGCGCTTGAAGAGGGTCGGGGAGGGGCTCTGTTTCACAGGAACTGGAAGCTTGTTTCAGAGAAGTGGCAGTCTCTGGGAGATGTATCTATCTACCCGGCATGACCTGTTCAAGTCAGAAGCAAGGTTAAGATCCCTGAAGTGAGTGACCCTCGTGCAGTTTGATTTATGAATGTGCAGCATTTCCATCAGGGCTGGGTCAGAGACTGCCCTGTAAGCCAAACACAGGCACCCCTTACCAACCTGTAGGAGACAGAATACAGCGACACAGCTTTCAGTCTTTCTATGCAACACTTGTTTTGTGTAACCTGTAATTTTGTGGTGAGAAACCTCTGTGGTCTCTCCAGTTGCTGCAGATGTCTGGTGAGGTACATGCAAAAGGGAGCATTGTACTCAATTATTGGTCTGATGAGGGCCAAGTATAAAGGAATTATAACATCCTTAGATCCAGATGCGATGCTTTTACTTATAAGCATACCGTCTGCTCAGAGGTGACATGTGCCTGACATACAAGGCCATGTCCAACCCGGAATTAATGGACATGCTCCACCTCAAAAAATCCAAATCCACCAAAACCACTAGAAGCAAGTGACTTAAACCTTAGCACGGATATAAATAGGACGTGCTGGAGGGATAGATTTATCACTCAGAGACTCCCTATGCTGTGGAATAAAATCCCGGTCCATGTGAGGCAGAGCATCTCACTGGCTCTGTTCAAGAGAAATCTTGACCTGTGGATGGGAGATCGTAGGTTTACCCCGGGAATCATCTCTGTGTCACTGCTGGACAGAGGCACAACAAACTAATGGGCACAGTATTTTTTCATATAAGGGGTGGCGTAAGCCACAAAACTTTGGGCTAGGCTTATAAATGCCTTAGGGCAGATAGCCTAGTATAAACCTATGAACCTATAAGATGTGCCACATAGAAGGAGTTACATACTACTGTGGTTATATGGTGGTCAAAGTTCAGGTTGCTATTAACCTAAGTACTCAGATCATGTACCACTGGGTCTGCACTTAGGGGGGAGCTGTCTATAGTGTAATTAACAGGGATGTCAGCTCTCCCAACGGGAATAATGATGCATTTTTTGCATTCAGCCTTAATCCATGGCTTTGGCACCAATCATTTCACTGCATTAACCCTGTCTGCAGTACTTTAATATCACTGGGGGAACTTGTTTGCTCCCAATTTGCAACAGTCAGCAAACCTGGTCAGCCACAGGCCGTCCAAGTTTGCCTGGACTTCTGAGAAATAAATTCTGAACAGTAAGGGGCCCAGCACAGAACCCTGTGGTATGCTGCTGGTGCTGTTCTTTTGCTACAGGTGAAGTCACCCACTTTTACTGTGTGTGTATGTGTGTGTGTGTGTGTGTGTGTGTGTGTGTGTGTGTGTGTGTGTGTGTGTGTGTGTGTGTGTGTGTGTGTGTGTGTGTGTCCTGTCAGTGAGCCAGCTAGCTACCCATCTGTTAATGTACGGATTAATTCTTAACCGGGAGCATTTCTCTATAATACCTGTGTGGGGGACTGTGTCAAATGCCTTGGCTAGGTCAAGATAGGTGGGTATGCACAGCCTTTCCCTCTTCCAGGGCCTTGGTGACTTTCTTAAAGAGGTCAACCATATTTACCAGGCATGATCTACCTTTAATGAATCTGAACTGGGTTGGGTCCAGAGTTTGGCGATTACCTATCTCCTTTTTAATAAGGTCCAGAATGATTCTTTCCATGGCCTTGCAGATGGGGTTGGTCAAGCTTGTGGGCCTATAATTCCCAGGGTCGTTTGATGCCCCCCCCCCCCTTGTGCAGAGGGATTACTGTTGCTGTCCTCCATTCTGCTCGAACATAGCCAGGTCACAAGCTGTAGTTAAACAGGGATCCAAGTGTGTCTGCTAGGTCATGTTTTAAGTTGTTTAAGAGGCAACCTGGGATGTCTGGTCCAACTGATGCCATGTTTTGGGCCTTAGAGAGTGCCAAGATGACCTGCTCTCTTGAGATAAAAGGCTAAAGAATGGTGGCAGGTATACTTTGGGAGATGACTGGATGGGATGGGGGGGGGGGGTGAAGTTTGCTCCAAATCTGTCACCTAGCGGGCTGGCTATTACCTCCGATTGAGTATGGGTGGTGCCATCCACATTCAGTTCAGTGCACAGCTGGGTATTCCCTTTTAGATTTCAGGCATAGTTAAAGAATACCTTGTGATTATCCTTAGCTAGGGAGGCTATTTTTGCTTCATAATTAGCTTTGGAAGACTTGACAATATTTGTTTGTTTAAGCTAGAAAGGGATCTTTTTCCTCTACTGAGCCAGTTCTTTCCTGTTCTTGGTCATTAGTTTCTTTTTCTTGTATAGCCTGTTTCTACTAGTGGTCCAACAAGGTGGCTTGTTTTTTCGGCGAGACCTGGTTTTAATCCAGTCAGGTACAACTGATTCTATACAACTACTTAAATAGTTATACAGGGCACTGGTGTACACCTCTGCATAGAAGACCATGTCATATGCACTTGAAGAGGCTTTGAAACTTCTTATAGCATCACTTAGTAAAATGTAATTTGTCTTTGAAACATTTTTAAGCATTTTTGAGCTTGATGGGGTGTCTGGTCTTATAATTACACTGAATGAGACTGATTTTATGGTTCAATCTTACCAGGGAGGACATCACATGTTGGGGGGGGGGGTGCTCTCCCATGTTAGTGAGTACCATTTCCAGGACATTTGAGCCTCGTGTGCTGATTAGCTGTTCCACAGCATTTGCATTGACAAAGTCCAAGAAAATCTGAGCCAGCATGTTTGGGGCCATGTATGTTTCCCAATTGATGGTAGGATAATTCAAATCACCCATGCATAAGGTGTTGGGGCTCTATGGCAAATGACTCCAGTAAGTCCAGGTATATGGGAATGCTTCTCCTGTTTCATGGTGGGGGACCTATAGCTAGCTAAGATGTGGTAGGGGGGGTTTGCCTGTAGTTAACTGGACTCAGAGTAGCTCAAGACAGTCATACTGTTTGACCAGTCTTAAGGTGTACTTACCCTTAATTAAGACTGATACTACACCTCCTTTGGTTCTTTCATGCTCAGTTTGTGGTCCGAGTGTGAAGAAGGCATTGTAGCCCTGCACGACCCGAGTGTTTTCTGCTCCTTTAAACCATGTCTCGGTGACTGGACAGACATCAGCATCTTCCAAAGTGAGGAGTGCTACCAGGGAGTGCAGTTTCTTTTTAGACACCTAGCATTAAGCTGAAGTACCTTGAGTTTATCTAGAGAAGATTTTGTTATCTTGGGAGGTTGGTTATTTTGACACTGCCTAAAACAGGCACAATAGGGGTGGATAATGCCTTTGCCAGTATCCAAAAGCCTGGAGGAGACAGGTACAGGCCATTTCTGTCAAAACATAGTAGCCTGTCAACCATGTCTTCCCAGACTGACAGATATTAGATCCCCTTGGACTGACACCAGAAGCTAAGCCAATTGATAAAGTCAATCATTTTTTGTTTGCATTGTGGCATTATCCTTGGAGAAGGCAGAACGCTGTTTAAGGCTAGGCTTATACCTGCATGTGACACAATCGAGCTCAGTCATGTCTCTCTTCATAAAGTACACTAAGGTGGGTCTATATCAGCAAACCGATAGGGCATAAAGCTAAACACTGTTTCATCGACACATGTGTGTCGCATCCCAGTTAACCGAATGGCCAGATCAGAGTTTTTTCCTAGGGGGAAAAAAATGGTTGGCTGTCTCTGTGAATTTGCCTTTTTCCCCACTGTAGTGTGATCTTGGAGTTGATATATTTAGTTAGAGGGGGTGTGGGGGGCACAGCCTCATTAGAGTGGGCAAAGCCCCCACTTTGTAATGTTTGTACTTGTGTGTCATGTGTAGTTGACCTACTGATTTCTTTCCCTAGGAAAGAAATTGGTGATCTGACATGTTATCTGGAGTTTGACACATATGTGTTGATGAAAAGGTGTTTGGCTTTATGCTGTTTCGATTTGCTGATATAGATCCCAGTAAGGTACATCTCAAGTCAGTCACCCCCACAATGACTATTGACAGAGTCATACCGGTACTTGTGGTTGAGCAACTTGAGTGCCTAAGTGACCTAATGGATCCTGGCACGTGACAGGCAGCTAAACATAACACGCTCCTTATCCATCCTGGCGAGGGGAACATCTGAGTCATCTATGACCAACATTAGGTTTTGTGGTGTAACACTTTATGGGCTTATTTGTAGAGACAATGGTGTATGTGTGTGTGTGTGTGTGTGTGTGTGTGTGTGTGTGTTATGCATTGTGGTTGTTTTTTGCAATGTTACGTGTGTAAGTGGTTTCTGTTTGGTAGGCCTCTCATGTTTTGGCAAGTTACTAGCGAGTACCTCTGCATATGTGGGTTTGTGTGTCATGCCCTGGGATGTCTGTGTGTGCTGACAACCTGTTTGGCATTCGATTTGTCCTTATGTGAGAGTCTTACCTCCAATTTCATAGTGTAACTGCTTCTCTCACAAAGTATTTGTTTATTTCAGGAATAAGTGGTTGTCAGTAAACATGAGACCATTGCTACATCGCCTCAGGATACCCACAGGCTGGCCAGAGAGATGACAGGAAACTGCCCATCCATGATAGCAAGTTCTTACTGTATGTTTTATTACGAAGGGAATGGGCTAGTTTGAAAGGACTGTGCAGGTAACGCCAAGACTAAAAGAGGGACCTATACTTTGTGTAGACTAAGGTTGATCAATAAAGCAATGCTGCTCGGTGTGCAACTGAGTTGCTCCTAAAGTCATATGCAGACCAGTCCCAAGGAACACAGTCAGTGCAGCAGTACCCAGTTATCAGTGATACATGTGTTTAGAAAGGTTTTACAGTAAGAATCTATAAGAGGAGATTAAATAGGTATAGGCATGCTGGCGAAATATTTAGTTTTTCTGCAGTTATTCAGTAATGGGGCTGCTTGCTGTAAATGGTTTAGATTGTTAACTTTAAGTTCATTGAAATCAGAGCAACAAACAGCACCCCCCCCCCCACACACACACACACAAAGTCACAGGAAAAAGGAAAAGTTTTCAAATTAACTGTACTGTGTATGATCGTTGCAGTGGGTGGACTTCAGTGAGACTGGCTACCTTGATGTGGTACAGGGGCATGTTGCTGTAGAACACTGCTACTAAATGTCAGTTAACTTTGTTAGTGTGAACTTTTGTTGGACTGGCTGTCCTGCTTCAGGACATGGGTTTCATAGGAGGTTACTAGGCTAATGGCCCTGGGGCCCTTCCAAGCCTAGCCAAGAGTTTATCCCTAAAAAGAAACCTCAGTCAGCACGTGTCACCTCTTAATGAGGGACACAGGTGGAACCCCTGGGAAAATTTGTGGCTTCCCATCTACTAATCAAGGTTGCGCTTGAAGAGGGTCAGCGAGGTGCCCTGTTTGACATGTATGGGAAGCCTATTCCAGAGATAGGGCAGTCTCAGAGACAAACCTGTCTCTCCAGCAGGTTTTGTTGATGTCACATATTAGATTCAGGCCTTTTGAGCAGGTGGTGCATGAGGAGTTAGACTTATGGATATGGAACATCTCTAGTAGGGCAGGGTCTGAGATTGCCTTGTAGGCGAGACACAGATCACCCCTGAGCAATCTGTACAGAGTGATAGTGGTTTGAGCCTGTCAGCACAGGACAGGTATTGGAGGCCATGGATTCTCTTTGTGAGGTATTTCAGTGGTCTTTCCGGTTGGTGCAGATGGTTGGTTTGGTTTGTCACACCGTCACACTGTTACTAAAAAACAGAGGAGACAAGCAATTTGAGTAGAGCAAGCATTACAAAATCCCAAACAAGAAGTTTCATTAAAGTATGGTGATTAAGGATGGTTAACAATGCTTATATTCACAGATCATTTACTGACTTGGAGACTGGCTATCATTTCGTCGGGCCAGGACAGCATGCATGGCTGTGGGGTGGGAGGGGGCAGAGTTACACTTTCGAGTACAAGTTGAAAAACCTAGCTACACCTCTGTCTCCTGGCAGAAATGACAGCTATCAGGAATTTAGTTTTCCAAATAAGGGATGTATGGTGGCACAGTCAGTTTTCCCAACAAAAAATTCAGGTCTCAAACTAAAGGCACTGTCTTTCCAGGGAGGCCTCAATAGTAGTATGCTCTTCGGGAATTCATTTACTGGGGGTGTGAATGTCAGTGGGGGATATAATGTAAGTAAATGAAAACTAAATAAATGCAGACAAGTATGTAGAAACAGCTGAGAGAAGTGCCGTTACTTAGGCACAGGCTAAACCTGAAGAAAGTTCAGACAAATACTGAAGGACCACTGGCATGTTCCCCTTCCTTTGGGCGTTGGTTCTTCTTATAGCATCAGAGAGATTTTCTTGCACTGGGCCTTTATCTTCCTACATGATTTTCAATATACAGTCAAGAAAAAATGTGCCTAAAGGACAACAGAATTATATCTCCCAAACTGCTAGTCTGGGTGTGGACAGTTTTGAGTATATCAAGAACCCCTTACACTGTGTCAGTAGATTCACATGCTGAGGCAACAAAAGAGGTTTTTCCCTTGTCATTTGAATCAGGTGGGAGAACCACTGGTACCAGCATCAGAATTTGCCAATTAGAATATTTTCTGGTGTCTACTCCTTCAACTTCAGAATGAACAAGAGAAGCAGGAGTATAAGCAGTAAAAGCATAAAGAAATACACCTGTCCCTTCAAAGGAGAAGATATATACTGCTCAGGCATATTTGCTTAGAGCTCTGGAGTAGAACGTTTTCAGCTGTGTTGCATACAGAAGAAGAGAGTTCTACCTTTGGTACATTCCATCAATTTGTGATGCCTAGCAAGGTGTCCCTGTCTAGCAACCACTTGTGTAGCTCTGCTGAGGTCCTATTTAAGTGATATGCCAGAGACTTCTCCTCAGCTGGTATGAAAGTAGCCTTCAAGAGTAAAATTGTATTCTAGAGAGTCTGCTTCCATGCCTGCTTGGCTACATTGCAGAAGTGGTAAGTGTGTGTTCCCCTTGCTCATTTACGTATCATGTGACTGTACTGTTAATTACTATTAGGTTTCCACAACTGACATTTCTTTTATGCTTACATGCAGTTTTGCTTGCCTGAGGTTCCAGGTGCCCTGCACTTTGAGAGCCAATGTAAGTGCATCCAAGCCACTTTCAAGGTGCCTGTGGTCAAGGTCTGATTTGGGGAAGTTTGTCTGAATGACATGTCCTCATTCTTTTGGATATTTTTTATTCACTAATCTGTCTCCTTTAACACAGGGAAGGACTGTGATAGTATGCTCCAAGGGATGAGACTGCTGGTCCTGGGTATTTTTTTTTTTTTTTTTTTTTTAAGATACCACTGAAGTTTCTTCATGTGCAGTTTGGCTAGTGGCACTGAAATGACTGGGGATGTCATGATGTGCAGAATGATTAGGAACTCCCCATTTGATACCTTTGGTTTCAATAGCATTCCCTAAAAGGCACTACACTTTTTCCTGTGGTAAATAAGATTTTGCTGAGTTGTTGTCCAAGACAGCCTCAGGAAGATCACTTCTAGCTGAGCATAGGTTTAAATTTCGGTCATTCATGGAGAAACTTGGCCTGTTGAGGCAGTCTAAGGAGTACTCCGCTGGCCCCTGCATCTATGTCTGTTATTGCACTTGAATCAGGCAGCAATTCAGGAAAGGATAAATATGGATTGCCCTTGCTTCTGCAGTGAGCTATGGCTGCTGCAAGACATTTTGTAAAACCTCTGGGTGTGGTAGTGAGATCAAAGGGATATGGAGGTGGACATCCTGGAGATCTAATGCAGAGTCAGCATTCTAAATGTGGGAACTTTAAAGATGTACTTAGCACTGATAAGTCTAAAATATGTCTCCATTACCAGTCTTTTCTTGGAACAAGAAACAACCTGGAGTAAAACCCTTCATTCTCCTGGTCAAGAATGGGTTTTACGGTTCCTTGCAGTAGCATTTTTGCCGAGAGGGGGGAGTAGGTGTTCTTGGTTAGTTGGTACAGACTTAAGTCCTCCTGTTGGTTGGGACATGAAGTTCAGCTTCCACATATGGAAATAATTTGTAGGTTCTACTGGTCTGACATTTTCATTGACCAATTTTTGCACTAGTAGGCCAGTTGACAACATACTGAGAAAAGGAGGGAGAGGGATGGGGTTTCAAAGGCTGAGATGGAGGTTTTAGGTGGTGGAGAAAGCCAGCCGATACTGTCAGAGCTTCTTCCTGCTGGGGTCAATTCCTGAGGGTCCCTAGATCTCCCACCTTTTAGCATCTTCAGAAAGAGACTCAGTCCTCATCCAAGAATGTCTTCTGATAAGTGGCTTTTTGCAGCATCCCTCGACATTGCATCCACATCATACTCACATTTTATGGCAGATTTTCCCAACTAAAAACAGTGAACTTAGCTGATCATAGCTGCCATGAGGCTGTGCAAGAAGAATTAGCTCTTGTAGAATGACCCTTAGACTTATGTACAAGGATCTTAGTTTTCAAAGAATATGTAAACAAAACACAGTCCAAAAGTCACTTAGAGAAAGTCACTTTAGACACTGGTGAGCTTGGCCTGGATTTTACAAAGGAAACAAGTAACTGACTGGATTTTCTAAAAGTTTCAGTATGGTCCAAATAAAATCTCAGTTGCCTGTGTGCATCCAAACAGTGTAAAAGGCATTTGCTTTTGTGGGAAAAATTGGGAAAGAAGACAGGAAGATGAGTGGAATTGTTAAGGTCCTCCTAAGCTACCTTAGGCAGAAAGGAAGGGTTTGTATGAAGAGAAACCCTGACTTTATGGAACACCAAATAAGGAGGTGAATAATCAAGAGCTTACAACTCCAAAACCCTCCTTGCGGAAGTAATCGCTTCTAAAATCAAAGATTCACAAGTTAAGAGCTTCAAGTCAGAAGTAGCTGAAGGTTCAAATGGAGGGCTTGCAAGAAATTGAAAAACAAAGTATAAATCTTAGGCTGGGACAGGATACTGTACTGGAGAACATAAAAAGTAACTCTGAGGAATGTGTTGGAAATCTGGAGGGAAGTGAGAGACACATTATCCTTGCAAACATGAAAATTGGAAATAGCTACCAATCATAGAAAAACTGGAACCGGACTAAAATAACTCAGCGAGACAATCCAAGACAGACTCCAGGGGAATGGAGTCAGGATCCAAATCTCTAGAATCAGCCCACATAACAAGCTTTCTCCACTTACAGGACTATACCTTTCTTGTACATTGCTTTTGAGATTAAATGTATGCACAATGGCCTGTGAAAGCCTGCGATTTATGGCAATCAAGGGGACTGGAGGAACCAGGTGGTCAACTTGTGGGACTACAGGTTGGGAAGATCCAGACCTGCTAGATGAGAAATAAGATTCAGAATGGGATCCAATACCTGAGGGTGGGGGTACTTCAGAAGAGGCTACAGGAAGGGAAATCACACCTAATGAGGCCAAAGGGGGATTAAGAGTATCACCGTAGCTCTGCAATGGGCTGCTTTCTGAAGAAACTATCAAGGGAACTGGGGGAGAAGCATAAAGAAGCCCTGGGGGCAAAGCAAGCACCAGAGCATACCTGGATGATTGTCCCAGTGAGGGAAGAATAGTGTAATAAGCTGCTGCACTTGGTATTGGACAGGGAGGGAAATAAGTCACAAAATAGAGTGCCCCAATGCCAAAAATCCAAGCTGCAATTTTGGATTTAGGCACCATTCGTGAGGCAAAAGAATGCTCTTGCTGAGGCAGTCGGCCAGAATGTTGGATTTCCCTTGGATGCTAACATCAGAAAAGTGCAGTTGTGTACACTTACCATAAATGTAGATGTTAGAGTGTATTCACTGTTGCAGTCATCACACTTGAGGGGGTTATCCTGTCAGGGGTAGCCCTCAGTTGGCCCGAATACAAGAGGCTTAGTATTTCTGCGTCGGTTACTGTCGCTCCAGGACTGACGTCAGGTCGTCAGTAGTATAAAATCAGGCAGCCGACGCCATTACATCAGTTTTTTCTTGCTCCAACTGTCGGGAGCCCCCAAACAGGAAGCTAGGTTATGGTGGAAGAACACCACCAGTAGAAAGTAAATATCAAAACTTCCCTGTAAGGAGAGAGGAAGAGAGGGTGGGAAACCAGGACTGCAACAGTGAATACACACGAACATCTACATTTATGGTAAGTGTACACAACTGTACTATGTTCTTCGTGTTTCACTGTTGCAGTCATCACACTTTGGTTGATTCCCAAAGCTGTAGAAAAGGGTGGAGGCAGTCAAGAAGACTGGGGGCTGGCTAGGATGCCTTGCAAGACTGTGGTGACAAAGCCTGCCCTGGATTTGGAGAAGATAGGCAGGTGGTAATGCTTGGTGAAGGTATGAACAGATGTCCATGTTGTCTGGATATGTCCTTGCCCTCTGCCCCTGCTGCAAAGCTGGCTAGCAATTGGTCAGTTTTTCTAAAAGATTTAGTCCTACACAGATAGAATCTGAGCTGTCTGTGTATATCTAGAGAGTGCAGAACCTTTCCCCCTTGTTTTGCGGGTTAGGGAAAAAGGTGCACAAATGAATGGATGGGTTGAGAGCCATACTGGACACCACTTTAGGCATAAAGGATGGGTTTCGTCCTGAGGGAGACCCTGTCAGCATGGAAAATGATGACGGGCTCTACAGCCACAAGTGCTTGTAGCTCTAAAACTCTTCTAGCTGAAGTGATGGCCAAAAGCAATGCTGTTTTCCAAGCGAGGAATTTTAACTCTGCTGAAGCTGCAGGTTCAAAGGGGGGTAGGGTGAGCTTTTCCAATACAAAGTTAAGGTCCCATGCTGAGGTAGGAGCTCTTCTGGGTGGCCTTAAGTTGTTAGCCCCTCTTAGGAACTGTTTGATGAGAGGGTGTGAGAAGAGAGGTGGCTCTGTGCTGTAATGAGCAGAGATGGCAAAGGCATGGATTTTAATAGAAGGGAAGGATAGACCCCTGTGTAGTAGGTTTGCTAGGTAATCCAGAATGAGAGGTAGGAAGGGCTGTGCTGTTCCGGCTCCCTTAGCCTGGATCCAGGTGCAAAACCATTTCCACTTGTCAGCATAGGATTTTCTAGTGCTGGGGCATCTGGCCTCACATATAACATCTGGGACTTGTTTACTTACGCTGGCAGCCTGAGGAGAGGTCAGGGAATAAGCCAGGCTGCCAGGTTGAGGGTCTGCAATTGGGGATGCACGAATTCTCCATTCTTTTGGGTCAGGAGTGTTGAGATCTGAGGTAGGTGCCATGGTGGCAGGGGTGACAGGCTGCGCAGCAGTGGGTACCAGTGCTGGCATGGCTAGTCTGGGGCAATCAGGATTGCCCTTGGTTTTTCCTCCCTTATTGTGCTAACAGGTGAATTTGCATGGCTGAGGCCATGTGCTAAAGGTTCATGGCGAGCCTGCAGAGAGGATAAGAGTGATATACCACATCACTGTGGTGTTGTCTGTTTTGACCAGTAGAGGCCCCGGGGAGAGTAGAGGTCTGAAAGCTGTCAGGGTGTGCTGAACAGCTAACATCTCTTTTTGGTTGGTGTGCAGGTATTTGATTTGGGCTCCAATGGCCCTAAATGCACCTGCCGTCCAGGTGTGCACCCCAGGCACAGTCTGATGCATCTGTGGTAAGGGACTGGGCGGCATGGGGTTGTGAGAAGGGAAGTCCCTTGTTGTGGTTGCATGCTGCTGCCCAGCAAAGAAAATCTTTCCTTAGACAGGGTGTCAATGGTATGACAGTTTCCAAGTCTTGAGAGTGTTAACACCAAAGGCTTTTTAGGTACCATTGTAGTTTCCTCATATGTAGTCTGGCATATGGAATGAGTAGAATGCAGGAGGCCATGAACCCTAGAGCTTGCAGGATTTTCCTTGTGGACAACTGGGTTCTGGTGGCTAGTTGAGAGACGTAGCCAGTCAAGCAGGCTTGTTTTTCTGGAGTAAGGAATGCCATCTGGGATTCTGTGTCCAGACTTGCTCCCAGGAATACAATTTTTTTGTGTAGGGACTAGTTTTGATTTCTTTTCGTTGGTAGTACTACCCAGGGAGGTCAGTAGGTCCTTTACAAAGGTCAGGTGCTGTAACAGCTTTTCCTGACTGTCTGCCTAAATCAGGCAATTGTCTAAGTAGGGGTAAATTTGAACATTTCTTTGTCTGCAACAAGCAATGGCTGGACCCAGGCATTTTGTGAAAACTCTGGGAGCAGTGGATAAGCCAAAGGGAAGCATAGAGAACTGAAAGTGCACAGATCCTGCCCTGAAATGTAGATATTTCCTACAAGGTTCCCTGATTGGGATATGTAGGTAGGCCTCTTTTAGGTCTAGGGTGGCTAACCAAGTATCTCTAGCAAGCATAGGAAGAAGCTGCTGGAGGGTGAGCATTTTGAATTTTGGTATCACCAGAAATAGAATGGATAGATCGAGGATTGGGTGCCAGATTCCCTCTTTTCTGGGTACCAGGAAGAGTCTGGAATAGAAACCTTGTCCTATTTGGTCTGCAGGAACATGCTGTATTGCCCTCATGGAGAGCAGGGAAAAGACTTGCTTTTTGGCCTCTGCCCACTGGTTTGGAGGAAGATCTGGGAACCCTTTTGGGGTTGGCAGAGTATGGAAACAACATCTGTATCCCTGCGACACTATGTTGAGGACCCACTGGTCGTTGGTAATAGAGGCCCAGTTGTTTGCATGGAAGGAGAGTTTTCCTCCTAGTGGCACAAGCAGGTGGGCAGAGGTAAGGGGTGGAGGTCTAAAGTCATTGTGAGTTCTTACCATAAGGGGGTGGCTTAGCACTCCCTGTTTTTGAAGAGGAGGAACTCCACTGCTTAGATCTCTGCATTCCCTGGGACTGCTGTCTGGGGGGGGGGGGGGGGGTCCTGCTTCCCCTGGGTCTGGGCTGAGCTGGTCTGGAGGGGGCCAGAAAGGACCAGTGCTTGGAGGAGCAATGCCTACTAAACCTTGGAGGCTGGACCTGTAAAAAGTCTTTAACTGTCTGCACAGATTAAGCTTTTTCTTCCATCTTTTTAAAGACCTCTTCTGCCTTGGTGCAAACAAATTGTCTTTGTTCAATGGTCCGTCCAATAATTTTGATTTGACATGGTCTGGCAAGGTCTGTTCCTTAAGCCAAGCATGCCTTCTAAGGACAGAACCAGTGACTGCTGCCTGTCTTTATCCTTATGTTTTTTCGGAAAATCGGTAGTCGGATGGCTTACCAAAGCCATATCAGAATTTGAAGACTGAGAGCGAAAATATCTAGCTACAATAAGGGCCCGATGATGTCGTTGAACAAAGCACAAAAGCAACAGCGAGGGACATTGTGGTCTGTACCTAAACAGGTGATGCAGTAAGAATGGAAGTCTCGGTGTGGTATTTGCTTTCCACAGGCGAGACAACTGTCAACTTTTTCTGACATCGGTTAGAGCAAGAAAAAAGGATCCCCAACGGGCTTTAGAAGACTTCAACTTCAATTCAGAAACGAAAACTCAGGTAGCGTCCGACGGGCACTCATGCGAAGTGCTTCTGCTTCAAGCTCCTTGGCAAGAAAGACTGATGTAATGGTGTCGGCTGCCTGATTTTATACCACTGACAACCTGACGTCAGTCCTGGAGCAACAGCAACTGACGCAGAAATACTAAGACTCTGGTATTCAGGCCGACTAAGGGTTACCCCTGACAGGATAACCCAAGTGTGGTGACTGCAACAGTGAAACATGAAGAACATCAGCAGTTGGGCAAATCTTCAGGGTTGCTGAAATGGCCCACTGGAGAAAGCCTCATAGAATCCCTAATTATGCAGGCCGCCTTAACCCTACGGGTGGCATCCATTATGATTCCCTCCTGTCCTTAGGAGGAACCTTCTGAGTGTCCAGGGAAGAGTGCTGTGACTTTCTGAAGAATAGACGCTTACTTGAATTCTATTACTATTCTATTCCTTGAAAAGGTCTGTGGGGGAGTAGCAAAGTGTACTCCAATGACGGACAGTGTCTTTCCATCCTGTTCACTCCTTGTCAGAGTACCTTTAACTTTGGCCCAAACAAGGGGGACCCATCAAAAAGTGCACTGACAAAGGACACCTTGAAACAATCCTCAAAGTTACACAAGTGCATCCAAGTATGGTGCCACATGGCAATACTGCAGCAGGCTGCCCAAGATGCTCCATCAGCAATATTTGAGATTAGCCTCAAGGGAACACTGGTGATGGAAAGCAGGATACACAACTGAGTCTCCAATGTCTTCTATGTTTCTGGAGGCTGCTGTGTCTTGATGGTTCTTGATACTACAGATGCTAAATCTCACTAATGTCTAGTCAAGTGAGATGAGTACGTAACAGCTCTCAGCACACAAAAGTTGCTGAGGCATAGGAGTGCTTCCCTAAATGATCAAAACCCCAAGACTCCCTGTTCTGGGGGTGAAACAAAAAGCTCTCCTCAGAAATCTCCTTCTTGGTGGCTGCCACAAGTGCAATAGCATCAACGGCTGGACCTTTACTCCAATGCAACCTGTCCTTGGGGGGGAATGAGAATCTTATCCAGCTTCTTGGGGATAGGCTCCACTGTGCCGGGTTCCTTCCATGCCCTCCGGGACACCAAGTCTAAAAGGCCATCTGAAGGGGGAACTATGCCTACACCTTAGTCCTCCAGAAATAATGGCTCCTCTGGAGAGGGCACTTTGGTGGTCTTAGCCTCTATGTTGGTAAAGTAGCTCCAATAAGTCACTGAAGGAGGTGTCATCCTGTGGAGACTTAGAGGATCACTCTCCTCCATCGTGGTCAGTATCCTTGGTGAGAGATGACTCTGGGGAGTCAAGGTGTTTCCTCTTACACTTCCTCTTTCCCAAAACCTCCCATTCCAACAAGGCCAGGGAAGAGGGGGAAGAATCAGGAGTCTGGCCACAGGGGCAGACTGCAGGCTCGCCGATATATGCTGTCCAGGATAATACTGATGACTGGTCACAGGCACTCACAAAAAGGGGGAAGGGACACCAGCTGGGGAAATCTGACCCTTCTGAGAGGAAAACATCCTCACTACAACACTGAAGACCAAGATGGAAGATGGCCTTTCAGGTCCAAGGGTCCCAGAACCCAAACATTCCAGAGACAACCCCAAACCTGAAGGAGCTGCACCTAGCCCCGAGGTTATGACTGGCGCTCAGCCAAAGTCCCAAGGGGAAGCAGTGATCCTGAAGCAGGAACCACTGACCCTGACCCAAAAACTTCTGCTTCGTCACCATGGCACCAAAGTTCCGATGGCCCCAAAAAGTCACAGTGGAAACAACCAAGGAAAGAGTTGGAGCTGAAGATGGCTAATCCATCAGATCCGACCTGGTGGGTAGAAATTCAGCCGGCCCCGAAGACTTTAGATTCAAAAAGGCTGACGGAGGAAGCCAAAAGTATGGAGCTGATGGTCCCAGTACTAGACCTGAAGGGATAAGGCCTAATTGCATTTGTTTCTGCAAAAAGGAGTTCAGCACCTGCTATAATTCGGAAGTTTTAATGTTGCCCACCAACCTCAATGACTGGACGGATGATGCCACTGAAAGGGGCTTGGGTCTTTTGGAAGAAGACGACCCCATATGCTGGATCCAAGCTGGACAGACACGGAACTGGGGCAGGGAGTGGGAAGAACTCTGTTGACAGCTCCACTGGGGTGGATGGTGAAAAGGGTGGAACCTGGCCTAACAGAAGGGGCCCCTTTGATTAGGAAGGGGCCTAGGAGGCTCAAACCCACAGCCTTGTTAGTTTTTGGTGCAGATGGGGATTGGCTCTGAGAAGTCAGGTGCCAATATCGGTGCCAGGGCAGCAGAGGGACCTAAAAGTCTTGGGACCTTTGGGTTCGGCAAGCCCAAGGTGGCAAGATCAGGAACAGAAGATGAAGAGGATCTCTTGCAATCCCCTTTGGAATGTCTGGAGTCCCACTTTTCAGTCTTCTCAGACCCGGTCTTCAGAGCTGAGGGAGAAGAAGGGTAAAGAGAAGGAGAAGGGAACCAGAGGAGAGAATCCTTTTGAAGACCAACTTAGCCCTACGCTCATCGGTGGCCCTGGTTCTGAACCCCTCACAAATAGGGCATCCTGAATCCAGATGCACTACTCAAACAGTAAACACACTTAAGGTGTGCATCCCAGGAAGGCAACTTGTGCCCACAGGATACGTACTTTTTAAAACCTTTGTCCATAACCACAAAACACTTGACAAACAAATTACAACGGCAAACTACCACAAACAAAAAACACTAACTAAGCCAGGAGAAAAGACAACAAGGGAGCCCAAAAGGCAGGAAGTGCAGTGAATGAGAATAAAACCATCTACTTACTTATTTAAGAATAACACAGAGCTACAAAAAATACAAAAGAGGGTAAGGGAATAGCGAAATCTCACCACTAGCACTACGTTAAGGTCCCAAAATCTGAAAATGCTGAGTGGAGGTAAGATCGAGCTGCTGACCTGAACAGTGGTAAACTACATCTGCGGATTACAGTGAGGAGCGTGGAGTTAGTAAGGGAGGTGGAGGCAAGTGGGCTAAAGACTTTGAAACTGGCCTTATTGCTGACACAACCATTTTACAATTATATGCTTAAACAATACTTATAAAACAGCCTCATGTCAACTGAATTTAAGCATTGGCTATCGATAACTTGGCATTTTTAAAAATGCTAATCAAAGTATCACATTGGTCATTAAACAAAAAACAGTTAACACAAAAATTAACTACTTACAGTATAACCTGACAACAGGAATTAATTAGTGACCATATTTACACTCTACTAAAATTCTTAAAAAAGCGACTAGTTTCTTCTCACCTTGTACTGGAGTCTATATTACTAAACATATATATATATCTTGGGTATTCTTGGCTACTTTTGTTCAATGCCAACATCCTCTTCAGGGTCAAATTCAAATACAGCATTCCAGACTTACTACGAAGTTATGTTCCTGATAACTAGTAACTCATTTCATATTTTAATCTCTGTAATCATTTTCACCTCTCTTACTGATGGTTTGTCTTTGGCTTTCCATTTTCTAGTTATTGCTTTCTTAGCCACAATCCACACTTCTTTAATATATTTTTTTAGTACATTTAGCATTAGGGTTAACCCCCTGCCTGCACCACAGTAGTAATTGGTGCCAACCCTAACACTCCCTCTCCCACAAACCCAACCCTACACCTTACCTTATTAAAAAAAAAAAAAAAAAACTTTCCATAGCACTGTCACTATTCAGGTGAGTTTGAGGTTAGTGTTATGGGGAGGGGGGCAGCTGTACTTTGATATTTAGGGTTTTTAGTATTCTGTTTCTTAGAGCGTCTTAATGTCTTTTTTTAAGCATGACATTACAAATGTTCGATCATACAGAGGACAACCACACATGCACACGTGCGGACATGCACACACACACACACACACTTCTGTAGTGTTGCCTTAAATGAACATGATCTCTTTTTAAATCACACAAACCTTTCCCTCACTAAGAACAGCAAATTTTCTAGATAAACATTTTTACAATGCTATGGAGCTGATGATCTATGCAAACAGATGTGCAAAACTTGTTCCACTGTTTCCATCATTCAAACTCTATTGAGTAGAACAACCGCTATAAAATCTCTGATCTTTTTTTTCCCCCTACAGCATTTTATTTCAAAAGCTGTTCCTCCATCCTTGTGTTGTTAAATAGCCGTAAATATTTCAGATGCAATAGCTATTTTTTAAAATGTTAAGCTTTATTATTTATTTACAACTCCACCCTCTTGCAAACTAGTTCAGCTTATCTAGGAAGGGAAATTACATTCAAAATGCACCAGAGACATGCCAGCCTCGACAAATATGAAAGAAAATTAAATGCAGGAGTTAACTTCTTAGTGGTAGTTACACATCTCAATGATTCTAAAATACATTGAAATGTGTAAGTTTTAAATTTCAATTTCACTAAGCAACCACCTTCATTCAACAAATTTCCTTCGGTCAGTGTTTTCAGTGCATTATTTTTGTGAATCTTGCTATCCAGGTTATTTTCAGTCAAGGTACTTTTCTCATTAATTTTTCATGCATTCCTAGTCCTAACACACACACTGCCAGAAAGCATGGCTGTATAAGAAAACTTACCATAACAATAAGATGTTCTGATACATCACTACTGCAGTAGCCTAAGCTATTTGGGTATGCCCTGCCACCAGCAAGCTTTCAGCTTTAGGGTGCCTTCCATGGACTGTAACTGTCAGGAGCTTGAGGGGGAGCTCTACATAAAAAGACAAGAATACCAATTTTTTCAGATCTTTTTTTTTTTTTTTTTTGTCTAACAATCAATGCAGACAAGAGCTCTGAAAGGATAATCCCTGGAAACAAAGCAAACAGTGAACTGTATACACAAGGGTATATACATCCACACTCAAGCAATACAAATGGAAAAAACAGGCAAATTAAGTGGGCTGAATTCCCATGTACAAAGGACCACGTTGCTAACTCTAGAATACTTTAAAGTCTACCTCTTTCCAGAAAGCCACCAAAAGAAGTCAAAGGCTGTGTGGAAAGGGCCCTAACCCTGCCTCAAATGGTTTACTACGATGAGTACAACAATAATAGCACAAGATAACCATCTGGAAATAGTCTGCTTTGACACTGGTTGTCCTTTTCTCCTACCCTCACAGAAGACAAAACAGCTGGATCAGCTTTCCTGAAGGTTCAAATTCTGTCTAGGCAGTATCTAAGCTGCTTGTGGACATTTAGAGTATGAATATTTTAATCTCTTGTTTTTGGGGTTCTGGGAAGAAAACAGGGAACCTGGCTCAAGGTAAACTTTGAGTCGACTTTAGACATAAAAGAATAGTTTATTCTCAAAGAGACCCTGTCCTTGTGAAAAATGAGGTAAGGTTTGGCCCATTCTGCACACAGTAAAAAAAAAAATTCACCTTGGATAAAGTATCAGAAAATGATTAATCTTCAAGCAGAAAATCTGAAGCCATATTTAGTCATAATCAGACTGCTCAGACTGAGAAGAAATTCCTGAAGTACAACCATTCCCCATCAATGCCTGCTTTACTGACTGAAAATCTAACACAGAAAGAGGGGGAAACTCTTTCTTTTCTAGTCTGAAGAAATATTAGGCAAGAAAAAGGTAGTAATAGTCTCCTTAACAAATCCAAGCAAATCTTCTCAGTTCATGGAAATAACATAAGACAATTTTCTTTCCCGGGGAAGTCCCTGAAAAATGACTGACCCAAGGAAATTATACTCATTTCAGATTCAGGCTCCTATCCCAACTGAGTGAAAAACCTTCATCCACCCCCCCCCCCCCAGAGACCAGCAAGAGTTATTCTCCCTTGCCCCCCAAAGGCATCCCAACAGCTGCAAAGGAAGTGACTATCCCCTCAGGTCAGCTGTAAGTGCAACACCAGGGGCACCAGCAAAAAAAAAGTCGTGGTCTGAGGAACCAACAGTGTCCATAGCGGACTTACCCACCAGTGGCTGAGGTACAGCAGAAGCCAGCTTGACACACAAGACTCCCAAACAAACAATAACTTCTTACGATTAGGGGACGGTAAAACCATGAAGACATGCAACTGCTCCATAGGTTAACTGAGAATGAGTCCTCAAAAGACAGACACAGAACCCTGGACTAATCAATAAAGGGTAAAGTAGAGAACATTGGTATTGAGGCAAGTAAACCACTGCAAGTCCCCACAAGCACAATATCCTTCCTCAAATACACAAATCTACAAACCTGTAGAAAAATTCACAAATGTTCAAATAAGCATTTACACTCAAACATGCTCAGAAATGCATTGAGAGTCCCTGTCAAACACATTTTAGTCAGGAAAAAACTTTATTTTAGTGGTGGATTTCCTCAACAGGGCACCTAGTCATGAAGGACTGCTAGCTGACCAAAAGTCTCGGATGCCCACCAAAGAAGCTCTCTTCGACAGCTACAAAAAGGTTCTCAAGAAACTGGTACTCTTGTCTTTACATGGAGCTCCCCTCAAACTCCTAACAGAGCACATGGAAGGCACCCTAAAGCTTTGAAAGCTGTCTGGTGGCATGGGGTAAGAACCAAATAACTTAGGCAAATACAATAGCATTCTAACTGCTGAAAATCTGACTTTATACAACACCATTTATGTTTTTTTGTCCAATTATTTCCATTCATCAGTCATTTACTTCTCTCTCCTTCTGTCGGTTTTACACTGTCTTAGTACCATTATTAGAAGCAAAAGGAACATAAAAACAGTTTGCAATTTGAAAGCAAGGACTTTTACCCGGTAACATACAGTACAGGTCCTCCTATTCAGTTAAATACAAATTAATGTTTAAGTAATTCTTTGACATAGAATACTTTAGTTTTATAGGTTCATAGTTACATACTACGCTAATGACCACCAAGGCCTTTATAAGCCTATTCATGCATTCTAATCCAATTGTGTCCCTATGTATCACAGGTATTTATTAGGAGGAGGTATGTTAGAAGTTTCTAAAGGTTACATTGGGGGATGTAGTCAGACAGTAATGCCTAAACTATAAGAGAAATAGGGACCAGACCAGTGCTGAATTTCCTATTTCCCATCCATTGGTCAAGGTTATGCATTACACTAATCAAATACTTATTTTCTGTCTGGTATTCCAGTATTTTATGACTGCAATGATTTTAATGCATCATTCAGAATGCAATTCACATTTTAGGACTACCCATCCTTTGCAAATAAACATTTATCCTTTTTTAAACAGTGTCCTTATTTAATGTTTCCCTGCACTGTTTTTTTGTGGAGTCTTGTACTTTTTTTTAAACTATTTAATCTCCTTTGTTTTATCCATCATTTTCTTTTGGAAAACAAGAAAGGGCTTTGCAGGGGATCTCTCCCTTGAAGGGCCCCATCACTGCTTTTCTGCACCTGTTCAGTAGGTGCTTGTGCCCTCACCCCCTTCTACGGTCTCAAGCTGTTGTTTACTCTTTGCCAGTTCATCTTGTGACTGCTGGGAGTCTGTGTAGGTTTTTAATCCAAGGGGATAGAAGACAAAGTAAAGCAAGATACATGAATGAAACATGAAGTTTCATTTCTCAACAGAGTCCTTTGGAAGAAAGAAAAGTAATCATTAGTGTTAACAAAAAAATCTTTGTCCATATAAACCTTTGTGTCTCCAGCTTTTAAAACTATCCTTTCCTCCATAAATTAGAAAGAACTGCCACCTGTAGCTGACATGTCTGTAGTTTAATCAGCGCAGGTCTTGGCTGCCTTCTCTATTTTATCAACAGCAAAAACTACAGTCCACATGCACAGGGATTTTTATCATAAAGCCTTTATAATCATTCCCTTCAGTTTGTTCTGTTACTGCTGTAAACCTCAAGTTGAGACTGCATGATCTATACTCAAGTTCAGCCAGTGTCTGTGATACTTTTTCATATAATTGCTGTTCCACCATTTTTCTTTAATCTCCTTTTTCAGTAGTTTGCATATGCACCATTTCTTCTGAATGCCTTGTTAAATCATATTTTCCCCAGTCTGCTGCGAGAACCACCCGTTTTTCTTAACTCTGCTCCACCACACTGCATGCATTCTCCTTCTGAATTCATAACTGCTCTCTCTTACTTCACTTCCTCTTTTCTGTCTCAACCGTCTGGATGTCATACTCTTCAGCTAGCAATTTCTGTTATTTTTGTCATTGCCAGGCCTTTGTTTATTTAAAATGTTCACTGCCCACAGCTCTGTTTTTTAGCAGTGTACTGCTGCCACCATCTTGGAACTCCTGGTAGAGGTCTTCTTAGACAATAACTGTGAAGATTCTAATCTACCCTTCTTTAATAATTAAATGGCATTCCAAAACATATGTCAGGGGAACATCATGAGGAGTGCAGGGCCTGCTCTTCAGTCTAGTGGGACATTATAGGGTCTCCAGATAAGACCTCCCAAGGGATTAAGTTAGAGATCTTGGAGATAGCAAGCATCATGGCCAGGGGCCGTTTGAGTGCCTTTGTTCAGCCAGTGCCCTAGCACCCAGGTATCTCCAATCCACTTTAAAGTTAAAGGATATTTTTTTTTATTTTTCCATATTGATGCTCTTCTCTTTTCTTCCATCTGGCAAGAACATCTGCAGCACCCCACTGTTGCATGTCTGCAGAAATGGCACATGATCTTAACAGAGCTTTGAGCTTCTGTTTGGCTTGGTACATGTAGAGAGCTTCCTGAGTCTTCTTTACAGTCTTTGGGCAAACCCCTGGTTGGTACTACAGCTAACTATATCCAGCTCAGAGCCTAGGCAGAAAATGCACTGGAAATGGGAGTTTTTATGAGACATCTGGCACTTACAAGTACAGCTGGCAGCTTTCTCTGGAGCAGACACATTCCAAACTGCCTCCTCAGGGTCAATAAACAAATCATGGTCAATCATAAAGACACAGGACAGAAAGGGTCCTCAAGAGAGTACTTATCCCTCTTGATGTTCTTCAGTGACAGGACAGGAATGACATCTGACTGAGATGCACTCTTTTGAACTGAACTTACACATGTCAAGAAAAAAATGAAGATTTTATAGGTGGACACCACAGTTATAACAAATACATAAATATGTTAAGGGGAAGGCGATATTAGTCTAGCCTCAGCAGAAGGGTGTGCAACTCTGAAAGTAAGGGTGTGCATCAGACTCAGCTTGCTGCAGAGGTTTCTGAAAGTTAAGGCTACAACAGTGATTCCTGAAGAACATTTCTTAGACATACATTACTAAAGGAGCCAAAGTATCTTGAAAACTACTTTGTATTACAACTGCAAGACCAAAAATGCATGTCTGAAACTTCGGAAAAATAAGTGGCGTTTCAAACAAAAAGAAATTCTGACCTCACCATTGTACCATTGAAGTGTTTCTGAGGGGTGGAAGGATGGGGGTTACTATTCGATTCTCCCCATACCCTTGATATTGCTATAACATGAGTGGAGGAAGGATACTCCCAGGTACCACAACCTTAAAACTAGCACATATTCACCTAAATTCACACATCTATCTTCTCTGTTTTGTGGACTATAACTATGTCCTCAGAATTTCAAAAGGCACGCTGTGCTGACAGAAAGACAGCTGGAGATCCAGCTCCAGGGTCCAGAACTCTTCCCTTCAACTGAACGCCCTTCAGTTTGTCAATCCTCTGACTGAAGTACTAGCAGTAGCATAGAAACAGAATACATTATGCAAATCAAAAGCAGCTGTGCGCTATAGCTCTAAGAACTAAAACAGGTGCCAATGAAAACTACAGGAAGATGCCTGCAATATTATCCACACGAAAGTACACTTGTTGACATTTTAATTCAGATGGTAAACTGATAAAATGAAAGTATTTGCACATAGGCTACTTCAAACTATGAGAGTCTAATTCACAACCTTTTCTGGGATATGCTGATGACCGTCTTGTTGAAATAGAGATTTATCAGAGGAAGGCTAGATTTTCCACTGGACTAGAGCTAGGGTCACTTTCTGGTGACAAATATGTATTGCTTGAGGGGAATGATTACTGGAAAACCGAAAAAAAACTTGCTGTGGGAACATATCCTGCATGGAATGTACGCCAAAAATAGCCTTAGCATCTATTCAATCTAAACTATTGATCTGACTACGGAACACAGTAGTATTAGTAGTAGTAGTAGTAAACTGAGCAGGGCAGACCAGATTTCTCTATGCTCAGTAACAGTTCCCTGCTCTGCCTGTGAGATAAACAAGCAAATGAGAGATACAGTCCCAGGCAAATGAGAGATATAGTCTCTCCAGCAAGCCTCTGCCAGGGGGGCTTCTCTTGGGCCATGCTGGGTATACCTCTCATGGGATGTGCTCAGGGTGCATCCTCTCCCAAGTGCCTAAGCCACCACAACTGGGACCTCTCAACATGGAAAAGTAAAGTAGAGGGTACACTGCAGGATCAGGATCCTGCAAGACTGTCAACTCACTTATCTGTCTTGAAAGTCAGCTCAGTTACTTTATGAAGGAGCCTCATTTCTGCTATTTGTATTCTCTAATCTCACTCCATTTTTGTCATAACCCCAAGTTTGTGATCACAGGAGATGAGGGGACTATAGACAGGCTGATAAACAGACTTTCATCCAATTCTCCATTCCTGCATCACTAAAACAGTTCCTGCAATACTGCTGCAGAGAGAAATCGCCTATTTTCTTTAGGAGAACCATGGCCTCTGCCCTAGTGGTATTAAACTGGCTCATACATATCAGTGAGCTACTTAAGTGCATGACAGACAACACAGCCACTTTAAAACAAATACACACGCATAAATTTCAAGCATGGGCATTAATGCCTTTCTAGCCTGTCAGTATACCAAAAGAGTTGTTCCCATATGCAGCCAGGCTATTCTTAAAAATATCTAAACTACTGCTCGGTAATTTGGTAGTCTATTCCATGCATTAGCTGCTCTCTCAAATAAACTCCAAACAAGTACCCTTGACAGGAAAATACAGCAAATAGAAAACACGAATGAAAAAAATAATGAAAAAAACTGTGAACGCCACGGACATACAGGTAGCTGGTGAAAAAACTTCTTCTTTATTGCACTCTAGTGCAATAAAGAAGAAGTTTTTTCACCAGCTACCTGTATGTCCGTGGCGTTCACAGTTTTTTTCATTATTTTTTTCAGGAAAATACAGCAGTCAATTGTTCTTTGATGCAAAACTCCAAGTTTAATTCACACAAGCAGCTTCCAAGGTTTAAAATCAAAGCACATAAAGGCACAAACGCCCTTCACCAACTCAGCGTTTTCATCTAGTTAAAACAGACTTCATCAGATGCAGACTCATACCAAACTACACATATTTATATCCATTATGTAAACGATCCAATCAGCAACACTAAATAAATAAATGTGATTAAAAAAGCTTAAAACCCATGCCTTGTCATTTGTAAAATAAAATGTTAAAAACACACTTAAAAGACTTGAACATTTTCATTCTGAATATTAATAAAACTGTATATCAATAAAAAATGAATAAATACAACTAAATATTCAACATCACACAATACAATTTTAAAAGACATATACAATTTAAAAGCTTGCAGCGTGCGCTCCCACCTATGCCAATCTTGTTCTAGCCAAATGGGAAGAGAAATATGATTTGGGATACCAATATGCTGTGTGCTAGACGTTTTATAGGAGAATTTTAGATGATATACTAATTTTATGGATTGAGACTATGCACAAGTTGGAAGAATTCATGTACTACATAAACAACACTACTATTTTTTTTAAGATTTACCCACAAATGCTCCAGAGAGAAACTTGAATACCTTGATGTAGAAATATATAAGAGCCAGGGCAGATCTGAGTCAAGCATCTATAGAAAGCCTGCATTCTGTAATTCTTTTCTACACTATAATAGTGCCCACCCGCCTCATTATAAAAGGAATATAGTGAAAGGCCAGTACGTACGAGGAAGCAGAATGACCCCCTCAGAAAAGTATTTTCAGCATGAAAGTGAATTATTAGAACAATTTTTTTCTGAATAGGGGGTATCCCACTGTGTTGATAAGTGGGGTAAAGGCAAACCTAAATGAGGGCAGAAAAGGAAAATTTAAGCCCATACTAGGAGAGAATACTAATGAAGTTGATACATGCACGGCTACCTCTGAGCAAAACTTTAGAAAAACATTAGTATTGGAATTTAATGCCTTCTGCGGTTTAGCTAGAAAGGTTGTAAAAACTGAATGGGAAAGGTTTGTTAATTTTACTGACATGGAAGCTGTTGTCTAGGGAATCCCTCAAAATTGTATATAAAACTTCGCTTAACTTAAAGACTATTTTAGAAAATGACTGGAAAAGAAAGGAAGGGAATAGGAGAAGAAGAGGGACCTATAAATGTGATCGCTGCTCGCAATGTGGAAAAATAGCAAATACTGATCAGGTATTTATAGAAAGTAGGGACAGATTGATTGAGGGCAAAGACTACTTTAACTGTGAATCATATGGAATAGTGTACCTGGCTACCTGTGTAGAATGTAGATCCTTCTATATAGGAACAACTGAGCGTAAGTTAAGGAGAAGGATCTACGAGCATAAATATGATATACAAAACAAAAAAGAAAAATGCTCTATATAAGCACACCAAGGTATGTGATGGAGCGAATTTCTTATTTTTTGTGGTGGAGCAAATAAAAAAGGAAGCAAGGGGCGGATTGTGGGAAGAAAAAATTGAATACAAGGAATTATGGTGGCAAATCACTTTAGACGCTGGGACGCCCCCTGGTTTAAATGATCATGTTTCCATTGCTCCACTACTTAAAATCAGATCTGCTAAATTATGAACAGCAAAAGGAAGGTTCCTATTTATGTGCATTCCCACTAAAGGTCACTAGAGGGAGCATTTGACAAAGAAATACTAATAAGTTCACATACCATTTAAATGCAAGCTTTTAAATGTTATATGTCCTTTAAAATTGTATTGTGTGATGTTGAATATTTAGTTGCATTTATTCATTTTTTTATTGATATGCAGTTTTATTAATATTTGCAATGAAGTCTTCAGTGTGTTTTTAACATTTTATTTTACAAATGACAAGGCATGGGTTTTAAGCTTTTTTAATCACATGTATTTATTTAGTGTTGCTGATTGGATAGTTTAAATATTAATTGATATAAATATGTGTAGTTTGGTATGAGTCTGCATCTGATGAAGTCTGTTTTAACTATACGAAAACGCTGAGTTGGTGAAGGGCGTTTATGTGCTTTGATTTTAAACCTTGGAAGTGGCTTGTTTGAATTAAACTTGGATTTTTGCATCAAAGAACAACTGACTGCTGTATTTTCCTGTCAAGAGTACTTGTTTGGAGTTTATAGTTCTTTTTTGTACCTTTGCTGGCTTTTACTTGGTTTAATTGCTCTCTCAGATAACTGACTAGTATACTTCTCACTCCTATAGAATCTTCTACATAGGTTGTCTGATCATTCTCTACTACTTTTTGATTACCCAAACATTCCCAGAGGTAGTTGCCTCTAAATGGACAATATATCTGAATAAGGTCTCCTCTTAAATATCTATACAAGATGTGATGCCCCACCATTGGCCCAGTAAAAAAGGAGCCTCAGTCCTCACCGCTGGCACCAGTGGGAGATGGACACTGAGAGGATGACAAGTTACACGCACAGTATTTCTAGATGCTGTTCTATGCATAAAGAGCAATTTCCCTTAAGAACACAGAGACCACAGTCAGTCTGGGGCTGGTTTCTCCCTCTTTCTCCAGATCCTCAGCAAGACTCCCCACTGCAACAGTTGAGATCTCAGATGAGTGGCCAAGCCAAGACCTCCAGCACTCTCTCTGTCCATCCAGTGCTTCATGTCCCTGCCCATGTAGCGGACACACAAACCCACACCTGGGAAAGGCTGGCACAGGTTTACTAGCTATGCCCCCTTCTGCCCAGACTATAAGGTAATTATTTTTTACTGCCACCAGCCACTCCTTATCAGCTACTTCAACGTCCTTAACAAAGGCTGTTCAATCTTACTGTGTAATGTTGCTATTAATACAAATGGTAGTTTGACCAAGAGCAAGGCTATTAGGAGTGCCCTTCACAGCGTCACCAAATAAACATGCAAGTACTCTCAGAACTTAAATATGTCTCACAAATATTAGCACAATAAAATGTTTAAATATATTTAAAAATACATAATAAAAGAACAAGAAATACTCAGTATACAATCACAGTAACATCAGAGTTCAAAATCACAGGAAATATTTAAAACAACATTGCAGGACAGTCTCAAATAAAGAAAACATCTAAACTATACTTCACTATATTCCTGACTGAATCGAAGAGAATTACTGTATCCTAATACTTTACTTACAGAGCAACAAGGCAAATGTGGTGAGTGGACGTTGTTAGGTCAAAGACAAAATACAGAATACTTGGTCTCCCTCAGAGAGTTCTTAAATTAACATCTCAAATACTACTGCTGGGATAGCTTGTGCAATGACATTTCCTGTCATACGATTCTATCCCAGGTGAAAAACAACCATTGATGCAGCTGGTAGCATTTAGCATCTACCTGTGAAAATAATTAGACCTCAGATTTTTGCAAATGGTGGAAGTCATAAAACAATAAAACACTTCCAAGACTATACAGAAAGTGTCTACTTATACACACTGTGTCTGTTACTGCACTGAAACTGAAAGATAACATTCTTTTATTATGTGACCATAAAGTAATTTAATTTCAACTATTTTTCAAAAGTTAACCTCTTGTTTTCCAGTTTTCATTGTTAAAATATATACATCTAAATAGTTACAATAGTGCAGGTACATTTCTGTTATATTGCAGTAGGGTACACTGTGGTTACATCTTTAAACAGTACTTTGGAAAATTTCTCTTCAGCACACGTCTCTACAAACCATCTTGTATGACATACAGTTCTAATACATTTGTAACACAAGCATATGAATCATGTTGATATTCACAAATGACATACAATTTACAAAATTCCAGATAGCTGGGCTGGCAGTATCTCCTTTCGTGACCCCCCCCCCCCAAACCTCATGCTTGTTTTTCAAGTGACCCTTGAGAAATGCTGTGTGAGAGGGATTAACCTATTTGGGAATACCTTGCCCCATTCCCTGTCTTGAGATTCCAGCTGCCTTGGCACTGCTGACCCCAGTACAGTGCTGAACTGTCCTATCATATGCCTGAAACCCTAGGCTCCACCATAGTAATTTGGAATTTGGCTGGCTGGATCCCTGTAGACACAGACCCCCCACCCCCACGCCCGAGACTCCTCCTGCCAATACATAGTACCAGGGCCTCCTATCATGGTAAGGGTTCATCATGTTAACATGGTACAGTTTGTGATTCTGCCACCTGCCTAGCAGCTCCACCATGTAGTTAACATCACTGACATTCCTTACCACCTTGAAGGGTTCCTCCCAAGCTGCCTGCAACTTTGTTGTGAGAACCATAACCTGCTGCCCTACAGCATACTCTCTAGCTCAAGCATTCCTGTCATACCAGACCCATACCAGACCTTTTTCTGCTGTTGGGCTTCTGTCAGGTTCTCCTGGACCAAGCCCATTATTCCCTAAGCCTTGTCCTGAGGTTTTGGACATATGCCACAGCAGACTCCTTGTGAGATTCACATTTACCCTCCCACACAACACGAATCAAATCTAGTGGTCCCTTCGCCATATGCCCATACAGTAATTCAAAGGGTGAAAAACCTGTAGATTTCTGGGGCACCTCTCTATAAGCAAACAACAGATGGAGCAAATATATGTCCCAGTCCCTCTTAAACTAATCTGCAAATCATCGTAGCATGGTCTTCAGTGTAGAGTTTAACCAATCAACCAGACCATTAGTCTGGGGATGGTAGGGGGTGGTCTTTAAGTGCTTCACCCCACAGTGCTTCCATAGACAAGTCAGCAGGTCTGACATGAAATTGGCACCTATGTCAGTCAGTACTTCTTTTTGGAAACCTACCCTGCTGGAAATCTCTAACAAAGTATTTGCCACCTTTTCTGCCTCAATGGAAAAAACAGCCACCACCTCAGGGCATCTGGTAGCATAACCTACTACCACTAGGATGCAAGTCTTCCCTGTGGAAATTGGGGTACCCAGAGCCTCCACAATATCCATAGCTACCCTCTGAAATGGCTCCTTAATCACAGGCAAAGGCAAAGGAGCCTTGACCTCGTCTCCTGCCTTGTCTCCAGTTTGGCACTGACAGGTCCTGCAGTTACATCTCTGGAAATCCCAGGCCAATAAAAGTTCTGCATAATACGTCTCTTGGCACACTTTATGCCCATATGACCTGCAAATGGAATATCATGGGCTATGGCTAGAAGTGCCTGACGGCAGACTCTGGGCACTAGCAACTGCTGTATTCTCTCACCCTCCAACCCTTCCTCAGGGGTCCACTCTTTATACAGTAACGGTGCCTCCCTGGCTACCTCCCTCACGCCTTGTAATGTAGGGTCTGACAGCTGAGCTTGTCTCAACTGTCTCTTTCTAACCCTTCCCAGCTCCCCTTCCACAGGAAGTCTGAAATTCTCTGACAGCAGTGCCTTACTGTCAGCCTGGGTACTACTACTCACCTCTGCCCTTGCAGTCACTCAATCCAAGGGAACATCAGTACCCACAAGCAACCGTGGCTCACCTTCAATCTCACTGCTAGAGGGTATCTCACTCTCTGAAGTAACCATCACACCAGTCCTGGCTTCAAGTCTGCGGTCGGCCTGTCTGGGCCCCCTCCCCCAAGGCTACCAGACCCAAATGCTTGTCTTCAAGCCTGACTGTGTGTAACTGCATGCACACAAGATACTGTATTATCAAAATCATTCCCTATCAGGACATCTGCAGACATATCCTCAAACACACCTACTTCAAACTGCTTCACACGGGACACAAACAACAATAAGCAACCACAAAAAAACATTACAAAGTCCTCTTGGCCCTCCAAAAAGTTTAATGTTGACAAAAAAACAGTTAAAACAATTCCCTTCACAATGTTTTCAATGCTTTTGTCCTGCTTATTCAGGACTTTCTCAGAAAACATTATCAAAGTTTTTTGTTTCAGTCATTCAAATTTAAAGTCCCTCAAGTCATATGATCATCAAATTTACATATGCAATTAATTTTTAAAGGAACAGAAACCAAATACATTCGCAACCTCCCCTTATTTTTTTTTCTTTTCTTGAATCTTAAAAACCCTCTTAAAACATCACTAAAAAAGTTAGTTATCCAAAAGGGTTTAAAAAAATATATATATATATATATATATATCATAATTATCTTAAAAATGTATACATATAATAAAATGCACAAACAAAATTATCCAACACACACACACACACATATATATATATATATATATATATATATACACACACACACACAAACACACACATATACAGTGGATATAAAAAGTGTACACACCCCTGTTAAAATGCCAGGCTTTTGTGATATAAAAAATTAGACCACAATAAATCATTTCAAAACTTTTTCCACCTTTAATGTGACCTATAACATGTACAATTCAATTGAAAAGCTGGTAGTGTGCACGCCCTTAAACTAATACTTTGTTGAAGCACCTTTTGATTTAATTACATCATTCCGTCTTCTTGGGTAGGAGTCTATCAGCATGGAACATCTTGACTTGGCAATATCTGCCCACTCTTCCTTGCAAAAGCACTCCAAATCTGTCAGATTGAGAGGGCATCTCTTGTGCACATCCCCTCTTCAGGTCACCCCACAGATTTTCCATTAGATTTAGGTCTGGGCTCTGGCTGGGCCATTCCAAAACTTAAATTTTCTTCTGGTGAAGCCATTCTTTTGTTGAGGTGAATGTATGCTTGGGGTCATTGTCGTGTTGAAAGGTGAAATTCCTCTTCATCTTCAGCGTTCTAGCAGACGCCTGAAGGTTTTAGGACAAAAGTAACTGATGTTTGGAACTGTTCATAATTCCATCAACCTTGGCTAAAGCCCCAGTTCCAGCTGAAGAAAAGCAACCCCAAAGCATGATACTGCTACCACCATGCTTCACCATGGGGATGGTGTTCTTTTGGTGATGCAAAGTGTTGCTTTTGCACCAAACATACCTTTTGGAATAGTGGCCAAAAAGTTCAACCTTGGTCTCATCAGACCATAACGCATTTTCCCACCTGCTTTTGGGAGACGTGATGTATTGTTTTGCAAATTTTAACTGGGCCTTGATGTTTTTCTGTGTAAGAAAAGGCTTCCAACTTGCAACCCTACCCCATAGTCCAGACATAAGGAGAATACGGGAGATTGTTGTCACATGTAGAACACAACCAGTACTTGCCAGAAATTCCTGCAGCTCCTTCAATGTTGTTGTAGGTCTCTTGGCAGCCTCCCTGACCAGTTTTCGTCTTGTCTTTTCATCAATTTTGGAGGGACGTCCAGTTCTTTGCAACATCACTGTTATCCCATATTTTCTCCACTTTTTGATGACTGTCTTCACTGTGTTCCATGGTATATCCAATGCTGTGAAAAATTTTTTGTACTCTTCTCCTGACTGATAGCTTTCAACAATGAGATCCTTTTGATGCTTTGTAAGGTCTCTGCGAACGATGGCTTCATTTTTTTATATGACAAAAACCTGGCATGTACACTTTTTATATCCCCTATATATATACAGAGAGAGTGTACATGTAAGCAGGCCATTAGGTGTATGCTAACATTTAATAAGAACACCTCTATGGTGAAACAGATTATCAATAAGCACTGGTTTATTTTACAAGATATCCTTGAACTTGAAACATTTAATATCCGATAAACCATGCTTTGGATATAAATGGTGTACTACACTTAAGCAGGTCCTGTGTTATAATGAACAGTCAACATATTATATTAAAGGTAAGCGTAACAAGCATGGTACATTTACATGTAATAACTGTACTTACTGTAAATATATATATGAACATAAACCTATTAAACCTCCTGTTAGTATGGTCTTTCTCTTACATGCTTATGGGAACTGTAACACTCAAAATGTTGTTGATACGGCTAAGTGTGAGATCTGTGATAGTTATGTGGTTATGACCAACAGTAAGGTTAAAGAACGGACAGCAGACTTATCTCTGTGACACGAGATGTAAGGTTATCACCAATGCTCTATATAAGCATGTTTTGGGTAAAGGGAATGGTCATAGTTTTAAGTTCATGATTTTAAAAGTGGTTTATTTACCATTACTTGGTGGCGATACTAAACTTTTAACTGAAAATGAGGAGATGCGGTGGATTTTGAGAATGAGAACAGATATACCACCTGGTTTAAATGGAACCTTCACTTTGAGACCAATGCTTAAATATTAAAATGAGCAAGCTTAATTGATGCCATGTGACTTTGTGATGTTTTATAAATTGTCATTGGTCTTAATGGATTTTATGGATGTTTGCCTGAAGAAGCCTATTGGCGAAAAATTTAACTTGCATATATTAAAGTTGCATTCCTTTGTGGTTTCCAGTGCTGTTTGTTTGTTTGTATAATTTAAGACCTGCTTTCTTTTAAACCTCATTCCTCCCCTGTATGTATTGTTCCCACAATTCCTATTTTTCCTAAGTAGATTGGTCCTACCCTTTTCTAAATATCTAAATTGCAGTTGTTTTACTTATATTACTATATTCACTACTTCTAATATAGTTAGTTTAAATTTTGATTTCTATTTTTTAGTAATTGCTTTTTTAGCAGCCACCATAATTAGACACAGCAAGGCCTTACCATGCCTAGGCAATTCTGATTCTGCATCATGGCTCAGAAAAATCATCTCCCTCATCACACCAATCCACCCACCCAGAATCTCCAACAGTGTATCCTGTAGGGAATCCTTAAACTCTGCCAACCCACCACACTCCCAGAAAATATGTTCCCAAGTACCTCTTTCTTCCCAGTTACACCTCCAACATTTGCTGTCTACAGGAGGAAAAATTCTCTGGAGTCTACTTGAGGTATAAAAATAGCTATGTAACATTTCCAAGCAAAAATCCTAAATCTTATAGATTTTATTGCATATTTGGGAGACATACATATATCCTCCTATTGTTTCTTTGTGAATTGCTTATCCAATCTCGCTTCCCAATTCTTTCTAACCTCCTCGGATGGATTCTTGCAGTCATCATGCAATATTTTATATGCTCTACTAATTATTCCTTTTTTAATTGCAGCTTCTGTTCTACTTTCTATTAAAAACTCTACCAGTGCTGGTCTTTCATTTAGTATCTCCCTATTTCTCTCTCTTTGCCTATGATATCAATCCTGGATATGGAAGGCAATCTCTAACCTGCAGTCCAAACAAATTCTTAGCTTCTTCCCATTCAATTACCTTTCTCTCTCTCTAGTTCTTTGCTCCCAATGCCTTGGTTCCTTTTCCAGTTTCCTCCAATAAATTCCAGCCCCCTCTTGCCTATTGTCTATATCCCTAACTGCAGTCATCCCTATTAGCGGACTCTCCTTTCTCTATACCCATGCTGTCTTGGTTCTTAGAATACTTTCTGCTACTTTATGGATATAATATTCTGTATGGATTATTTTTATTCTCTTTAAAGGCCTGCATCCAAAGTCCCAGTCTTTTCCTTGTTTCTTGAGCTCCCCACCCTGTTTCAACATCATCCTTTTCCACTTTGAATTATAGTTTTCTTCTTGTGCTTTGCATAGGAGCCTTAACTGTGTAGCTCTGAAATACCCCTTCAAATTGGGTAATCCATACCCCTTCAAATTGGGTAATCCCAATCTGCCCTGTTCTACTAGAAGAATCATCTTATCCCATTTGACTCTTGCCGCCTTCTCCTCCCAGATAAAGTCCTTCAGCTCTTTATTAACTACAATCCACAACTTCTCCTCTGGCTGATAACAATATGCCTGACCTGTGTATAAGACTAAAGGAACTAAACACTTTTTGACTGCTTGTATCCTACTATCCATATCCATATAACAAAGCTTCCATTTTCTCAGCTTTTTTATCATCTTTTGCTTATAGTCTCTTCCCACATATCCTTAGCTGCCACACCAGAATCATTTTTAATTCATACTCCTAAATACTTCATTTTATCATGTCCCCATAAATACGGACATTGCTGAACCAATTTGTGTGTGGGTACATAATTTACCACTACTGCCTTTGTTTTAATTTCATTAATTTTATATCCTGAAAAGATTTGAAACCGTCTCAAAATGTTCCACAACACTGTAATGTCCTCTTTCTGCTTTTGTCAGGTATAAAATAATTTCACCTGCCTATAGAGCCAGCTTTTCTTGACTACCATACCAATTATATCCTTGAATTTCTGAGTTCCTTATTTTCTTTGCCAGTGATTCTAAATATAATGCAAATAATAAAGGGAAAAGAGGACACCCCTGCCTGGTTCCTCTGCTTAAGCAGAAATTATCAGAAAGGACCCCACCCATTTTAGATTTTTGCCTCTGATCTCTCATATATCCTCTAATCAATCTTAGAATTTTTTCAGGAAATGCAAAGGCTTCCACTGCTCTGCTCAAAGTTCCAGCTGACCATGTTAAATGCTTTCTCTGCATCAAGACCCACCAACCACAAAGGTATCTTCTTACATTCTGCTTCTCTCTGGAACATGTTGTCAAATATTTGCCCCCCCCCCCCCCCCCACAAAACCAAATTGATCCATACCAATTTAGTAATTTCTTTTGCCATTCTTTTAGCTATTACAGACATGAACACTTTATAATCATGGTTTAGTATTGAAATAGGGTGTAAGAATCTGGGCCTGATGGATCTTTGCCCTCTTTAGGTATTACAGCTACCACTGCTTTCTTCCAGGATGTTGGTACTTCTCTTAAAATACTGCTAAACAAAATTTCCAAATGTTTTTTTTTCCCTCCTAGCTCCCAAACCTCCACAGGAATACCATCTATTCCTGATGGCTTTTCTGTAGACTGGTTATACATCACAACTTTTATCTCATCTTCTCCTATCCCAACCATTAGTAATTGAGCCTCATCTACCTCTAACCTTGGCATATTTCATTCTTCCATAAACATGTCCATTTGTACCTTTTCTTGATTTCCATATTTCTAGACTTTACACAGACTTTCATAGAATTTATGAAATATTTCAATTACCTCTAGAGGATCTTGTTACTTTCCTTTTTCTAGGCTCCCTAAGCTTGGAGACGGCCATTAAGAAATTTCTGTCCTCTGTAACAGCCCCTGAATAATCTCCACTACCCATTCCTTAAATTCCTATCTTTTCAACAGATAACTGGGAAAGCACAAGTTTCTCATTTTTATTTCATTCCCCCGTGCTTTTTAGTTATCACTGGCACATGATCTTAAATAGTTATTGAGTACATATCAAGACCTTCAATTGAATGCATATGTTCCTTTGAAATGTAAATTCTGTCTAGGCCTAGCCCATTTTTATATTTTAGGGAATATGTAAATTCACAATGAATTCCTATTATTGAATTCACATCTTCCATGCCAAATATTTTCATAAATTTCTTCAAAAATCTACCCTCCTTTGTTATACTTCACTTCCGGGGCCCCCAGACACATCTTCAGTGTTGCAAATCACATTCCAGTCGCCATCTATAAGCATTATTCATTGTTGAAAACTGATAATTTCTCCCAGTAATTTCTTATGCTCTATTATAGCAGTGTAATCTTCCTCCCTTGCCAGTAGCCCCTTAGCACTGCAAATCTGCCATCATCTTGTTTACCCTCTTCTATCACTATTGGAGCTCCTCTTGCAATTAATATAAGTACTCCTCTTTTCCTTTGCCCCAGGTATTCCGCTGAATAACCATCCTGAAAAAGTACAGTTTTGTACCTACCATACCATAAATGTAGATTCCTTGCTGCTCCTTGACTATTGGGTAGGTATTGTCCCAGTCGGCGTGGAATACCAGAGTATAAGGCTGGCGCGGTCATGGCGGCCTTAGACTGGCGCGTATCGTCAGGGTACTAATGCGCATGACCGGCGCCATTTCCTCAAAAGAACAAGTAACTGCTGAGACTGCCTAAAATCTGAAACAGGGTCCACCAAGCCTCTGCAACACATCCTCCCTAAGGGCCTATGCAGGGGAGAGTACAAGAATTCCTGCCTTTTCTGGAGTTTCAGAGTAAGGCCTTTTCTCTATTTAAAGTGCTCCCTCATGGAGTGAAGAGCTGCTGAATGGAAAAATAAAAAGGAGGAAGCTGAAAAAGGAAAGAGGAGACATCAGAATCAAGATACAGAAGAAATTGAAGCATCAGAACAAGGAGGAACTCGAAGCTCTGGAACACTGTTCAAACTCAAGCCTGAACACTGTTCAAAGGCATCTTACTCCCTGGGTTCAATAGGCCCTTATCAGAGTATGAGTAATTCTGCCTCTTTACATTAATTTCTATTTCACAGAAGAACACATGCTAAATGAAGCTCCCCACAGAAGAGAACTTGAGCCTAGCCTAAAAGAAGCTTTGGCAACCCTAGAGAGAAAAACAACCATGAGAGGGAAAGGCTACCTTAGAAGAGAGGGAAGAAAGGTTGGCCTCTTGGCCCCCCTCTCTCAGCAGGGCCATCCTGTAGGCACATCCTGTAACAGTAAAGTATCTGCCTGAGACTCCACTCCAACTCCCCTCCAAACCCTCCTTCTGGCTCCCCCACGTCCGACCGCGACCCCCGCTTCTAGGCTTCACTGGTTTCACCTTTTTGCCTTGATGAAGCGCTTGCCGGAGCAGGCGCCGCAGCCATAACGTATGCGCTCCATAACATCAACCTTAGCAGCACACCACCTCCTCTAATGGCAATCTTAATTAAATCTAGCACAAGAGCGGCGGCAACCAACAACCAACAACTCCGGCCAAAAAAACAGGCACAACAATGTATGATAACCTTTATGCGTATCTGTTTCCTACAAGAAATACAGTTATTCACTTTTTCTTTTTTCCGTTAAATACTGAGAAGAAAAAAAACAAGTTCTCAACAACAAAGTATTTAGCCCACTTGATTTCGGCCCGTCTGATTTCGGTTTCGAAAAAATGAATCAACAAATCTCACTCGCAAAAAAATTGCTTCTGCATCGACCATGCGCAAAAAGACTGAGGAAATGGCGGTGGTCATGCGACAGTGATCTGACGCATTGACGCCAGTCTAAGGCGGACCGACCGACGTCAGCCTTATACTGGTCTGGTATCCGGCTGGGACGCGGACTACTATACCCCCACAGTCAGGACTGCAGCAAGGGAAGACGAAGAACATCCTTTCTTTATCAAATTCACATGTTCAGTTCTTTCTAAGTGCGTCTCCTGTAACATAGCTCTTAGCACTCTACATTTTTAATATAGTTCACTACTCTTTCATTTTTGTATTCATCTGTGGCACAGTTGACATTTAAAGACATTACAGAAAAGATCATTGCATTAAAGCTATTATTCCCACCTTTTATGTACAACACCTTTTTTGATAAAATATTTAGTTCCAACTTTTGGGTTACATGCATATACTGTTTGACAGGTTGAACTTTTATACAGTTGTTTCTTGTCATATCCTTTTGAGCCTATGTCACATCTTACAAAACATTTTGTTTTATTGAAAGCCCTCAAACAAAAAAAAAACACACACCCAATACCCCCTTAAAACGTATTAACTTAATACTAACACATAAAACTATGTACATCTTCAAATACTGAAGTTTAATAGGAACAAAAGTCCAAAACTGACAGCCACACTCACTGACTTGAATTAACCTAAAAGAAATGTTAAACATGCTAAGATGCATGGTGCAGGCTGTGCTTTTACTAAGTGCTAATTGGTTTTGTCTTTTCCTTATAGCTCTCCCAGCTGAGAAAAGCCCTAAATGCTTTCAGAGAACATTATGTCCCAGACAATTTCTCTTCTCAATTTTTGGCCTTCAGCCAATCACTCTCCACCAGCATGTAGCCAGTTCTTCTTTATCAGACTGTCTTCCATGGAGACACGAGAACCGGGCAGCTAGTTTTTCTTTATCAGATTGTTTCCATGGAAACATGAAGACCACCTGCGGAACTGGTACTGAGCATACATGTATTGGCTAGAAAAAAAGTCTCATAATATATTTTCAACATTCTTTTTCATTTACTTACTCTTAAAACTTGTTACTAAATCAATCTAAGTTCCTTAATCCAGGCATTTCCCCATGCAAGAATGAGAACAGGCACATTAATTTATCTTTTGTTATGGTCTTTTAACCATTGTATTGCTTACATTTCTTAAAACTGAACAAGACAGAAGGAAGAAAGACAAAATGTCACCAACTGTTTACAATCCCCATTACATTTAAAAATAACTGAGAAAACTTTACCTTATAGCATGCAAAGAAAACCTTATACCATGAAAATAGTGCTAGTAAGAAAAAAAATGTCTTTACTTACAGTAAACTTTCTCCCTCCTCTTCCCCTTCCCAAAGCATTTTTTGAACATTAATGAAATGAAGTAGGGCATATGCTTTAGAGTCCCGCACAAGTCCAACAAATTCTGAAAAAGTCCAATATTTCCAGAATTTCTTGTTCAGTCATATTTCACACACATAATTATTGCACTGTAATCCCACATTAAGTTATTGGTTTTAATACTGTTAATCTCAATCTCCCAAATCCAGCCTCTGCTTCATTTCCAATGTACTCTCAATTCTTCTAGTCAACTCTCATGCTCCCTTTCCTTTGCTCTAACATTTTCTAGCGAAACACTGGAAAAAGTTTCACAGATACAGTCTCCCTGTGGTCTTTATTACCAGAAAAACAAGAAGCAGAATCTTTCCGTTTCACAGCTCACTTTTTGTTGGACAAACTTCTGCATTTCTTCCTTAGCATGTACTTCATCAAAAAATGATTTTGTCCCTCCAGGTCAGAATACTTTGAAGACAGCTGGGTAAAACAGTTTGAATCTCACACCTGCGTTTCATCATTCCTTGAATAGTGGAATAAATTTGCTTCTCTTCTGCCTGGTGTACAATGAGTAATCAATCATTCTCCACAAACACTCTGCTGTCTCCCTCTTTTAGTACTTTGTCCTTCTACCATGGACTTGTCAAAATCAACTCCTGGGGGTAGGATTGCACCTTTACTATTAAAAGTCTAGGTTGCTTTCTCATAGCCAGGTTTGGAGCATACACATGATGTGCCCTTTCAAGTAACAACTGCTGTGGAACACTAATCCAGTGGTTTATTTGTGCTTTCATAATATTAACAGAATCTGTTTCTTTCAGATTCTCTGTTATAGCTGAAAATCTCAGGTTTTCCCTATGTGCTCTGTCCTCTAATTCTATTATTTTTTGAGACATCTCTTCCTGAGCAGTCTCATATTCAGCCAGTCCTTATTTCGACTTCTGATTTTTTGCAGCTTTATCACCTCATCTGAACATTTGTTTAAAGGTTCTTCCATTTTTTTCCACCCTTTTGTTGTTTGTGTTGATATACTCCATCAGCATTTTGTCTATTTTAACCAGGTCTGTGCGCAATTGTCTTATATCTTCCTGTAAGTTACTGGAATTCATTTCTGGAGGTTGCACTGCTTTTTGCTGAACAGCTGCAGAACTTTCCCCAGTCAGTGTTTTTCCAGTTCCTCTGTATTTATTTTTGTGGTATCCAGGCAGTACACTTACTAGCCAGTTACTGAAATTTACCCTTAAACACAAGTCTACTGGCCTTCTCTGTTGAGTTTCTGTTTTCACACTGGCAGAGCTAGAAATAAGCTGTTACTCAATGTGCAGCCATCTTGGAAGTCCCCCATATAATCTGTTATTCATCTTCTGTGCAGCAGTTTAGATTTCAGTTTGGCAGAATTATCTAGCAACAAATTAACTTTTATAACCCCATGGCCACTGCACATTAACAGCAGTAAAACTTGACATGAAGTAACAGTAATTTATTTAGGAACACAAGCAATGTCTACTATGTTCCGTTCCCTGGTATGTTTTTTGCAATCTAAAGCAACTGTTGTTCCTAAAGATATGTTGTGAATAATTTCCTTACTAATGTTGTCGAAGCACTATTATTCTGGTCTGTTTCTGGTAAATTAAAATCCCAGCCACTAGTATTCTTCCCTCCTGTGTTTCATGCAAGGAATCATGAATTCCTCTTGGTCATCAGCACTTGCCTTTGGTGATCTATACACTTCAACGGTTGTTAAATGTGCCAGTGTTGCCTTTATTGTCACAGTTACACAATTTGTCAAATTGGTGTTATCACTGAACATATAATAATCACAGGTCTAATAACTATCTTTAATCACCATAACAACACCCGCACCGTTTTTTTTTTTTTGTTAGACTATTACAGTAAAAACATTTACACCCTGACAGAACTGGTTTCCAGTCATTGTTTAACCACGTTCCATTTTCGACCTAGCAAAAATCTTGCCTTATGGCAAATATTGCAAAATATCTGCTGCAAAAATTCTCTTCCCAGATTTTGACAACTACACACCATCCTGTCTGAACATGTGTACCCAAAATTCGACTTGGATGCTCTACACATTTCCATTTTTATTTTAAATGGGACAGGTTTTTCGTGTAGGTATTTAAACAAAAAATGTTTTCATTCATGGTGACCAGACTCCTTTCTATATGCGAGTTCTGAAAAAAATATGTCTCATTACCTATACAAGCTATGCTAAGAAGGCTGTAAGTTTCCTAAATGAACATAGTCATCTGCAAAACAACAAAGATGAAACCTTAACATTCATAAAGTGGATATTCTCCAAATTTTGATTGTGCCACAAAATGTGCATGAAACTTATTAACACATAGAAAGATGACGGATACCTTTTACAGAGTCAAATGTCCACCTTGAATGTATTTAAGTTCAACACCAAAAGTGCTGCAAGCACAACTCTTGGTCAGCAAGTACAGGAACCAAACTGTATACAACAGTGGCCCTGAGACTTTATACTGTTGTAGCATCTCCCACAAGGCAGTGTCTGGGATACATGACCATACACTTCCTCTAGTTCAACAAAATGCATGTAGACAGAAAAGTCACACTCCTATGAACCATTAAATACCCATGCAAGAACAACGACCTGATCTGGTGTTTCCCCAGCTAGGATGAAATCCACTCTGCTCTTTCCGAACAGTCATCCTTTCCCACAACTCAGTGAGGCTGTGGAGTGTGATCCTTGTATAAATGGAGCACACCATCCTCTCCTCCTTTCTGAAAATTTGCACCAAAACTCCAATTCAGAGATATTGGTGCTACCTTCCATACAGCACTGAACAGGCACAATAGCCAAACACCCCCAAAATATTAAATTTCTTCCAATTTTCCATCCAGATCTCATCCATTCCCATAGTCCTGCCACAGCAGAACTGCCCCAGCTTCATCGAAATAATGCTACTAGGGTGCTTCTGGCACTACCTCCTCAAATGAGAGCAGGTCCATGGTAATGGTCTGATATACCAAGATGGATAACAGAGCACTAGAATAAGCAAAAATGTAGACTTGTAAATACCAACTCAGAGACCACTCTTTCTTGGACTATCCCCTCTTTTCTGAGATATGATAATCTCAGAGTTGGTATATTCCAAATTCAGGAAGTCTGGGGGCTTATCCCCACATTTGGGGGGTACAGCTTGTCTCCTGTAAACAATGAAAGTTATGTACTTACTATAATGACAGAACCATGTTGTTTGTCTCCGTCTGGTTCAACCTGTGGGTTACTGGATCTAATACAGGCCAAATCCTTCAGACTTCCAAACTCACCAGGCTCCCCCACTCCTCCACCGACCCCTCAGATTGAGTTTGCACCATCTGAAAAAGCTCCAAGCTACAATATTTCCCAAAGGAATGTAGGACAAAGGGCTCCAAGAATAAGGAGAATATGACCTTTATCTCTCCGCATTTTCAGATAAAGAAAAAACATCAAACCAAAGGTGTGTGTGTGGGGGGGGTTAAATCAGGTGGAGACAAACACAGATCTATAGTTAAGTACATAGCTTTTATATCTGTTGTCTTCTCTGTCTGGCTTTAACAGAGTCCCCAGCCATGTAAAAATCCTAGGGAGGAACTAAGGAAAGATATTTCATAATACAAAGGAACCAAATCAAGCCCTGAATCTGGACTGAAACTTTGGCTTGTAATGAGAAACAAAAGTGTGATGGCCCGTGCAAGTAACCGCTGCAGAATCCTTATCCAAGGATGTTCTGGAAAAGAAAGCTGGAGAAATAGCCATAGCTTGAGCAGAATGACCCTTGGGTTTGTGAAGCAGGCTCTTGTCTCTCAAGGCATAAGATAAAGAAATACAGTCTGACAGCCACTTGGATAAAGTTGCTATAGAATCAGGTTTGCCTAATCTAGATCTCTAAAAGGAAACAGTTGACTGGATTTTCTAAAGCATTTAGTCTTGTCCAGATAAAAATCTTAATTGTCTATGCACATCCAAACAATGCAGTAATTATTCACCCTTGTTCAAAAAATTAGGGAAAAAGACAGGAAGGTGAATAGAATTATTGAGGTTACTTTCTGAGACCACCTTGGGTAGAAAAGAATGATTCATGTGGAGAGAAACAGGAGAAGGATCAAGAGCCTGCAACTGTGCTACTCTCCTAGCTGAAGTCACAGTCACCAAAAACAAAGTTTTCCAGGATAACTTCAAATCTGAAGTAGCAGAAGGTTCAAAAGGAGGGCCTGCAAGCTTTGGAAACCTTGAAAGTAGACAAGGGAATATTGTCCCTACACAAATGGAAGTTAGAAATGGCTGCGAACTACAACTTAATCATAGAAAAAAATAGACCCTGAATAAAACTATTCAGCAAGAAAATCCAGAACAGTCTTTACAGGAGTGGAAAAGGGATCAAATCCTTGAGATTCCATCCACAGTGCAAAGTGTCTCCATTTAATGAAATGCATCTTCCTAGTGGAAGTCTTTTGAGAAGACAGAATATGAACAACGCTGTCAGAGAGCTTGGAATTCCTGGCCATCAAGGGGAACTGGAGAAACCATGTGGTTAGCTTGAAGGACTGTAGAGTGGGATGATCAAAACCTGCTGTATGACAAATGAGAACTGGAATGGGATCTAGAACCAAAGGTGGGTACTGGAGAAGAGGCCACAGGATGAGGAATCCCACCTGACGAGACCAAAAGGGGGCTACAAGAATCACTGTAACTCAGTAACGGGCTGCCTTCTAGAGAAATTTTACCATCAGAGGAACCAGGGGATAAGCATATAGCACACTGTCTCAGGGTGACTGCATCTGAGGAGGAACTAAGGTATAACAGCTGTTGTACAGGGAGGCAAAGAGGTTGAAACACAGAGATCCGAGCTGTTACTCTTAGATTTAGAGACCACTTGTGAGTAAGCAGAATGCTCCTGCTCAAGCCGTTGTCCAGAATGTTGGACTTCCCCAGGATGGATGTTGCAACCAGATACTGTTGAGATGAGATCACCCATTGCCACATGCTCATGGCCCCTCCCGACAAAGAGGATAACAATGTGTTCCCCCTTGCTTGTTGAGATACCAGAACACATGGAAGACTGCCCTCATCTCCAGAACCCTGATTTGGATGTCGACCACAGCAGAAGACCAGGCTCCTTGAACCGTCCTCCCTTTGAAATGCCTCAACACCCAATAAGAGAGGTGTCAGTGGTGATTGCGACCACAGGAAGGGGAAGAACAAATGGTCTCCTGCTGGTCACTAAGGGAGACTGTAAATACTATCGAATCTGACTGTGACATACTTATGCCAATCATACTGGAAAATCTACTGGATGAGTCAAGAATGACCACTGCACTACCAGAGCCCTCATATGGTACCTCACAAGAGATACTAACCCTATTAAGACTACCAAGTGGCTTAAGTGTTTCAATATCGCATGAACTGGAGGCTTTGAAAGTGCAAGTACAGATCCTGTCCGAAAATGAAGGCTGATCCACTCAAACTCAGGAGCCTGGTAATTTGATTGACAGTATCCAAGAGGCAACCTATGAATTCCAATGTCTGAACAGGTTGTAGACCTGACCTTAGATAACCGATTGAAATCCCTAAGTGGCTGCATAATTGGTATAGGTGTCTCTGGTCATGATCAGTGATGCTTTCATGGAGGCACTGAGGAGCTAATCTTCCAGGTAAGGGAAGACCTGGAAACCTTGCAACAGAAGCCTAGCTGCAACCACTGCCATGGACTTGAACACCCGGGGTGGGGCGGAGGAGTTCAGTGGTGAAACAGAATGGTAGGGCTCTGAACTGATAACGATTGGCCCCTAACTGGAAGTTCAGAAACCTCCTGGATCACTTCTGTCTTAATGTAATGGGCATCCTTGAGGTCTACCAAGCACATCCAGTTGTCCTTCCTCAACAGAGGTAGAATGGACTGTACCTTGACCATCCATAACATGGTCTACTTCACAAAGAGAATCAATATGCTTAAATCCAAAATGGGCCTGAGGTCCTTGCTCTTTGACACCAAAAAGAAACTTGGGTAGACCTCGGATCCTTGTTGGTATGGTGGGATCTCTTGGATAACTTAATTAATTAATTAATTAATTAATTAATTTTAATTTGTTGACCGGGAGTGTCTGACTGGACGTGGGTCCATTTTCAGCGGAGGCCCGGGGAGAAAAGCTCCACAGTAAAATAAACAGACAGTAGTTACATTGGATTACATAGCGATTAACAATTTAACATAGAAATTACTTACAACATATTTACAGATGAAGAACATAGTACATCAGTAGACAACTAGAATCTTTATCTGTGAAGTACATAACAGGCATTAACAAATGTAACAATGAGAAGTTCCTGCTGTATAAGTACTAGGCTTATGAGCATCTGAGCTCGCTATCATCAAGGTAGTTAGTGGAGGTGAAAGAAAGGTAGTACTTGGATGGTGTGGATGATATTAGAGTGGGAGTTGCAAGGGCATAGCCATTTAGGTGCGCTTTTAATAAAGTTTTGAAATTGGTGCATGATGGTACGGAGGTAATTGTGGGTGGGAGTGAGTTCCATAATTTGGCTATGGCGCAAGAGAATAGTGCTTCACCAGCAGAGTTATTGGATTTAGTGATCTGCAAGTGATTTTTGTTGCTGGATCTTAGTGGTCTGGTTAGGGTTGGAGTAGATTCTGGAGGGATTGGACATTTAGTGGATGGTTTACTAGTTTGTGGGCGAGTGAGAGTTGATACCACTGAAGGAGGTGAGGGAGTTCAAGCCAGCCCAGTTCAGCAAGTGAGAGACAGTGGTGACTACGGTAGGATACCCCTGTGGCGAATTTGGCGATTTTGTTGTAGCAGGTCTCAAGCTTATTTAGATCACATTGCCATAGGTTGGTATATACTGGAGGGACATAAAGTAGGGTGGAGATAAGGTGGGAGTTTGCTATTGAAATCTTTGCTGCTTTGGTGAGAAATTGTTTATTTCTGTATAATGCTCCTAGTTTTTTGTGGACTTTTTTTATGGTCATGGATATGTGAATGTCAAATTTTAGTTTATTGTCTATTTCCACTCCTAGCAATTTGGTGTGTTCAGTTGGGTATATAGTGGTGTTGTCTTTTGCTGTGATGTTAAAGTGAGAGTTGTTTTGAGTATGTTTGGTGGGTTGGAAGATGAGTAGTTTAGTTTTGTTTGGGTTGAGTATTAACTGGGCATCGGATAACCATGTTTCAACAGAGGAAAAGGCTTCCTGTGTGACTTTTTGCAGTTTGGGTAGGGACTGGGCTGAGAGATGATGGTTGAGTCATCTGTGTATTGGATGAGTGTGCCATGTTTGGTGGCAGAGGCTAGATCATTGGTGTAAACAGAGAAAAGTAGGGGTCCAAGGATGGATCCTTGGGGAACCCCTATGGGGACAGGCAGTTGGGGAGATATGTCATTCTGCCATACAATGGATTGTTGGCAGTCAGACAGGTAACTCTGAAACCAGTTGGTGACAGATTGTGAGAAGGATAGGTTATTGAGGACAGAGATAAGTTGTTTGTGTGGGACCATGTCAAATGCTTTAGATAGGTCTAGGAAAGTAGCAGAGGAGAGATAGCCATTGTTTTTATGCTGAAGGATAGTGTTAGTAAAGGAGAGTAAGGCAGTGGTGGTGCTATGGTTTGGTCGGAAACCATGCTGAGTACTGGAAAGGAGGTTGTTAGTAAGGAGGTAGTGTGAGACCTGAGAGTGTATGCATCTCTCTAGTATTTTGGAGAGTGGAGAGAGAATAGCTATGGGGCGGTAACTGGTTAGTTCTGCAGAGGGTCCGCCTTTGTGGAGGGGAATTGTATGTGAGACTTTCCACAATGTGGGAACGTAACTTTCTGACGGAGACCGGTTAATCAAGATGGATACTGGGTAGGCCAGAGCATCAGCTGCAATTTGTAGGTATTCACTTGGGAGGTTGTCTGCTGCTAATTTGGTGGGTTTAAGTTTAGTTAAAAGTTTTTTTATGTTGGAGGTAGGTACAATAGATAAAGAGAAGGCAGTGGGGAGATTACTAGTTGAAGGTGTGGGTTGGAGGGGAGGGGGGTTGTGTTGTTTAGCTAGTGATAGTATGGTTTGGGTGAAGTGTGTGTTGAATAAGGTAGCAATATTTTCTGAGGAGTGAGGGATGTTAGGAGGAGGGGTACTGACTTTACCTGGGTGGAGGATGGAGTTTATGGAGGACCAGAATTGTTTGGGGCTGTGTTGTGAGGAGTCTAGGGCAGACTGGTAGTACTGGAATTTGTCCCGTTTTATTAGCTTTTTGACTCTATTGCGTAGTTCTAGGAATTTTCGTCTAGCTGCGGGGGTTTTGGTTTTGCGCCAGTGCTCCCAGGCTTTATCCCGGTTTTCATTTCTGACTTAGTGGTTTTCTGTAGCCATGGGGAGGGTTGTGCTTTGGTTCTGGAAAATCTTATGGGGGCGTGGTAATTAAGGATGTTCAGGAAGGTAGTATTAAAAAATTCAACTGCGTCATCTAGACTGAGGTACTTTAGAGCATGCCAGTTACATTCTTTGAGGGATGAGATGAATGTGAGTGGGTTAAAGTTTATTTTTTTACGTATTTGATGATAGATGACAGGTTTAGCTTGGTACAGGTATTTTTTGAGTAGGAATGTTAGGGAGTGATCACTGAGGCTATCTGATAAGCAGCCTGTTATATATGACTGGGGGTTCTTACTGACTAGTATCCAATCCAGGGTAGTGTGCTTGCTGGAGTTTTTATTTATCCTTGTTGGTGACTGGACTAGTTGGGTGAAGCCATGAAGGTGTACATGATGGGTTGGATTGTTGCCAGAACAGGATTGCCAGTCAATATTGAAATCACCTAAGATGATAGTTTCTTGGGGGAGATGGTGGGTAGACCAGCTGAGGAGGTTTTCTAGTGGAGGGATGTTTTGGCCAGGTGGGAAGTAGCATCCAATTATGTTGATGGTTTTGTTTTGGTTAATTTTGAGGTTGGTATATATTATTTCTTCATTGCCTATTTGTGGAGCTGATGATTTTAAGATCTGGATGTTTCTTTGCCAGCAGCTCCTGTATTTCTAACGTTGCCTGCAGTATCTGATGGGTAGAACACTGAAGACATTTTGGAATTTCTAACAAGAGAATAGTATAACCTCTGGATTTAACTCTCAACACCCATGTATCTGAGGTGACAGCTTACCAAGCTTCTGGGTGAAAAGCCAAACGACCCCTAACTGTTTCTACATTAGCACAGTCAGGGAACCCTTCAGGGTCGCTGAAAGGGCCCGCCAAAAAAGGCTCTGTAGAAGTCCTGATTCTGCAGACTGCCCCTGCCTAATGGGAGATGTCTGTTATGGTCCCCCCACCCCGGTCACAGGAAGAACCCTCTGAAGGAGCATCCTGGGAAGACTGCTTTGACTTTCTAAAGAAAAAAAGAGACTTCCCCCCCTTCTGATTCCTTGAAGACGTCTGGTGAAGGGGTAGTGAAATGCACTCCTATGGCAAACAGCATCTTCCTCTCTTACTCACTCCTAGTAAGAGTATCCTTAATTTTTGGCCTAAACAATAAAGAGCCATCGAAAGGGGCGTCAATAAATGACACCTTGAAGTAATCCACAAAGTTGCATAGCTGCATCAAAGCATGGCAATGTCAGAATCAGCCACTCGGTTGATGCTCCATCAGCTTCACTGGAGAGAAGCCTCATGGAAATGTTAGCAATAGACTGCAGGGTAGATTGAGTCTCCAGCGCCTTCTGAATCTCAGGACACTGCTGCATCTTAATATTACATGCTAGTTCAGACACCAGACTGTGATGGAGTCTGGTCAAGTGGAATAAACAGTTAACTACCCTCAAGACGAAGGTCACTCAAGTATAAGATCACTTCCCTAAATGGTCAAAAGCCTGAGATTCTCTGGTTGGGGAATGGACCATGAAAGTCTCCTCAGAAATCTCCTTTCTGGTAGCAGCAGTCACCTCGATGGCATCCACGGCCAGATCCTTACTTCAATGCGGTCAAGTCCTTGGGGAAAGCAGAATTTTGTCTGGCTTATTAGAATAGGCTCCACCATACTGGGTTCCTTCCTTGCCCTCTGAGACACTAGGTCTCCATCCAGAAGGGGAACTACCCAAGGTGTGGATGGGCCTATGCTGAAGAAGCTCCAACAGGTTGCCAAAACAGGCATTATCCTGCAGAGATTTAGGGGACCCTCTCCTTTGAGGTCAGTATCCTCAGTGACAGACTCCTCTGGAGAATCAAGGTGCTTCCTCTTAAACTGCCTCTCACCTGTGACCTCCTGCTCTGGCGAGGTCAGAGGAAAGGGGGACAAGGTAGGAAGATCTGAAAGGGGAATGGACTGGAGACCAACCAACATAGGCTGTCCTGGAGCAGACTGATGGCTGGTCGCAGGTCCAGATGAGAGAGGGCATGGAACACCGGCTGGGGACACCCGACCCATCTCCTTAGAGAACATCCTCTCCACTACATCGAAGGCCGAAATGGATGCTGACTTCGATACATGCCCAAGTCCAGGGGAGCTACACCTCACTCTGACACTGAGACTGGAATGAGCTGTTGAACGCTGACACTCTGAGCAGGAGGGATGATCCTCAAGCTGGAACTGTCAACCCGACCCGGAAACGCCACCCTCAAACACCATGGCCCCAAAGTCCGTCTGGCTCCAAAGTAGTCTGAGTTGAGATCAAAGAATAAGCTGGAACTGAGGAAGGCCAAGCCGTCAGATCTGGCCTTGAGAGTGGTAATACAGCCAAGCCTAAGTATCACAGATCCAAATAGGTCTTGGAAGGAAACCAGGGAGATGGAGTTCAGGTACTGGGAATAGGTCCCGAACCCAAATAGGTAAGATCCAATTGCATCTGGGTCTGCAAAAAGGATCTCATTAGCTGCTCCATGTCAGAGGCTTTGAAGGTGCTAAATAACCTCAATGACTGAGCAGATAAAGCTACCGATGGGAGCTTGGAAGGTTGCTTGGATGATGAGGATTCCATCTGCCAGATACAAGCTGGGGAGACCTGAAACAGGGTAGGGGAAGGTGAGGACGCCGGTGACATCTCCAGTGGGGTGGACAGTGAGAATGGAGAAGTTGCCCGACATGATGGAGCCCTTTTGACCAAGAAGGGGTTGGGAAGACTAGGAGACAGAGAAGGAGTCTTGCTCATTGTAAGCACCGATGGCTATCAACTCACAGGATTTAGAACAGATGAGGCAGCCATGGCATTCAAATGCCATGGGACCTTCGGGTTTGGCAAGCTCGAAAAAGCAGCCAGAACTGAAATAGAAGAGGACCTCTTGCAATTCCCCTTGGAGCTCTTAAGAGTCTTTAGGAGGGCGTGACTTAGACCCAACTCTCTGCACTGAAGAAACAGAGGCGAAGGAACCCGTTGGAAGAAGACCCTTTGGGACCAACTTCACCCCTGTTCATAGGCTGCCCTGGAGCTGAACCCCTCATAAATGGAACATGGGGAGTCCAAATGGGCAGCCCCTAAACAACAGCAGCTCTTCTTGTGTGCATCCTGAGAGGGCAGTTTGTGTCTGCAGGCAAAACATTTCTTAAAGCCCTTCATAATGAGATACATTATCCAAAAACAAACTATGGGAAAAACCTACAGACTAACACTCTAGACATACACTATTAAGTAACAGTTCCAAATTTTACTTGCTAAAAAAAAAAGAGAGAGAGAATTATACACCAGACACACACACATAAAATTCTAATGAAACCCTGGCTACGTACTGTAAACTATACACTACTAGCAAACACTAACTAGGGCAAGGGAAAAAATCCAGGTGAAAAAGCTACAACAAAAGAGTACTATAAAAGCATACGCTGATGTGGAGCCAGATTGAGCTGCTAACAGGAATGGAGGCAAACTAGATCTGAGGGGTCAGTTGAGGAACTGGGGATTGTGGGTAAGGGAGTTGGGGCCCAGGAAGTTAGAAGATTAGCTGGTGTCCGATCCCATTTGGGTCCAATAACCCACAGGTTGAAGCGAGACAGAGAAGACAACACTGGATATAACTTTATACGGAAAACAGTGATGTTTAACATTCAATGTTCTCCACCATTTTCATACTTTCCCCTCATAATTCTGTGAATACTCTCAGTTATGAGCCTTGGAATTACAATTCAGGACTTCTTCAAAGTGGTCATTTTACCTAAAGACAATGTCCCCCATTTGAGACCAGTATTTCTGCACTATTGCAGAGCAAAGCAATGCTATGCACTTCTCTCCCTAAAGTCACCAAATGGTTTTCCATATCCCATCACCATCCAAAAATAATTCTCTATAGCCTTGGTAAATGTCTCCTACATCTGGATCTACTCTTTACTGATTACCAGAGCTGTTGCTTTCACAGTCTGTGCGTATATATTAGTAAAATCTAGTGACCCCCCCCCTCAAAAAGTACAGTTTTGTACCTACCATAAATGTAGATGTTCGAGTGTTCACCCTGCTGCAGTCATGACACTTGGGTTATCCTGTCGTCAGGTGGTCCCCACAGTCGGCCGGATTTCCAAAGTCTTGGTCCGACGTCGGTTGCTGTCGCCTCATCCCTGACGTCAGTGCACCAGGGGTACATATACTGCAACCAACGCCATTTTCTTCAGTTTTTCTTGCCCCAGATGTCAGGTGCCCCCAAAAAGGTGATCCAAATTAGTACAAAATGGTGAGAACACTGTACAAACACAAAATCCCTTCAGCTATAAGCAAATACATCAGTAAGGCATAGCAGAGATTTAGCCAGTAGATGAGAGGGGTTGGAGGGAGGGTAACCTGGACTGCAGCAGGGTGAACACTCGAACATCTACATTTATGGTAGGTACAAAACTGTACTATGTTCATCGTGTTACCCTGCTGCAGTCATCACACTTGGGTTGAGTCCCAAAGCTAAGGTAGGGTGGAGGTATCATAGAGGGTTAGTGGAGGCAATGAGGCCCTGCAGAACTGCAGTGGCGAAGCCCGCCCTGGACTTAGAATAAAGAGGTAAGTGATAGTGTTTGGTGAAGGTGTGTACAGAACTCCAAGTTGCAGCTTCTAAAATTTCCTTGGTGGGAACCCCCCCTGAGAAAGGCTGTAGAGGTAGCTGTTGCCCTGGTAGAGTAGGATCTAATGGTTTCCCATGATGGGTATAACAGAACCGTATGCAATGGCCTATCCATTTAGAAATGGTTTGTTTGGATATGGCCCTCCCTTGAGAAGCTGTAGCATAGGATACAAAGAGCTGGTCAGTTTTTCTGAAAGCCTTAGTTTTATCCAAGTAGTAATGAAGCTGCCTGTGAATGTCCAAGGAATGCAGGAGTCTCTCACCTTTGTTCTGTGGATTGGGGAAGAAAGTGGGTAGGTGGATGGTTTGATTTAAAGCTACACTGGAAACCACCTTAGGCATGAAGGAAGGATTAGTTCGTAGAGAAACTCTGTCTTGATGAAAAATGAGGAAAGGTTCCACTGCCATAAGTGCCTGTAATTCTGAGACTCTCCTGGCAGACGTTATTGCCAGGAGCAGGGCAGTCTTCCAAGATAGGAACTGAAGGTCTGCAGAGAAAGCTGGTTCAAAGGGAGGTAGCGTTAGTTTTTCCAGAACAAAGTTGAGGTCCCATGTTGGTGTAGGAGCTCTTCTAGGTGGTCTAATGTTTTTTGCCGCTCTGAGGAGCTGTCTTAGAAGAGGATTTGAAAATAAAGGTGGATTTGTGTCGTAGTGAGCTGAAATAGCTGAAGCATGGATTTTAATTGAGGAGAAGGAAAGTCCTTTGTGCAACATCTCAGCTAAATACTGTAGAATGTGAGGTATATGCGGCTGAGTTGTGTCTTGGCCTTTAGCTTGGTTCCAAGCAGAAAACAGTTTCCATTTGTCCGAGTAAGCCTTCCTGGTGCTTGGCCTCCTGGCTTCCAGAATAACATCCAGTACTGCTTGTGAAAGAGGGGCTGGTTGGATGCTTAATTGATTTGCCATGCAGCCAGGTTTAAGGTTTTGAGCTGGCTGTGTAGAATCTGTTTGTTTTGCTGCGTGAGCAAATGAGGTATTTGAGGCAATATCCATGGTGGGCTGTGAGCCATATTCTTCAATAGCGGGTACCAGTGCTGGCGTGGCCAGTCTGGGGCTATGAGAATCAGTCGAGGTTTCTCCTTTTTGACCTTCAAAAGAACCTTTATGAGAAGAGGTAATGGAGGAAAGGCATATGCGGTTAGGTTTTTCCAACTGAAGGAGAGAGCGTCCACTTTCCAAGCTTGATGGTGGAATGTCCTTGTAGAGAATTTTGTCAGTTGGTAGTTTTGAGGACTGGCAAACAGGTCTATATTTGGAAGGCCCCATTTTTGAGTTATCATTGTAAATATTTGTGGGTAGTTTCCACTCGTGGGGATCTTTGATGTTTCTGCTTAGGTCGTCTGCCAATGTGTTTTTCTGTCCTGGCAGGAATTGAGCTTGTAACTGGACTTGGTAGGCCAGAGCTGTGTTCCATAAGATTATTGCTTGCCTGCAAAGAGGGTAGGAATGTGTGTCCCCTTGTTTGTTTATGTACCACATTACTGTGGTGTTGTCCGTCTTTATTGCAAGTTGTCCTGGCTGTAGTAGATCATTGAAGGCTGTCAGAGCTTTCTGTACAGCTAGCATCCCTTTTTGATTTATGTGCAGTTTTCTTTGTTCTGCAGTCCATAGGCCTTGAATGTCCAAGCTGTGGCTGTGTTGAGACCATACACTTTTTAGGTACCACTGTAATTTCCTCATATGCAGTTTTGCAAATGGTATTATCAGAATGCAAGATGCCATGAAGCCCAAAGCCTGCAGAATTTTTCTTGCAGTTAATTGGGTCTTTGTTGCCATTGTCTTGAAATATTGAGTCAGTTGAAGTTGCTTGTCTGGTGTAAGATAAGCCTTCTGGGCCGTTGTGTCCAAGCTGGCACCCAGGAATGTCATTTTTTGTGAGGGTACTAGTTTTGACTTCTTTTCGTTTACTGTGTACCCCAGACAATGTAGTAGATGCTGCACAAAAGCCAGATGATGTAAGAGAATGTCTTTTCTTTCTGCTTGGATGAGGCAGTCGTCCAGGTATGGATATATTTGAATTCCTCTTTGTCTGCAGTATGCAATTACTGGTGCCAGGCATTTTGTGAAAACTCTGGGCGCAGTAGATAAGCCAAAGGGCAGTGCAGTGAATTGATAATGGGTTGAACCTGCAATGAAATGGAGGTATCTTCTGCAACTTTGTCTGATAGGGACATGCAGGGATGCCTCCTTGAGGTCCAACGTCACCAGCCATGCTTCCTTGCCCAACATGGGAAGTAGCTGCTGTAGTGTTAGCATCTTGAATTTGGGGACTTGTAAGTGTTTAGAGTTGAAAGGTCCAGAATTGGTCTCCAAGCATTGTCCTTTCTGGGTACTAGAAAGAGTCTTGAGTAAAATCCTTGGCCTTGCTCTCGAGTAGGTACCAGTTGAATGGCTCTCATGTCCATGAGAGCTGTAATTTGTTTTTGTGCCTCTGCCCATTGATTGTGTGGCAGGTTTGGCATTCCTCTTTTCATTGGTAAGGTGTGAAAGTGGAATCTGTATCCTCGTAAAATTATGTCTAGGACCCATTTGTCCTTTGTGACCATGTGCCAGTTGTCTGCAAATAGTGCTAGTTTTCCCCCCAAGGGGGCTGACAAAAGAGCTTTGTTTGGCCAGCTGAGGTGCAAGTCATTGAGTCTGGTGGGTTGAGACCTGTCTTCTCCTCCCTTCTGGGTTGTAGTGCCCCATTGGCGAGGTTTATACTGGGCTTGTGGTTGTCCTCTGCCCCTTGGTCGCCTGTATTTACCCCTCTGAGGTCTGTCAGTGGCTGGAAAGGACCAATTTTTTGTTGGCCAGTTTCTGCTGAATCGAGGGGGTTGTACTTGTAGGAAATCTTTGACTATCTGCATTGATTTCACCTTATCTTCCATTTTCTTTAAAACTTCTTCTGCTTTAACTCCAAAAAGAACATCCTGCTGTAAGGGAGCATCTAGTAGTTTTGCTTTAACATGATCAGGCAGACTTTGTTCCTTTAACCAGGCATGCCTACATATAACTGATCCAGTGACAGCTGCTCTGCAGGAGGCCTCTAAAGAATCAAACCCACATTGTAAGGTATGTTTGCCCACCTGCTCGGTGGCGTGCAACAAATCCTGTACTTCTTTCAATTCAGATTGTTGAGAGAGGGAGGTTATCTTTTGTTTTAACTGAGAAATCAGAAATTGCTGATACTTAAGCATATGAAATTGACAATTTAGTGCTCTCACAGCTAATGTGGCTGAGGTGTAAACCTTTTTCCCCCCCACCTGTCTAGTGCTCTAGAATCCCTTTCAGAAGGTACTGGGTTTTTAGCCATGGAAGCCTTAGCCCCCTTGGGACCCTGGGAGATAGTCTCTGGGTCAGCTACTGGGCTTTTGTAAAGAAATTTGTGGGAATCAGGAACTCTGTAGTATCTGTGGGGCTTGGCCGGAGCAGGAGGTAGAGAGTCTGGGTTGAAACTGGATTCTAAATAGACATCATCCACAATGTCCAAAACAGGAGGGATGGCTAGAGGTCTGTGTTGGGGGAGTAAAAGAAACTTTCTGAGCCTTTTCTTGGAATCAGAGTAATCCTGACCTTCCCAGTGAAAATGTTCCCTCATAGTGTGTAAAGTTTCCCCAAAAGAGTAGTCTTCAGGAGGAGAAGCTGAGGGAATAGAATCCTCAGCATCAGAATCTTCATAAGGAGAGAAGGAATAGTCTTGGTCCTCAGAGGAATCCGAAGAAATAAGACAGTTGCTCAGAGGAAGCAGAATCTTCCTCTTGTCTAGGCCTTTTGTCAGGAGGAGGCGGAGAACCCCTGATAAGAGAAATCAAATCTTCAGCCATTTTGAGCATCTGTTTCTTAGGCATAGGGCCTTGAACAGGAGACTGAAGTGTAGTCTTTTTTGATTTAGAAGGAGTCTTCGACTTGGAGAATGTTTTGACTGTAAGAGTTGTCGGTCTGAATATACCTTCAGAAACCGATGGCGTTTCTGAAGCACCGATGTCCTTGGAAGGTAAATCGTCGGAAGGGCCTGAAGTAAAAGGCTGCGTCGGCCAAGCACATTCCGTCAAAATATCAGTAGCGGTCTTGGGTTCCAGAACTGCGGTAGTCAGGGGCTGCGTCGGAGCCTCACTGATAACCAGAGACCGGATCAACAGAGGCCTCGGAATTGGGCTTAGGCCTGGGCTGTCGGTCCATGTCCCTGCGCTTTTTGTGCACGCCGGTAGTCGGTAGCTCCGACGGCATGTTATAGTTAAATTTTCTACCAAAAAAGTGTTGTGCGAAATCAAATAGTCTTTTAATAGTACGCTTATTAAACCTAGCACAAAAACGACAAGAAGTGACATCGTGATCAGGGCCTAGGCAAGGTATACAATAAGAATGAAAATCCTTATGAGGTATTTGCTTCCCACAAGAAATACAATTGTTAACTTTTTCTGACATCAGTCTGAGGCAAGAAAAGTTTCCCCAACGGGGTACTTAGCTTTATAGAAGACTTCGGTCTGAAATTCGAATTCAACAATCTCAGGAGTCGGCCGACCGGCACTTGCGAACTGCTTCTGCTTCGGGCACCACGCGGCAAGAAAGACTGAAGAAAATGGCGTCGGTTGCAGTATATGTACCCCTGGTGCACTGACGTCAGGGATGAGGCGACAGCAACCGACGTCGGACCAAGACTTTGGAAATCTGGCCGACTGCGGGACCGCCTGACGACAGGATAACCCAAGTGTGATGACTGCAGCAGGGTAACACGATGAACATCTGTCACTGTACTGGATGCCTTCTTTAAGATCTGAATGCTTTCCTCACAGCTAGCATCCACACTAGTGGTCCTAGGGTTACAACCATGATAAACACCAACCATCTTTCAGTGAGAGTTCCTTACCACTGCCTCAACAATGGGAGATTTTGAAGACTGTTCATTTGGACTTTTCATCCCAGACCTCCTCCAGAATACAGAAGCAGCTCTATCAAAGGTGGAGTATTCATTCATCTGACACCAACCTGTCTGCTGGATACTCCCAGCACATGGCTTGGATTTCTTGGGTGCCATTCCAGATATTTGACCAAAATCACTAAGTGGTGATAAAATCACACCTCATCTCACATTTAATTTGAGTGTACAGTGCATATGGCCTCAGGTCTGGAGGTAAGACTGCAAAAATTGATCACCAACCTTTTGCCCAAGGTGTTCTGGTACAAAGTACTCCATAACAGTATGCTTCTGTCTGAACGTAGTGCTCATTTTGGACAATCAGTGGCTAGTACAGAAAGCCAAGAAAAGCTCCCTACTTGGGTTCAGATCAGGCAAGCCACCATTCTTAATTACACTCTTCCAGGTGCTGCCATTAATTTCCACTGTCAGCAATGAAGTCTTCTAAACGAACAATAAAGCCACCAAGTGGGACCTTGTTGGGCAATGCACCCACATTATCCAAAAAGATGCAAAAAGAATAAAATTCAAGCAGGAAACAGAGCGGTGAAATGTAAAAACCTTTTAATAATGCTAATACAAACTTACAATCAGCTTCATCAGGCATAATCATTCTAGGCATAAACCACATTTACATAAAATAAAAATCACATGATCAGCTTGCAATTAAAATCACATGATCAATCTACTACTAAAATTAAAGCTACAACCTTAGGTTAGTTTAACTTATTATGTAACTCTAACACAAGTTTAATCTTAACAGTTCGGTTTAAACCTGGACATATGTTCGTTCTGAACCTTAAAATAAATTTAAGTCCTACAGTTTCAGTTATATTAGTTAGATTCCCACCTCTTATTTGTTTGTGAATAACTTGCAAAATCATGAACTTAAAATAATGTGGACTGGCAGTTTCACAAATAGGCTTATAAAATGTATTGGTACACATTTTCCTATTAATTTCTGATACATGGTTGCCTAACCATTCTTTTAATTTACGATTCGTCTTACCTACATAATAGGTATCACATGACGTGCACTTGGCCAAGTAAATTAGATTTTTAGTCTCACAAGTGCCATAAGCATTCAGTTTTAAAGTATAACCAAACACCGTATGCTGTATGGACTTCTTGGTGTATATATAGGAACAAAATATACATTTATTACATTTATAGGTGCCTTTTTTGTTACTATTCAATACATTTATAATTATCGGTTGTTCCTTGAAACATACTTTATCCCTTAAATTATAACACCTTTTATATTCAAAAGATAGTACACCATCTAATGTGTTCTTAAACTCGGGTATTTGGGTTACTACTGACGTTCTTAACGGCATTAGTATTTCTATTATATGTAAGCATACAGCTACAAGCACTTTGTGTATATTTTGAAACTGTTATTAGTAAAGCATTCATTAGAAAATGTTGGTTTAGCTTCAGTATCTCTCTTATTTACAGCCTGTTTTATAAGACTTACATTTCTTCGTTTATAACCCCTTTGAGTAAACTCACCTGCTAAATTTTCCATCTGTATGTGCATGTCTGAGTCAACAGTATTAAGCCTAGCTGTGTGCACCCTTTGATTTCTAACTACATTATTAAAAATAAAATGAGGATGCATACTTCTGTGTAAATAAGTATGCCTAGATTGATTATGCCTGATGAAGCTGATTGTGAAAGTTTGTACGAGCGTTACTAAAAGTTTTTTTTTTTTTATTTTGACTGCACAGTTTCCTGGTTGAATTTTATTCTTTCTGCATCGTTTTACTTACTAATTCTACTTGGATTGATCGCTCAGTGGTGTATATTTTTGCTTGATATTTATCCAAGATCAGACACTCTGAAGAGCAAGCTCATGCACAAACAGCAAACAATGTTGTTTCCACATTTCTTAATCACATTCAGGCAATCATCCCATCTAGCAGCACAAGCACCAGCTATGTAACACGCAGCTGAAGTCTCTCCTACCAGAGGCAGTTAACTTGCATTTTAAGTATTCATCTAAAGGGTATATTTCTCACTGCTGTATGCTGACAAGTTGTAATTTCTTTGGTTGTAGATGTCAGTAAAGTGTACATGCTACCTCACACACACTTTACCAAATCCTCAACTAATTCAAGAACACAGACTACCATTGCAGAAGACTTAGCATCTAAATTTGACTACAAGTCTAACTTGGACCACTTGCTCAAGAGTCAAAATAATGAAACTGTTGTATGTGTGAAAGATAAATGGTGCATTTAATGGCAAAAGTTGAAGATTAGTTACATTCTCTTTACAAACCCAATACAGATTATGGATGTAGGAAAAATACAGTTGTTTAAGAAATTAGTGGAACAGTAGATGTCCAAACAGGTTATTACTGCAGTATTGCTCAGTAGTGGGAAGTATCCTGTCAGTGATCCAGTCCAGCTGTCTACAATACCAAAGCTTTACCAAAGCATAAGCACCTTCCCCTCATGCAGTACATCTGACCTAGGATCTATGCATATGCGTACATGCTAGTACAAAAGTGATGTATGGGTGCAATAATCTTCAGAGCTTTCTTGCTCCTGAAAGAGAAAACTGAGACTATGCAAAGAATAGGAGCAAGACTCAAGTAAGAAGGGAAAAGAGGGGAAAGAGTAAGTCCACCTCGGCCAAGGAACAGGAAAGAAAAAAAGGGAGAGGGAGGGTGCATATACTGCAGCGGTCATGTATTCAAACAGCTGTTAAAGAAAGTTCTTACACAACTGTATTATATCCTTAACTTGATCACTGTTACAGTAGAGCTCACTAGCAGGAAGATTCCCAAAGCTTTTATACTAACTGGGAAAAGGACCGAGGCAAATATCTGGAATCCAGAATCTCCTGAAGAATGGATCCAGTAAAACCAGTTCTGGCCCTAAAAAACACCAATCCTATGATGGTATAGATAAATGAGCAAACTGAGCTTTGACATGGCCTTGAAAGGATTTTCCATGAAAAGTATAAGAAAAAGAAATACTAAGGAAAATTTGTTTGGAATTTATTTTGATACAGTAAAACCCATCTTTTTGCCCTCACAGAATATAAACAGCTGATCTGATTTCTTGAAGAGCTTTGTTTTGTCCAAATAGAAGCTAAGCTGTCTGTGTGCACATCTAACAAATGAAGGATTTTTTCCTCCCTTTCTTTCCTTGTTTTGAAGATTAAGAAAAAAATGTTGGTAAATGGATGGACTGGTTTAAATATCTTTCACTTATGACTTTAGGCATAAAGGAAAGGTAGACCCCAGAGAAACTCCATCCCTATGACAAATCGGAAAGTGAAGAAAAGCCATAAGAACTTGTAACTCAGACTCTTTTAGCTGAAGTCAAAGCCACAAACCAAATGGTCTTCCATGTACAAAATTTTAAAGTAGTAGTTTTAAAGGGGGACCTGACTATTAACTTTTCCAGTACATAATTCATGTCCCAAGAAGGATGAATAGATACTCTTAGAAGCCTGTTGTGAATGATGCATTTTAGGAATCATTTGACCTTGAAATGTGAAGAAAGATGTAGATCCATAAGCAAAAAGGCAGAAATCGCTGACAAATGTCCTATAATGGAAAAGCATGCTAGTCCAGAGTTGTTCTGCAGCTCACATAAGTATAAAAGTACAAAACAGGATATCCAGTTTATAAGAATCCTGTCCTTTCTTTTGGCACCAGACTGAAAATGTCTTCCACTTGGAGATGTATGGATTTTACTATAGCAGGTTTTCTAGCCTCCTGTAATACCTGTAGCACTTCTTTAGAAATGAATGGTACCTGAATGGTATTAATAGCCTATTGCCAAAACTGTCAGACTGAGTTTACAGGTTTGGATGAATGAGGGAGAGCCCTTCTGTTGTGCAAGTCTGTCATGTGGGGCACCTTGTGACAATAGTCCTTGGCTATATCAAACAGAAGGGAGACACCAGACCTCTCCTGCATCTAAAGGATTTGGTTCTATGGTATCTGAACAAGGTCCTGGAACAACCACAGAGGATGTGATTAACCCCTGTGCCATTGAGGGCTGCTGGCTCACATGATAGGATGACTGGAAAAACCATAGGATTAGGCATGTTTTTGTCAATTTCATTTTTCTTTTTAGGTGCAACTGGATTTGATTGTGGGTGGCGGGAGCAGCTCTATCAGGCTCCATCAAGTCAGAGGAAAAAAACACCAGCCAGAATAACTGATTACAGCCAGCAATAATAAAAAAATCTAAATTATATTCCCACACAGAAAATAGGGCTAAATTGCATAAAATATAGCAAAAGCAGTTTAAATTGTACTAAGCCTTGTTCTACAATATGCACAGTATAGCAAAACAGCACACACAGTCACAGTGCCAAGCAAAATTCACGTATTCAAAAAGTGAAAAAAAAAGAAAAAGTCATGTATTTACTATAGTGATAGATCCGTGTTGCCTGCTTCTGTCCTTCCTCAATGGATGGAACCTCGGATCAGACTTTGTCCACTCTAGACTCTGGATCCAAAGCTCAGCCTCCTCCCTTTACCTATGATCCCACTCCAACCCATAACATTACTTCAGATTAAGTTTGCCCCAGAACCAATAACATTACTTCAGATTAAGTTTGCCCCAGAACCAATAAAGGACAAAGGACCTGTACTCAAAAACATAACACTGCACAGAAACTAATACATAGTTCATACTCTGCACTAGAGATCAAAGAATATATGAGTAGACACAGGAGATGAGCAGCATGGTTGTACCAGAAACCCACACAGCGATGAATCTAAAGACTAATGGAAGGGAGAGGAGAGTGGGAAGTTGAGGAAGAATGGAAGCAGACAGCACAGATCTATCGTTATGGTAAGTACATAACTTTCATATCTCAAGGGACTGGCATAATGGTTAACGTGTTTACCTCAAAGACACTGGGTACAAGGTCTGACACTCACCTTTGGAGGAAATTAGCTAGGTTTAAAATGGCCAACAAGGACAGTTAGCCTAGTATTTATCTATGAACCTATGGATGTTGTCTCTTCCAGCTGTTCTTCAATGGATAGGACAGATTTCCCAGCTACTGAAACCCTTGAGTGGTCTCACAGAAGGATATTCCAGAGGATGGCTAAACAAAAAAGCAGCCCCATCCCTGGAGAGCAAATCCAATTTATACTGTGAAATGAAGGTGTGGCTTCCATATTCCATTTTAGCTGTCGAAAAGGAGACAAACAGCTGATTAGATTTCCCAATTTTCTTTGTATGGTGAAGGTAGAAATGTAGCTGGCAACACACATCCAGCAAATGCAGCAAGTACTTCTCTATGTTAGTAAAATTTGGGAAGAAAACCAGGAGATAGATTGATTCAGCAAAGTCTCTGTAGCTACTTTAGGAACAAAGGATGGGTTATAGTCCATAAGGACACCCTATCCTTCTGAAAAGTTAAAACTAGGTGGTTTGCAAGAAAGGGCCTGAAGTTCAGATACTATTCAAGAAGATGTGACTGCCACCAAAAATAATGTTTTACAAGCTAGAAATTTAAAGTCCACCTTGGTTGCAGGTTCAAAGGGGGATCTAATCAGAGCTTGCAATATAATGGCTGATGTCCCAAGGAGGGGTAGAATCCTTCAGGGGTGGCCCAAGTATGAAAGTGTACCTTAGTAAAGTCTTGGTCAGTCCAAGAGAGGTGATAGGAGACTGATTCTCTCCAGTACAGAAACTGGAAATAGTGGCTAATTGGACAGACAGTGGGAGTAACTGGTCCCACTGTGAAAGAGGGAAGCCAAAAACTACAAAACAGCTAGAAGAAGAGCTGAAAATGGGTACACATTTTTTTCTCTGAGGCCCAAACAGAGAATCATTTCCCCTTGCTTTTGTAAATCTTTCCAATAGAAGTTCTTTGGGATGAAGTATGAATTTGGATTACTCAGGAAGAAAGCCTGGACTGACTAGCAATCATTGGAAGTGGAGAAACAATGTAGCTAACTTGAGGGCCTGAATGGCCAGATGAGGCATTATACTGGGGTGCCTTCTGTGCAGAGTCAGCATGTCCTCCAGTGGTCGCGTGAGTTTCCTCCGGGTGCTACGGTTTCCTCCCACATCCCAAAAGACATGTTGTAGGTGGATTAGACACTAAATTGGCCCTAGGCGTGAGTGCGTGTGTGTGCCTTCCGTGGAAGGTTGGGTGCCAGGCTGGCAACTCGACACCGTAAAATTCTACTACCAATCATGAGTGGAAAGGTGATCCGTTGTCGCGACCCCTAACTGGGAAAAGCCAGAAGAAGAAGATGGGTGAGACAGAAGATTGGGACTGGGATGCAGCACCCGCGGAAGGTCTATCAAATGAGGCTAGAGAAAGGGAAATCACATTTGTTAAGGCCAGAAAACAGCAAGGAGGATAACCATGACCTTCCTCTCTGATGCTTTCTGCAGAAATTTTGGGATAAGAGGGTTGGAGGAAAGGCATACAGGAGGCTCAATGTTGGTGACAGTGTCCCTTGGTGACTCCTCCATTTAGGGGATCAAGGTAAAAATACCTGCTGCACTTTCTCTTGTGAGAGGAGGCCAAAAGATACAGCACGGATGACCTAAACGACAGAAAATCTGGTCTGCCACCTTCGGATTGCGGGATCACTTGTGAGGCAAAAGGATAGATCTGCTCAGCCTGTTTGCTAAAATACTGGATTTCCCTTGGATGTGCATTGCTATCAGAAAGCGGTTGGAAGATATTGCCCATTGCTAAACCCTCACTGTTTCTCAATATAATGGGTAAGAGCATGTTTCCCGTGTTGGCTGATGTACCAGACTACAGACATGCTGTCCATCTGAACAGCTATCACTCCTAGAGGGAGAAAGTCCTAAAAGGCCTGCGATGATAGCAGAACCGCCCTAATTTCCCGAATACTGATATGAAGACAGGCCTCAGTGGGGAACCAATTGCCTTAAACTATCTTTCCCATGTGGTGTCCCCCCAACCTAGCAGGGAGGTATCTGTTATCACTGTGGCCTTGGAGGAAAGTGGGAAAAATGGAAGACCTTGTCACACTATCGGGGTATTCAAACTACCATCGGATGTGCCTTCTGAAAATATTTGTCAGGTGAACTTGAAAACCCATTGACTGATGTCTGATGGACCACTGCAGTCCAAGTGTCCACTGGAACACTCTCATGTAGTAGCTGGCGAAAGGAACAAGGGTAATGGATGCATCCATCAATTCTAGCAGAGGAAGAATCAGTCTCTCTGGTGGCTTCTGGCAGGAATGGACCTTTAACGCCAGACTGTGGATGGCAGTCAATCTGTTCTCCAGAAGTTTTGCTATCTGGCATGTTGTATCCATATGTTTGCCTATAAATTCTATTGTCTGGACTGGGCAGAACTTAGACTTGTCCAAGTTCACTGTGATGCCCAGGCAGGAGCAAACCACCCCTGACATGGATGAAAAGATTCCTGGCAGGAGTGGAAATGAGCCAGTCATACAGATAGGAGAACACCTGGAAACCTTGCAGTCACAAAGTTCTGACCATCGCCATACACTGGTGAACACCTGGGGGGGGGGGGGGCTGTGGTGAGATCGAACGGTAGGGTCCTGAATTGGAATTGATTGGCTTCCAGTTGGAAGAGTAGAAACCTTTTAGATCACCTGTTCATTACAGTATGGTAGTATGCATCCTGAAGGTCTATCAAGCAAATCCAATCATCCTTTCTCAACAGTGGAAAAACTGACTGTACTGTGACCATCCAGAGCTTCATCTGTCCGACATACTGACTGAGATGGCTGAGGTTCACATTGTTTTTTGGCACCAAAAAGAATACTGTGTAAGTTCAGGATCAGTGTTGTTCTGGTAGGACCTCTCTTAGTGGACTTGCTTGTCTAGCAGCTTTTTTATTTCTAGAACTGATGCTAGTCTTTGGAAGAGTGTAATGTTTTGGTGGTGGTGGGGCAAAACAGAAAGGGAACTGAAAGCCTCTGGTTATGATCTTCTGCATTCACTTGTCTTGGGTGATGGATGTTTAGGCCTTGGGGTGCAGAGATAAGCACCCCTTGACTGCCGTCAGACTGCAGAAGTCGGGTAACCATTCATGATCGATGATGAGGCCTGAGAATTGTCCCCGGAGGGCTCGACTTTGCAGCCCACCTCTGTTGCAGGAGCAATATCCACTATGAGAATTCCCCCCTCTGCCATATGTGTGTGTATGGAGTCTATCCCCAGAAGCTTTGGAAGAGAACCAGTGAGATTTCTGGAACCATGACTTCTTACACCTCTTCTCTGGCTCCTAGAGAATGCCTCAGGGTGTGGGTGGCTACAGAACCGTATTCCTATGGCAGAAAAGGTTTTCCCATCTTGCTTGCTTCTGGAGAGTGTATTCCTGACTTTAGGTCCACAAGATGTTCAGCCATCATAAGAAGCATTAACAAAGGACATCTTGAAGTGCTCCACAAAGTGAAACAAGCACAACCAAGCATGTCTCCTTGTGGTAATGCTAGTACCTGTGGCTTCTGAAGCACCCTCTGTCGTGTTACAGATTAGGCATATCAACACACTGAAAAGGAACGGGAAAGGTGGCCAGCTGCAAATCCAAAATTTTCCTGCTCTCTGCAGATATGGACCTGGACAGCCATTTGGTTTGTTCCTTTGTCAAACCCTCTGGATTCTTCTGATGTGTGCAAAGTAATTTGGCCCACTCACAATGAAGGTAGCTGATGCATACACCTGCTTCCCACACCTGTCCAACACCCTGGACTCTCTGTTGGGGGGGGGTGGTGGTGGTGGAAGAGATATCTTCAGCTATCTCTTCCTTAGTGGTGGCCGCCACTTCCATGGCAGCGCCGGTTTAACAAGGTTAAACTTTTTCTGGCTCCATAAAGTCTGTTCTTCATTTTTTCCCTTAGAACTGCTCTACCAGTAATCTAAACAGTATATCCCTTCACTAAAAAGCGCAGCACTTGTTCCTAAAAAGCTTTTTTTTTCCCTTAAAAAAAAAAAAAAAAAAAAAAGCTCAGCACTGGTCTTAAAAGCATCTTCTTTTCAGGCTTAGCACTTCTGTATTATACAAAGTCCCTCACTAGCGAAACCGCCCCCCCCCCCAGGAGTACCCACTTCCTTACTAAGTCCTCTCTTATTCAGTTACACCCCAAACTTCTTAATTTCTCTAGCATGTCGAAGGGCCAGATGCTGGCGTCCTCTCCTGTCCAGTTGGTGTATCTGGGAATATTGAGGCAATGTTACAATTGCCTCATGTACACAGACAACCCTCTCCTCCTCCCACATAACACAAATACTTGCGAGAGATGCAGCTATTTAGCCAAACTGGAGGCTGAGCTCTCTCAACTCAGGACTGGCAAGACCAGACAGGAGGAGAAAGCAACTACACACACCACAAAAGCAGTCTCACATAAAGCTATCACAACAATGAATCAAACACATAAACACACAAAGACATACTCGGAGGCTCTGAGCAAAAATTTACCTAAACAGCAGAGGCCTCCAAAGCAGACAACCAAGCAACCGCCACCTCATGACACACCACAGGCAACACATAAAACACAAAATCAGTGTGCAAAGCAGTCACAGCCCTTAAGGCCAAATGCAACACCAAACATACTTGTCATAGGTGACTCCATAGTCAGACACACTGACGTCCCACTCACCAGGCTGAACAAGGAGAGGGTCACAGTAAGCTGCCTATCGGGCACTAGAATCCACCACATAACACAAGCACTCGGGTCACTCCACAGCAAGTACAAATATGACACAGTCATTGTCCATGCTGGTGTGAACGACCTGAGACGTACCTCCCTGGACTACATGAAAAGAGACAGAGGAGCTCTCTGATTATGTAGCCCAGGCAGGTATGACCCTGACCCTGAGCAGCATCCTTCCTTCACCAAGAATGATGCCACAACATAGAGACAAGATGATCAGCTTTAACAATTGGCTTAATTTCTGGTGTCATTCAAAGGGGATCCAGTGTCTGTCTGCCTGGGATGACTTGCTTGACAAGCCACGCTGCTCGCAAGGGGCGGCTTGCACCTGTCACCCTGGGATTCCAGATATTGGCTATGGCTCTTGCCACCCCATAGTGCCTTTTTAGGCAAGGCTCAAATTCTAAACCTACCACCCTAGAAAACAAAATGGGAAGAAACTAAGGGTAATGCTGCTCAATGCCAGAAGTCTAAATCTCAAAATGCACGCACTCGAGGCCCTTCTCAGTATGGAGAACATCGATGTCTGTGCTGTGACTGAAACCTGGTTCAAGGCTCCTGAGGGCACCCCGGCACTATCAGGTTTTACCTCATATCATGCGTTCCGGCCCCAAAACCCGGACCACACCACAAAAGGAGGGGGTGTATCCATATTCATGAAGGATACCCACACCTCCAGGTTGGTGGCAATGCACGAAGCATCGGAAACCATCCAGGTGCAATTAACCATAGGCAAAACTGCTCTACAATTTGTAGCATGCTACAGGCCACCCTCTCAAACTCAGGAACCCCACACAGCCTTCCTGAAGGCACTGGAGGGTATAAATGCATCTCCAAACACCATTATATTGGGTGACTTCAACTACCCGAATATAGACTGGGAACATTACTCAAGCCCAAACTTTCTAGCCCAAAGGTTCCTGGAGTTCATAAATTCAAATGCCATGGAACAACTAGTCACCGTTCCCACAAGAGGAGAAAATATACTAGATCTCATCATCACAAACATGGGGACAAAATGCTCCACACTGGAAGTATATCCGTCATTGGTGAGATCAGATCATAAACTAATCTCACTGGATATCCACATCTCGCCCCCACCCCAAACAAAAAAGACCACAGTGAAGAACTTCTCTAAAGCAAACTTCACACTACTCAAGACTGGTGTGGTATCCCTCAAGGCCCCCGAGCCAGTGGAAACCACAACCCAAGCTGCGGAAGCACTTACAAATGCCTTCTACGAACACCTCCAGGACTGCATGGATCAGGCAATCCCTAATAAAACCAAGACTCTTTCCACCAAGGGCAAATGTCCAGTCTGGTGGACCCCAGCCATAAACAAACTTTACAATAAGAGGAGAAAGCTGTTACATGATAGAGCAAAATCCATAAAAGAGAAGACACCTTTGATCATGATTAGTAAACAAATATGAGCACTCATAAAATCATCCAAGGCCAACTGAGAGAAAAATTGCCATAGATTCAAAAGACAATCATAAGGCCTTCTTCAGCTATGTTAGAAACCTGGGTGGAAACTCCCAGATATGCTCAGAATTAGTCCAAAATGATACAAAAATCACTGAACCCACAGACATTGCCAACATACTGGCAGACAGGTTCAGTGCAAACTTCACCCCTCTCCCCAAAGGAGAGATAACTATCCCAGCGGAGTGCAGCGGCCCAGATATCTCCAATGCGCAGGTGAAAGCTGCTCTCTCTAAAGCTAAAAACACAGCATCAATGGGACCGGATGGTGTCCCCGGCTGTGTGCTACACAAACTCAATGAGGAACTAAACCGCACATAAGGCAGCTGTTTAATCTTAGCCTTACCACAGGATACGTGCCCAAGGAGTGGCGTACGGCAACTGTGGTCCCACTCCACAAAGGTGGTGCCTCTACGGACCCTGGTAATTACGCCCCATAAGCTTAACAAGCCTGGTCTGCAAAGCTATGGAGAGGATCATAATGGAACTCATAAACAAAGACATAGGGGACTTGCAGACATTGGACCCGACCCAGTTTGGCTTTGTCAAGGGCAGATCATGCCTTTTGAACTTGGTTGACTTCTTCGAAACAGTCACCAAGGCCATTGATGAGGGAAAGGCAGTCCATACAGCCTACCTTGACCTTGCAAAAGCTTTCGACACAATACCCCACTCGGGTATTATAGAGAAACTTACCAGCTTAAATGTAAACCCATATGTCACAAGATGGGTTGCAAACTGGCTAAAGGACAGAACCCACAGGGTTAGAGTAGCTGGTGCCATGTTAGACTCCAAGCCGGTCACAAGTGGTGACGCACAGGGCTCAGTCCTTGGCCCCCTGTTGTTCGGCATCTACTTCTCAGAAGTACAGGCAAACGTAGGAGGACTATGGCTGACAAAGTTTGCAGATGACTGCAAACTGGGAGCCATAGTGGAAAGTACATCGGACACAGATATCCTTCAGAGGGGTCTCACAGAAACTGATAGCTGGTGCCAGAGCCATGGCCTGAAGTTAAATGCCAAAAAATGTATAGTCATACCCTTCGGGAAAAACAAGGTAACCCCAAGCTACCATATAGGTGGCAATCCACTAAGCACAGAAGAGGTTATCAGGGACCTGGGGACCCAGGTTGACAGTGGCCTTTCTTTGACACTCACATTGCTAAAGTGGTTAGAAAAACCTTCTACATTGCCCACCTGATCATGAAGGGATTCCCATCCAGATCAAGTGAGGTCATTGTTCCCCTGTACTCTTCACTTATCAGACCAATGATCGAGTACAATGCCCCATTCGGGATGTATCTCACCAGACACCTGCAGCAATTGGAGAGACCCCAAAAGTTCCTCACCAAAAGGATAAAGGGACTCCAAAATCTGTCATATGCTGCCAGACTGAAGAAACTCCAGCTCTATTCAGTCGCATACCGTCTGCTCAGAGGAGACCTGTGCCTGATATACAAGGCCATGTCCAACCCGGAATTAATGGACATGCTCCACCTCAAAAAATCCAAATCTACCAGATCCACTAGAGCAAGCAACTTAAACCTTAGCACGGATATAAATAGGACATGCTGGAGGGATAGATTTGTCACCCAGAGACTCCCTATGTTGTGGAATAAAATCCCGGTCCATGTGAGGCAGAGCACCTCGCTGGCTCTGTTCAAGAGAAATCTTGACCGGTGGATGGGAGATCATAGGTTTACCCCGGGAATCATCCCTGTGTCACTGCTGGACAGAGGCACAACAAACTAATGGGCACAGTATTTTTTAACATAAGGGGTGGCGTAAGCCACAAAACTCTGGGCTAGGCTTATAAATGCCTTAGGGCAGATAACCTAGTATAAAAACCTATGAACTACCAAGGACTCAACAGCAGGACCCTTGCTCTAATGCTGATGGTCCATGCATGAGGCTAGGTACTCGTCCAGTTTCATCGGGCTCCTTCCATGTCAGCTCTGAGATGAGATCAACCATTTCATCGGCAGGAGGGACCACCCAAGAAGTAGCTTGGCTGGACCAAAAGGCCTCAAGTAACAATAACTCATTTTGGGGCTACGGTGGATCACCCACCTTTCTGTCTCAAAAGTTCAAGGATCTCCCCAAACATCCTCAAGGGGGATCTGGGGAATCCCTCCCCCTCCATTGAAATCAGTGTCTTCGTTTAATGACCCTGATGGGAGTCAACATGCCCCCACTTACATGTATGCTTCCAAGTAGCCCCTAAAGTGGGATTTTCAGGCGAGGACCCAAAAGGAGGAGGGTACCCAGTGTGGGATGTGTGAAGGCTTGATGGGCCTAGCTGTCCAGATGAGATGGGATGGGTAGAACCAGGACCCAATGGAGTGGGACGGTAGCCTGCTCATCTGACAGAGATAGCACGATCTCAATAGCCTGGAATGCTGAAGCAATGGGGGAACTCAAAATTATCTTGGACAAAGCCGAGGTAGCCACTCCAGGCAAATTTTGGTTCTGAGGTTCATACGCGTTTACTAGGCTCAAGATCACAAAGGCCTTTTTAAGCCTAGCCATACATCCCAAATGTCTGACAAGTTCTGGTACCTTTGAAAAGTGTAAGCAGAGGGTTGGGAGATGAAACACTTACAAGTAAGGGCCTGGGAGATGAATTATTTATAGACTGCTTGTGCCCATTAGAAACACTGGTGCCAAACCAGGGATGAATTTCCTGTTCCCTAACCAACTGTCCAAGCTACACTTGAACTGGATTAGGGAGGAACTCTGCTTTGTAAGGATGGGGAGCCTGTTCTAGAGATGGGGTAGTCACTGGGATACATACCCCACTCTCCAACAGGTTCTGCTTATATCACAGGCAAGGTTTAAATCTTTAGAATGGGTAATTCTTGTGCTGTTTGTTTTGCTGATATGCAGGAGATCCATCAGGGTATGGTTTGACAATGTCTTGTATGCTAGGCATACAACTACTCACAACAGCTGTAGGAGACAGAATACATGGCTAGAGCATTGAGACAATCTGCATGGGACATGTTACTTACACTCTGTATTCTTTTAGTGAGGAACTACTGTGGAAGTTCCAGTTGTTGAATATTCTTGTTTAGGCGCATACCAAAGAGGGCACTGCACTCTATGACAGGTCTGATGAATGCTGAATACAGTGGTACAAAGACCTCCTTGGACCTAGACGCCATACCTTTGTTTATAGGTTGCACAACCTAGAATGACTTCCTCACTAATGTAGACACGTGATAGTCAAAGGCTAGATTACTGTCTGTGTGTCTCCAAGTCCCTGAATACTGGGTCTACTCTTAGGGAAGTGTCAATATGATGGTTACCAGGGGTGGATGACTTCCCAAAGGATATTATTATGCATTTATTGGCATTTAGTTTAGTCCATAGTTCTGACAAGTTTTGTCCTGTCTCAGCCCTTCCTGGAAAACATTAGTGTTAATGGGGGGGGGGGGGTTCTATGAGTGCTCCTAATTTGTAATCACCTACAAATTTGATCAGCCAGAGGTCCTCGACATTGGCCTCGACTTCAGAGAAACAAATGCTAAAAAGGAGCAGTCCCAGGACCAATCCCTGAGGGACTCCACTTGTGATTGGTCTCTTTGTAGAGGAGGACTCTCCAATTCTAATCTCCTGGGTCTTGTCTGTGAGCCAGCTGGCTACCCACCAGGTGACAAACAGGTTTATACCCAACTTCTTGAGTTTGTCAACAAAACCTGAGTGAGGTATTTTATTAAATGCCTTGGCCAGATCAAGGTAGGCAGTGTGAACCATTTTGCCTAGATCTATTGCTTTGGTAACCCTCTCAAAGAAGTCCACCAGGTTGAGTAGGCATGATCTGCCCTTGACAAAACCAAACTGCATTGAGTCCAGCATTTGGAGGTTCCTATGTCATTATTGATAATTTCTATGATCATTCTTTCCATGGCTTTGCATAGGAGACTAATGAGGCTTATGGATCTGTAGATGGCTCACCTTTGTGCAGAGGGGATGACTGTTGCTATTCTACATTCATGAGGCAAGAATCCTGTTTGGAGGGTACGGTTAAACAGCAATTCCAGAAGGCCTGGTTGATAATGTTTCATGCTATTTAGAAGGCATTCTGGGATACTGTCTGGGCTCACTGATGCAGTGTTCTTAGCCTTGGAGAAACCGTTCAGAACCAGTTTCCTACTGATAGCTGGGGGGGGGGGGGGTTGATGGTATTTCCTGAGGGGAAGTTGGGGTGAGGGAGAGAGGTGTAAAGTTAAAGCTGAATTTGTCTGCCAGTAGGTTTACTATATATTCTGGCTCAGTACAAGTGGTTCCATTAACAATGAGCTCTACACACAATTGTGTGCTGCCTTTGAGGTTGCGGACATAGCTAAAGAATGCCTTCTGGTTGTCCTTGGCATGGAAGGCTACATTTACATCAAGTTTGACTCTGGTAGACTTTATTTGTTCTTGGAGTTGTTTAGCTTAATGAGAGGGCTTTTTATCCTGCTGGGTGCTACACCTTCTAATTTTGCCATGATTTTCTTCCTTCTGTTACATACTATAGATGTGATTCCACCAAGGTGTGGCTTTTTTTTTTTTTAGTTAGTTCTGTACTTCTTCCTGGCGAGTTACAGCTGCCTTTATGCAGCTAAAAACATGCGTGTATAGGATTTCTGTGAACTGTTCCACGTAGGCAGCAGTGTTCTCAGGGTTTATGGGAGCTTGGAATTTTGCCAGGTTATTACTTAATAGTAGGGAGTTAGCTTTATATTAGTTTGTGAACATTCTAAGGGTAGCTAGGATTCCGGGTTTTATTTTCACATCAGAGGAGACCATTAATGGTCTGATCTTGCCAAAGAAGATATTACATTAGGGGTTATGCAGCACTCTCCCAATTTAGTGAGGACCATATCCAATATGTTTGCACCTCTGGTAGGCATACTGATAGTCTGGTCCAGTGAGTTTATGTTTACAAAAATCCAGGAATCTCTGTGCCTGCACGTTTGATATTGTACACGAGTCCCATTTAGTAATGGGGTAATTAAAGCTGCACATGAATATGGTATTGGATTAAATGATAACCATTTCCAATAAGCTTAAATACATGTTATGGGCTTTCTACATCATAGGGGGGCCTTTAGCTTGCAAGGAAGTGTTATGGGATTTTGTCTTTGGTGACATGAATGTGGAAAAGCTCAAGTGCATTGCCTTGTTTGACCAGCCTAGAGATATATTTATTTTTTATGTAAATAGACACCTCCACAGTCCTTGTCTGTGTAGTAGCTAGTCTAAATGGTGGAAGGCATTATAGACTTGCACTGCCAATGTGCTCCCTGCGGCTTTAAACCATGTCTCAGTGACTGCACAGACATCAGCACTCTCTAGGGTAAACAGAGCTTGAAGGGGGTGGAGTTCAGCATGACTAGGTTCCGATGGTGATGCAGATGCTGGAGCGTCTGGTACAAGTCTCCGACAGGAAGGGATGGCTCCAAAAACGTGAGTTAACTCTATCCTCCCAGATCCAGCACCAACACTTTGGCCCTAAGATCCTTCTGCACCTAAGCCACTCAGAACCAGTCAGATCAGAGAAGTTGCTGAAATGGAAAATAACCAAGTCCTCTGATTAGACATGGGTACATTCTGGGTAACACTTTTATTTGTGGCATTGAGCCCAAAAACAGATAGAGGTAGTAGTCACAATGAGAAGAGGGGAAGGACCTAAGCTCATGGATCCAGCATGACCTTTCTGGAAGGCAACAAAAACTGGTCCATTTTCCTAATGTCTTAAGTCTCATCAGTGTAGAATCTGAGTTGTCGGTGTACATTCAGGGAGTGGTGAAGTCTCTCACCCTGTTCTGTGGGGGGGGGGGGGGGGGGTTGGAGGGTTGGAAAAAAGGTAAATAAATGTATAGCTTGATTGACAGACAAGTCATTTACTACCTTGGGCAGGAAAGATGGTTTAGCAAAAGCCCTACCCTTATGGAAGATAAGGAAAGAAGGGGTGCCCATAAGAGCTTGAAGTTCAGAAACCTTTCTGGGAGAAGTAAAGGCCACCAGTAAAACAGTTTTCTAAGTATAAAACTATTAAGGCAGAGGCTGCTGGTTCAAAAGGTGACGAGGCAAGTTTTTTTCAAAATATAGCTGAGATCTCAGAGGGGTGGGATAGCCTTCGCAGGTGGATTCAGGTGAAATTGCCTTTTTCAGCTGAAATCAACCTGTATGCAGGAATGTCATCTGCTCTATAACCTTTAAATTTAATTTTAAATTTAAGGTTATAGAGCAGATCTTTGTAGGGATGAGACAAGGTGATGTTGGGAATCACACAGAAATGAGCGAGACCAGATGGATTGTTAACTCACGGGCAGACCAGATTCCGGGTCTGAATACAGTGATTCCATTAAAACCAATATTGAAGGCTAGAAGAACTATTACTGGCTAGCTTGAGGGTGTGCCTGCATACAGGCTCGGTGATTGGATTAGAAATTATGAATGAACGAAAACGTTTATGGAAATCCAGAAATTGATTTCAGTTGAAAAAGGCGCCCATAGTCCCGAGTTGTTTACGATCTGAGGAAGAATTTTTTGAAAGCGCTTATCGTTTGGAAATTTAAGGGACTTCATTCAAACAAGTTGTGTTTTATTTTATTTTTAATAAATTTGTTTTTAAGCAATCTGCTTGGTGTGAAAACGGACGCATCAGCCATGGAAGTGTAGCTCGCTCTGGTTCCTTCCAACGGTAATCTAAGAAGGGACATCAGCTGTGCCACCCCTAGTTTCTCACACTCAGACAGCCAAGGATGCTTTGAATGAAATGGCAAAAGCTGCTGGCAGTACAGGAGAGGGAAAAATAAATAGAGGATAGACCCATAATTTTTTTACTGAAAACAGGGGAAATCAATATGACTGCTATACCTTTACTACACTTAAGACATACAACTGGAAATAAAATTGTGTAATGCTGTTGTACTGATTACTCTGAGGTGGTACAAGGCCTGAAAGGGCAGCAAACTAGTGACGTGGTGGGTGCTGAACAAAAACAGAAGGCTTCCTTCTCTCAAGGGTGACTGATTTCTATAGGGTCAGATGGCCTACATTAGCTGGCAGATGGTATGCAGGCATGTTTGATTTATTTATTAATCAATTACATTTGATAACCAAGTAAGTGAACTGGTGCAAAAACCCTTATCAGTCACAACCCAGGCTGAGTAGGCAAACAGTTGCTTAGAAAAATTCAAGTTTATAGACCCAATTCAGTTAACATGAAAGACAGGGTTAGCATTCACAGTATCACAGATGCATATGAAAAAAATAAGTACATCAGATTACCATAACTGGAGCGAAGAGCATTCACAATTGCATGTTATATCAAGTAAATAAATCAGATTATCATTTCTGCAAAAAAACTATAGCGCTATTATATGTGGTAGATAATGTAAAGTTGTATCTGCTCTAACTTTTGAAAAAAACAAAAAAATCCTATCTATGTACTTGTTTCCCGCATTTCTAGAGCTAGTAGAGTCCGGTTTTCAGATTTTGCTGAATTCTGGGTTGTTTGTAAGTTTCTGTGTTGCCCAGACCTTTCTGAGATAGAGGGAAGCTTCTCTGTTCATCAGTAAGAGTGGTGAGCTTTGAAACAGCCTGTCACCTGGAAGAGTGGTTTCAGCTCAGAATCTGTAGTTTTATTGGCCATTTTGGGCTATTTCTATTCCCTTCATCTTTCTGCTTAAAAACCCGTGTTTGCACGGTTTTGCACAGCGGCATTTAACTGCGGTTAAACTATTCCCGGTGCCAGAAAGTCTGATCTTCAGATTTTCCCTTAGAACTAGCCAGTCTTCTAGTTTTAGCAATAAAAACTTTTTGTTCCCTTGAACGAGACAGTATTCTAGTTTTAGCACTCATAACTGTTCCTGGTGCTCCGCACTTGTCCAACTCTTGCTGCAAGGACTAAATCTACAAATTACTGCAGCACTCAGCTTTCCTCACTAATCAAGAGGAAATCAGCTCCCAGTACTTAAATTAATATGCACTAACCAGGCGTGTCCAAGGGTCAGCTCCTGGTGTTTTTTCCTGTCCATCTGATGAATATGGGCATCTTGGGGCAATGTAGCAATTGCCTCATGTACACTGACAATCCTCTTCTCCTACCACCCAACACTATAACCTGCAAGAGATGCACTTAGAGCCAAACTGGAAGCCAAGCTCTCTCAATCCAAGAATGGACTAGACAGTCAAGAGGTTAACACCACACGCAACACACATAGTCCATCAAAACCTGCACCTCCCAAACCCACACATAGTAATACAAAACACACCCCTACATTCACGGAGATTCAATAAAAATCTGGCAAAACAGAGACCTCCAAAGCTGAAACGCAAGCAACCACCCCCCAACACTACCCGAATGACACATAGCCCACAAAATCAGTGTACCACTGAACCTCAGCCCATAAGGCAAAACAACGTACCCAGCACACTAGTCACTGGCGACTCTACAGTCAGGCACACTGAAGCACGCACCCCCCCCCCCACCAGGCTGAACAAGGAGAAAGTCACTGTCAGCTGCCTGACAGGTGCAAGGATCCGCCATATAAAGCACGCACTCGGGTCACTCCACAATAAGTACAAGTATGACTCCATCATTGTCCATGTTGGAGTGAATGACTGGAGACATACCTCCCTGGACTACATGAAAAGAGACATGGAGGAGCTCTCTGACCATGTGGCCCAGGCAGGTATGACACTAGCCCTGAGTAGCATCCTGCCATCGCCCAGAATGATACCACAGTACAAGGACAAAATGACTGACTTCAAAAATTGGCTAAGATTCTGGTGTCATTCCAAGGGGATCCAGTATCTGTCTGCCTGGGACGACATGATCAACAGGACACAATGCTTTGCCAGAGATGGCCTGCACCTGTCACCGCTGGGATTCCGGATACGGGCTAAGGCTCTTGCTGCCCCTATAGTGCTTTTTTAAGGCAAGGCTCAAACGTCAAACGCATCACCATAGTAGACATAAACAAGCAAAATCTAAGGTTAATGCTACTCAATGCTAGAAGTCTAAACCTCAAAATGCACACACTCGAGGCTCTCCTTAAGATGGAGAGCATCAACATCTGTGCAGTGACAGAGACCTGGTTTAAGGCTCCAGAGAGCACCCCTGCATTACCAGGGTACAATTCTTACCACACCTTTCGGCCACCCAACCCGGACCGAAATGCTAAAGGAGGAGGCATGTCCATAATTCATAAAGGATATCCACATCTGCAGGCTAGTTGCACAACATAATGCCTCCGAAATTATCCAAGTACAATTAACACTGGGCAAGACTGCAATTCAGGTTGTACCGTGTTACAGATCCCCCGCCATGCCCTAGGATGCTCACTCCATGTTTCTTGATATACTGGACAATATTAAGATACAGTCCAATACCCTAATTTTGGGAGATTCCTCCCTCCATGGAACCCCTCCATCAACTGGGAAAACTACTCGTGTACCAACTCATTTTCCCGTTTTCTGGAATTCATCAATTCCAACGCACTGGACCAAACTTGTCCATACCCCTACCAGGGGCAGCAACATCCTGGACCTGGTCATTACCAATATGGGTAATAGATGCTCCACGCCAGAGGTCAACTTCTCGCTGGTCAGGTCCGACAACAAGCTAATCACCCTAGACATCCATATCCACCCCCCATTAAGGAAACCACCATAAAAAACGTCTCCAAAGCCAACTTCATACTTCTTAAGTCAGAAGTGGCAAACTTCATTACACCCACACAGATGGAAAATTGTGGCACGACTGCTGAATCATACACAAATGCACTGTACAAGTACATACACGGGTGCATGGACCGTGCCATTCCCAAAAGAACCAAGATGCTATCCTCCAGAAAAAGGAAGCCAATCTGGTGGTCCTCTGCCATAAACAAGCTCTAGAACAGAAGGAAGAATCTGTTGCAGAAAAGAGTAAAATCCCATGACTGCAGGAACTCCCTGGTCAGCCTCAGCAAGAAGCTGAGATCCCTCATAAATCCTCCAAAGCTAATTATGAAAATAAAATCGCCTTGGATTCTAAAGACAACCACAAAGCCTTCTACAGCTATGTCAAGAATCTCAATAGCAACACTCTGATCTGCTCTGAACTACAGCACAATGGCACTCCATTTACCGAACTAACTGATATTGACAAACATCCTGGCAGACAGGTTCAGTGCTAACTTCACCCCCCCCTCACCCCCCCCCCCCAAAGGGGCCATCCCCATACCAGATGATTCCAAAGCCCCTGAAATCTCGGCTGCACAGGTGAAGACCGCACTCTCCAAAGTCAAGAACACAGCATCTATGGGACTGGACAACATCCCAGGCTGCGTTCTGCACGAACTACAGAACGAACTGGCACCCCACCTAAGTAACATGTTCAACCATAGCCTCACTTCAGGCTTTGTGCCTAATGAGCGGCACACAACGGCAGTTATCCCACAACACAAAAGGGGTGCAACCACAGACCCCCAGGAACTATTTCCCCATTAGTCTGATAAGCCTGGTCTGCAAGGCCATGGAATGCATCATCCTAGAGCTTATAAACAAAGACATAGGTAACCTCCAAACTCTGGACCCCACCCAGTTTGGGTTTGTAAAGGGTAGATCATACCTCCTAAACCAGACTGACTTCTTCGAAGCAGTCACTAGAGCCGTAGACGAGGGTAAGGTACTGCACACAGCCCATCTTGTCCTCGCCAAGGCTCTTAACACCATCCCCCACTCTGGTACTATAGATAAACTCACTGGACTAGGCACAAATCCCTATGTCATAAGATGGGTGGCCAACTGTCTCACTGACAGAACCAACACAGTGAAAGTAGCCGACTCAAAATCCGACTTCAGACCAGTGACAAACTGAGTACCACAGGGTTCGGTCCTGGGTCCTCTCCTGTTCGGTATCTACTTCTCTGAAGTCCAGGCTAATACAGCTGGACTCTGGCTAACGAAATTTGCAGACTACTGCAAACTAGGAACCATAATCGATTCACCTAAGGATGTGGACATTCTACAAAGAGGCCTCACTGAGACTGATGCTTGGTGTCAAAGTCATGGCCTAAAGCTCAATGCCAAGATGTGCATTGTCATCTCCTTTAGGAAAAATACCATACCCATTAACTACCACATAGGCGATAGCCTACTAAACACTGAAAGTGTGATAAGAGACCTTGGGACACAGGTGGATAGTAGTCTCTCCTTTGATAATCACATTGCCACAGTAGTCAGGAAATCCTTCTATGTGGCACAGTTCATCACAAAGGGGTCCTCCTCCAGGAAAAAGAGAGGTCATCGTTCCTCTCTACCTATCCCTTATTAGACCCATCATAGAGTACAACACCCCGTTTGGCATGTACCTCGCAAGATCTCTGCAACAGCTGGAAAGGCCACAGAAATACCTCACTAAGAGGATTACCAGCCTCAAACAGATGCCATACGCTGACCGTCTCAAAAACTCCAGCTCTACTCCGTCGCATATCGCCTACTCCGAGGTGACCTCTGCCTAAAGTACAAAGCCATGTCTAACCCAGACCTGATGGACATGCTACACAAAGAAATCCCAATCTCTCTGAGCCCACACTCCAGGGACCTAAACCTTGTCACCACAATAAACAAAACATGCTGGAGGGATAGATTCCAGTCCCAGAAACTTCCCCTGCTCTGGAATAGGCTGCCCATTCATGTCAAAGTTCATTAGCCCTCTTTAAGAGAAATCTTAACAACTGGATGGATAATAAGCAAATCACCCTGGGAACCACTGCTGTGGCTCTGTTCTACAGGGGCACAGGAAAATAAATTTTCTTGGGTGGCGAAAGCCTCACTTGGCTAGGCTTGTATAGGCCCTAGGGCCAATAGCCTAGTACTTACCTATGAACCTACAGTAGTAGGACTGCCTTTCTGGATTGTGCAAGAGTTATGAAAGATTATAGACAATTCACAAATATTAAGCAAAATCCATCTTTCTTATTTAGGCTCCCTATTTCATTATCAAAAGAACAGAAGACTGAAATTGAACAGAACAAGATGAGAAGATCATAGGTTCAAAACAATGAATGCCGGCACTGCCGAAACTAGAAATCATGAAACACCAACTGGGCATGTCAGACACTAGTCAAAGGTTCTGAATGGAGTTCACGGATACAGACAAAAAACAGTTACTAAAGTTAAAACACTTGCTCACTGCACTAACATTAAAAAATCTATATTTGTCTGTTAATTTATGCATTTAAATGTAGTAGCAGATTTTTTTCTGTGCCTGGGATCTCTACTCAGAAGTTCTGGCTGATGTCTGACATGCACAGTTGCGTTTTGTTGTTTTTAGTTTCAGCAATGTAAAGTTTTGCTTTTTTGAAATTACGATCTTCTCATCTCAAGCATTCAAATTTCAGTTATCTGTTAATTCGATCTACTGAAGTAGATACCTTATTTACATTACAATATTTTAAATTTGATCAGTAATTTATCTCCTAGTGGGTGGAGTACCTAGCCAGTGTCTCTAAATAGATTATTTTAGTTTGATGAATAAAATAACTTCTGTCATAGATATCCTTTACATCCTGACGTAGTTCACTCCAGTATGCAGAGGCAATTTTAGAAAAGTCCCTTTCTGTACAGCTAATGGTAGAGAGAGCTTTTCTGGCCTCTAGGGTTGGCTACCTAAGCAAAGATTTATCACAGTTTCACAATGAATTAAGTTGCTCTCTTTCAAACAGTTTTATTTTTAATGGAGGGCAGTATCTGTTGAAGTATTTTGGGGGTTAATGTAATCAGTTACAGTATACAGCTCTAGCCTAAACTGGGAGCCAGGTATGCCATGAAAAAGTGGTGCACTGATACTCTCGCCAATTAGACAGATGCAGAAATACTCTTGTCATTTGAATTAATCAAGAATTTTGAGGAGATAGTAATTATGGGGAGGCGGTATTCTAATCTGGGTATTAATACATTGGTAGCGACAAATTTTCTGGACTCCAGGGTAAGGAAGTTCAATATTCTGAAAGATAACCCAACGTGGGATAAAACTGTTAATCACAGTTCTGTGTATGTACAAAAATTTAGATGCCAATGTAGTACAATATCAAGGTGCTTCTGTTATGAGATACTGAGTAGAGAATTTCTATTGGGAACCATTATTGTCGTAGCATTAGTCGTTTTCCACCATTGTGGGATACCAATTCACAAAATGAGAAGTTATGTACCTACCATAACGTTCCATGTTAGTTGTCTTCTCTCGCCTTCTTTCTTGCTGGATGGGTTCGGAGCCGAACCTCGACTCCGATTTGGCCTATACTAAAGCTCGAGAGCTAATTTTACCGGCTCGAGGCAACCCTATATCCAATGATGCTAGGCGAGAACTACTCAGATCTCGTTTGGTAGCTAAGAAACCATAGCCAATTCAGTCTCCCCTCTGAGATGGAGGAGGAGAAGGAAGAACTCCCCAAATATCACTACCTGAAGCTGTATCTACCCCAGGACCAACGGTCTGAGCTAGGAATAGTGCAAGATAAGGTCCCCCTGAAAGAAGGGGAAAAAACCTCTCAGTCTGTCCAGGCTAGGGGGATGGTGGGCAGGACGCAAGAAAGAAGGCGAGAGAAGACAACTAACATGGAACGTTATGGTAGGTACATAACTTCTCAATGTTAAGTTGTCAATCTCGCCTTCATTCTTGCTGGATGGGACCGCGTCCCTAGCACCTTCATCCTGGGTGGCTCATTGGAACAGACTCTTGAGAACGGTGGAACCAAAATTTGCCCTGCTTCTGGAGGCCATGTCCAATTTGTAATGTGAAACAAAAGTATGAGGAGAGGCCCATGTGGCAGCCGCACAGATAGTGTCTATTGGTAACCTAGCTTGAAAGGCTGTAGATGTAGCCAGTGCTCTGGTTGAATGGGCTCTTGGCCTAGAAGGCAATTCTTTACCTCTAAATTGATAAACACAGGTAATCACAGAAGACAGCCACCTAGACAGGGTTACTTTAGATACCGGAAGGCCCTTTCTACTCTCAGCATAAGATAAGAAGAGTTGATCAGATTTCCTGAATTGTTTAGTTCTGTCCAGATAGAAACGGAGCTGACGATGAACGTCCAGACAATGTAGTTTTTGCTCCACCCTGTTTGAATAATTAGGAAAGAAAACTGGAAGATCAATAGATTGATTTAAATTTGTCTCCGAAGCCACCTTGGGTAAAAAGGACGGGTTAGTTCTTAGAGAAACCCTGTCTTTGTGGAACACTAAATAAGGAGGGCGAATACAGAGGGCATGAAGTTCAGATACTCTCCTAGCCGACGTAATGGCGACTAGGAACAGTGTCTTCCAGGAAAGTAACTTCAAGGAACAGGAGGCCGCAGGTTCAAAGGGAGGGAGAATCAAGGATGCTAACACTAAGTTTAAATCCCACTGTGGGGGGGGGGGTCTTTGATCGGAGGCCTGAGTAAAAAGATACCCCTGAGGAATGCCTTGCAAAGCTTATGGGACATGATGTTGGAGTCCGACAAGCCTATGTGAAAACTTGAGATGGCTGCTAGCTGAACTTTTATTGTGGAGGAAGAAGATCCTGAGTGAAAGATTTCGGCCAGGAAATCCAAGACCTAATGTATTGGAGCAGTGAAGGGATCTATGTTCCTAGCCTTTGCCCAAAAGGAAAAGCGTTGCCATTTACTAGCATAGATCCTTCTGGTGGAAGACTTAAGGGAAGCCACGATAATATCATGGACAGAATTCGAAATCATAGGAAGCCTGGCTAGGGACGGAAGTGGAGCAACCAAGCTGTGAGGTTGAGAGATTGGAGGGATTGGTGCAGCTGCCCTGATTGATGGGTCAAAAGATCTGGCATTGGATCCAGATGCCAAGGCTGCTCCAAAAGATAGCGATGCAGGAAAGGGAACCATATCTGTCGAGGCCAATAAGGGGCAATGAGGATCATCTTGGCCCTCAATGTGGTAGCTTTCTGAATTGTTTGTGTGATTAATGGAAAGGGGGGAAAGGCGTAAAGAAGTCCCCGAGGCCAATCGTGGACTACAGTGTCTCTGGGGGGATGGCCTGGAAGGGGGAAGAGAGTGAAGAAGTCGAGGCACTTGCTGTTTTGTGGTGTTGCAAAAAGATCGCAGCAAGGAAACACCCACTTCCGAAATATATTGTCCGTCACCGATTGCTTGAGAGACCACTCGTGAGGCATGAGAACAGCTCTGCTCAGCCTGTCCGCTATGACATTGGACTTCCCGGGGTTGTGCGTTGTTATCAGAAACCGCTGAGAAGAGATCGCCCATTGCCAGAGTCTGAGTGCTTCTCGACACAGGGGATATGACCTGGTTCCGCCCTGCTTGTTGATATACCATACTACGGACATATTGTCCGTCTGAATTGCAATCGTCCCCAGGGGAAGAGAGTCTTGAAGGGCTTGCAACGTCAAAAGCACTGCTCTCATCTCCAGGACGTTTATGTGCAAGTGGCATTCGAAGGGTTGTCATGTGCCATGGACTGTCCTGCCCTGAAAATGCCCCCACCCAATCAGGGAGGCGTCCGTTGTGACTGTTGCGATCGGAGGGGGAGGAGTAAAAGGTCTGCCTTGATGGACTTGAGGGGAGACCGTCCACCAAGATAGATGTTTTATGCAAGATAGAATTATTAGGATCTTGTGCGTCATAAGGAGCTGCTGGAAGGACCACTGGGAGAAAAGCATCCATTGAAGAAGCCGCATGTAAAAGCGGGCAAGGGGAAGAAGCGTGATAGCTGCCACCATGAGACCCAATACCTTCAGAACATACCTGGCCTGAACTTTGTTGTTCTGAAGAAGGGCGTGAACATGACTTTGAATATCTAAGACCCTCTGCTCTGTCAATTTTGCTGAGAGCTGAACGGTGTCCAAGGTGGCGCCTATGAAAGTAATAGACTGACAAGGAGATAAGGCAGACTTTTCGAAATTTAGAGAGATACCTAGCTCTTTGCAAATGTGGATGGTGTAGTCTCTGGCTAGGAGGAGTTGACACCTGGTGGTGGCAGTGAGGAGCCAGTCGTCTAGATATGGAAACACCTGGAATCCTTGGCGTCTCAGGTGAGCCGTAACCACTGCCATACATTTGGTGAACACTCGGGGGGCTGTAGTGAGACCAAAGGGCAGGGCTCTGAACTGGTAGTGACTGGCTCCCAGCCTGAAGCGGAGAAACCTTCTGGAGCGCCTGTGCATTTTGATGTGATAGTACGCATCCTGAAGGTCCACTGAGCACATCCAACTGTCCTTGCCCAGAAGGGGTAAAATGGACTGTAGCGTGACCATCCGGAACCTCGTTCTTTTTACAAACTTGTTTAGATTGCTGAGATCCAATACTGGCCTCCAGTCACCTGTTTTTTTTGGTACCAAAAAGAACTTTGAGTAGACTCCGGATCCTAGCTGGTCTGCTGGGACTGGCTGGATGGCTCTCTTTTTTAGCAGCTTTGATATTTCTAGTGCTGCTTGTTCCCTTAGACTGGGTGGAACGTCTGGAAGAGACCCCATTTGGATCATAGGGGTTTGGATAAAGGCGATTTTGTAACCCTCGGATATGATCGACTGCACCCATTTGTCTTGAGTGAGGGAGAGCCAGGCTTGTGGGTACAGCGATAATCTTCCCCCGACTGCCTCCGAAGGTGGACAGTCGGGCAACACCTCAGGGATGCTGGAAGGGTTTGTCAGAGAGGGTTTCTCTTTTACCCTGGTTCTGCGGACCCCATCTGCCTCTTGGACAACGTCTGTTGTTGTTGTTCCTCCCTCTGCCACTAGGAGTGAACTGACCTCTTGCATCAGGAGTGACTCCTTGAGACTTACGGAACCACATTTTTCCACCCTTTTGGCCCTTAGGATATGGTCTAGATGGGGTAGAAAAACGGACTCCTACGGCAGAAAGAGTCTTGCCATCTTGTTCGCATCTGGTCAAAGTATCTTTCACTTGAGGTCCAAACAATGCTGAACCATCAAAGGGGGAGTTAGTGAAAGACGCCTTGAAGGGGTCTGCGAAGTTACAAAGCCGCATCCAGGCGTGACGCCTCAAAGCCACACCTGTGCCTGCGGCCCTACTCGCTCCATCGGCTGCATATGAAATAAGCCGCATGGAGGAGTTGACAATGGAATTCAGGGTTCCTAGCTGTGAGTTAATTTTTTCCTGAGACCCAGCAGCTGATGGATCCTGTAGGACCTCACCCAGTTCTTTAAGAATGTTTCTTTGAAGACGGGTGAAGTGGCATAAGTAGTTCAGCGACCGCATGGCAAAGGTCACTGACGAGAACATCCGCTTGCCGTACCTATCCATTGCCCTAGATTCCTTGTTAGGCGGATGGATAGGTACTGAAGGATCAGCCAGTTCCTTCTTAGTCGCCGCCGCCACCACCATGGCGTCAACTGGGACACCTTTGGATAAAAATTGTTTATCAGAAGGGGCTGTTATAAATTTAGAAGGCCTCCGTGGGGTGGGTTCCAACGAGTCAGGGGCTGTCCACGCCTTCCGTGCCACCACTTCCATAAGGGGGTCGAAGGGTGGAGACACCCAGGAGGTGGAGGGTCGAGAACCAAAAGCCTCCAGGTAAACCGACTCGTCCTCGGAAAGATTAAGGGAAGACCAGTTTCCCCTCTGTTTAAGGATTTCAAGGATGTCAGAGAAGGAGACATCCTCAGAGGGGGACCTGGGGATCCTTCTGACTCATCCAAGTTGGTATCAGATGTGACGGACTCCGGGGAGTCCACATGCTTCCTCTTACATGTTCTCTTACGCGGGGGTTCACCTGACGGATCAGGGGAAACCTTGGAAGAGGAGGATATTCCCAATGGGGAAACCTGAGGCGTTGGGTCTCGATGGCCGGGGGCGAGAGAGTAGGAAGAGATCAGCAGGCACTACTGTGGGAGGAGCTGATGGAGCTGACCGTAGAGCAGGCACTGGGGCCAATACGCTCCTCATGATCCCGAAGGCCCCCCTGTCAGGCAGGCTAGAGAGTTCCCGCTCCGAAGAGCTAGGAACCCCAGCCGGCACCGACAAGGATGGCTCCGAAGCCGATGTCGGGGCCGAACTCACCAACGCCGACGCTCCGAGAGGGAGAACGGGGTCGGACAAGGGTCCGATGCCACTCGCCCCCCTCAGAGCCGGTGAGAGAGTCCAAGCACCCGGATCCCTCTACCATGGACGAGATCGGAGCAGACGACGGAGCCGAAGGGGGAGGTATCGGCTCTGACGTCAAAACGGTCACGGCTCTGAGGAGCTCCGGCTCCGAACACTGGGGTAGAGTCGAAGGAGGAATATTCTGTTGTATGGACATAGCCGCTGTCTGATGAGGCGGGCTATGAAGCATTTGGGCCAGTGCCTGAGACTTTAATAGTCTACTTGCCACCCTCTCAAGGTCATGATCGGAAAGCCTAGATGACAGAGAGGAATGGCTCCGATGGCTCCGCTCCGAGAGTAACGGTGACCTTGGAGCCGAATGTATGGACTCTAGAGATGGAGATCTGGACCTCTTTCGTGTGGAAGGCATCAGGATTAATGGAGCCGATGGAGCCGTAGACGTGTCGGCTCCAGCTGGAGCCGACTTTGAAGACAGAGTCTTAGAGGTATCGGCTCTGGCTGGAGCCCATGCAGGAAGCTGCAATACTGAGGTATCGGCTCCAGCCGGAGCCGATAATGTCGCAGGTGATGAACCACCATCCGAGGGCTTAAAACTCGGAGCCGACGGTTTAGGTGGTTTCGAAGGCTTCCCCGGCACAGACTTAGCCGGGGAACCTTCGGGCTTTAACAAGCCCCTTAGTATCAATTTACTCCTGCGCTCCTGCAGGACTCTAGGGCTAAATGCATGGCACACTGAGCAAGAGTCCTGCAGGTGCAGGGGTCCCAGGCAATAAACACAAGTGTGACCGTCTGTCAGAGACATCTTCTGACAGCACGAGTCACACTTCTTGAAGCCTGAGACCTTTGTCTCCTTCGACACTGAGAAGTCGAAAGGAAAACATAAAGTTAGGAGAAAAAACACACACACACACACACAACAAATAGGGATACAGGGATACAGAGGGAACACACACACAGCAAAGAATCCCTGTGGGGGAATTAAAATAAAACGGAAGGGCCTAAGGCCTAACCTAGGGAGAGGGAGTATGACAGGGATAAGGGATAAAAAATAGAGACTAAACTTTAAATTTAACAGAAACTAGCCTATAAAAGACTAAAAAGAATACTAGGGGAAAAACTAAGGAGAATACTAGGATTTTTGTGAAAAAAAAACAGTCACTAACCTGTGAGCCGGTAAAAAGAGCAACCTCGCTAGCGTAAGCGGCAAACGAGATCTGAGTAGTTATCGCCTAGCATTATCGGATATAGGGTTACCTCGAGCCGGTAAAATTAGCTTTCAAGCTTTAGTATAGGCCGAGTCGGAGCCGAGGTTCGGCTCCGAACCCATCCAGCAAGAATGAAGGCGAGATTGACAACTTAACATTGTTGGTTTTAGCTGCATTTATGATTAGTTTGGTGGTTGTCAATCAATTTCAAATTAGGCAGTTTTTGCTACCACTATAGCATAGGCATACATTATACAATTAAGCTAAGGTAGGTCCTATGGAATATCATTAATGAATAAAGAAAATAAAAGGGATCGCAAAAATTAACCCTGAGGGACTCCCCCTATGTGTATTACCATATTCGTGATGGATGTTGCTGCCCCTTAACTGTGAAGGTTTGTTAGGCAAGATAATTGATAAAACTACGATGTCACTTCATTAGAGAAGCTGATGTCTGACAACTTCTCAAGTGATAATTTATGTGAAGACATAGATCATCTCCAGAAATATGGCACTAGTCAAGAGATCATTGTCCATATTATCATGCATTTCATCGGTTAGTAAATAAATAGCGGTCAGTGCTATATTTTAGCCTGAAATTGTGCTGCCTATTAAACAGTATGTCACGTTAAGAGATCAAATTCATAACTTGATTATAAATACATTTTAGAAAAAAGATACAAATTAGCAATCATCCTGCCGTCTGACACAGTAGTGCTTACATATATGTAACCACCTCAAACATCTTGGAGTGAGCCCTTAATTAATTTTATATTAGCAGGCAATTTGGGTCTTTGCCAGAGATTGAATTTGATGGAGTGATCTGGTTAGAATTGAGTTTTGCACAGTTATCATCCATTAATGCTACACCTCCCCCCTGTCTGTGGCCTGACCTATTAGTGTAGTATATACAGTATATTTCTTAAATTGTGGCAGGGATGCAAGGCTTATTTAAAAGAAAAGTTTCTGTGATGGCAACAGTTTACTGTTATGAGCTCATTTCAAATTGGACTAATTTACTGTTGAAACTTCATACATTTACTTACCCTATGGATAAAACCTCAGTCCTAGGTAGAGCAGGTTATGCCTGGTAGTTTGGTCCTGGGTTTGTTTCTATATTACTAGCTTCCAAAATGTTAAGTAAAATATGGATAGCAATAAATCTAGCAAGCTTGTTTTTTTTTTTTTGACTGGAATGGTATATTCTTACTAAGTAGTTTAATATGGAGACACAATGACAGTTTGGCTAGTGGGACAAGAAATTTAGTGCATGTGGTCCAACAGGTAGGAATATTGTCATCAAAACTGGAGCTATACTGTTAGAGGACTTGGAAGTTACGGCCCACTGTTGTATTTGTAAGGAGGAATAAGAACATCTTTCATGTATGAAAGACATGTATGTAGGCCAGATTGGAAGGACAAAAGCTGAAAGCAGAGAGCTAGAAAAGGATACACCCTCATGCTAACCACATTATGTGCTCAGTCAGTTGGCAGCCAGCTCTACTGGAGTAGACGGATAAAGTCTTAACTAGGACCCAATGACCCAAGTGACCAGAGTTAGACTAATACCGACTCAGGCACCTGCTGGAGTTGGTGTAGGGAAACAGAGGAATGATGAGGCTTAAGCCTATTCCCCTCTCATGGGGGGGTGGTGCTTGTAAATACACTCACCGTGGCAAAATTCCTGATGGAGACTGGGGATAATAAGAAAGTGCTGGTCTACAAGGGGGCAGGGTCAACTGATAGATCACACAGAGGATTGGTGAGCATCATAAATGGACACAGCAAATCAACCCTTTGGATATAAACATGTGAGTTAGGGCTTAATATTGGATTACCCCTCAATAGCTGCCTTAGTAATGGCTCTTCTTGGTCAGCTCTTGTCCCAGTCAAAGGAACAAATGGTCCAAATGGACAGGGGTGGCTGAAACTCAGCAAGAAGATGAGCAAAAAAGGGCCTACCAGGAACTTTTTTGTAGGATTAAACACAGTTATTAATCTCAGCAAAAAAGACCATAAAAGGCCATCACAGTGTGCCTTGGAGTGAAAAAGGGAGGCCACTGTAGACAGTATGGTGTTCCGTGTATGAATCTTAAGGATGGACAGTGGAATAGTTCCTTTAAACAAATTTATTTTGTTTACAATGTTAATTTGGTTCTGGCTACAAGCTAATCTGGCAAATTCAAGTCACAATTTGCATATACTCAATTGTTTGTAACCATTTCTTTTTTTCTTCAGACAAGGTAAACAGCAATGGTTGCACAGCAGACTCTACCAATGGCCAGATATAAAGGGTTTGAAGCAAAAGTAATTTTATGAGGGTGGGAGAAACCTAAAACAATGCAGAGGAAGAATGAGGGCTGGGAAAAGTCCTAAGCTAAGATGCATTGAGAAAGTACAGTTTTGTAAGTAAATTTACCATAACAGTAGATGTTCGAATGGTCTCTGCTGCAGTAGCCTTAGCTATATGGGTTATATCCTGCCAAGGTTATGACAGACAGACTGCTTCCATACCTTCAGGCTACCTTCTATGCACCCCAACTGTCTAGTAGCTCAAGCTGAAATGACTAAAGGAAAGGTGTGGGTGACAAGGTCTTCAGAGGTTCCCTAACAAAACAGAGAGGGAGGCTAAGCCCTGAAAGGACAATGCTAGGATGAAAAAAAATAAATAAATAACCACACCCAAGCATAAACACCACACCAAAAACAAGACGGATTGAGGGCGGGAGAGGCTACTGCAACAGTGATCATTCAAACATCTACTGTTATGTCAGTTTACTTACACAACTGCAAAGTGTTCACCATACTGATCACTGCTGCAGTAGCCTTAGCTATATGGGTAGATTACCCTAGCTTACTACATTTGGGAGGTGGATGGAGAAGAGTCCAGGAGCCCCTTCAGAATGGTCCTTTCAAGCCTGATCTAGACTTAGAGAAGGAATCAAGCCTATAGTGCTTTGTAAAAGTGTGTACAGAGGAAAAGGTTGCAGCTTCTGGAATTCTAATAGAATCCAAACCTTTGCAAAAAACATAGATAAAGCCAAGGCCCTGGTACAGTCGGCCTTTTCCCTGCTTGGAATAGATTTGTTGTGGTGGGTACAACAAAAAGTAATATCTTTAAGACAGCCATTTGGAAATGGTCTGTTTGGACACAGGTTGTCCTTTCTTTTTACCTTCACAAGAAATGAACAATTGATCCGAAGATCTTAAAGATTTAGTTCTGTCAAGATAGTACCAGAGTTATCTGTGGGCATCCAAGGTGTGGAGCATCTTTAGCCCTCATTTTTGGGTTCACGAAACAAAAGCCAGCAAAACTGATACTCTGACTTAAATTCAACTTCAACACCACTTTAGGCATAAAAGGGTTAGCTCTCAGGAATAAAAGGGTTAGTTCTCAAAGAAACCTTATCCTTGTAGAAAATGCGATGGGGTTGAATCACCATAAGAGCTTACAACTCAGATACCCTTCTTGCAGAGGTCAGAGCAACTCTTCCATGTTAAGAACCTCAAGTCAGCCTAGTTAGCTGGTTCAAATGAAGCAAATGTTAGCATCTCTAACACAAAATTAAGATCCTACAGAGGGACCACCAGTTTTCTTGAAGGCCTCTTATGCAAAATTCCTTTCAAAAATATTTTCACATGAGAATGCAGTGAAAGAGGAGGATCCATGGGCAGACATACTGAAATGGCCAATAAGTGAACCTTGCCAGAAGAGTAAGAAAGGCCATACGATAGTAACTCACACAAATATTGTAAAACCAGAGAACAACTAGCTATGAATGGGTACTGGTTATATTGTTGGCAGCAACTAAAAAACATTTTCCATTTGCTAATATATGATTTTCTAGTAGCAACCTTTCTTGCCTCCACTAGTAACTGCTGCATGTCCTCAGTAAACATGTGCCTAAATGGAATTAAGACCCTTTCATCTAGGCAGTCAACTGAAGTTGATTGGTGTCAGGGTGTAACAAACACCCCTGCTCTTGTGCGAGTAAGATCTAGGCTGTGTTGAAGCTTGTGGTAATTGCCCCTAGCCATTTTCAAAAGAAAGAAGAACCACAGCTGACTGGACAGAAAGGAGTCACCACAATTATCTTTGGGGGGATTTCTTCTGAATCTTCAGAAATACAGTGGATATTACTGGAATGAGCGAAAAGCATACAGGAACATATTTTCTATTCCTTGGATAGGAATATCAGTCTCCCAGGCCTTCTTGGATGGAGCCCTGGAACAGAATCTTGCCAGTTGGTTGTTCAGAGAGAAGACAAATAGGTCTGATCTAGTTTTCATTTGTGTGGGTCTGCCTTTGTCCTGGACAGCATGTCTGCCACACAGTTTTGCTCTGATGGAATGTAAGATGCCTGTAGCAGGAGACTGTGCTTTATAGCTATATTCCAAGCTAACATGGCTAGTCTGCAGAGGGGGTATGACTTGGTTGTCCCTTGTTTGATGATGTGCCACATGACTGTGGTATTGTCTATAACAACTGGAAGGGGTCATTGGGACTAAAGATGATTCAGAGAGTTGATCGGTTAGATTAGGGCAAGCATCTCATTTATATTTATATGCTTGCATTTGTCCTTGGTGTTCCACACAGCTTGTACTTTCATCAATCCTGAAACTGCTCCAGAAGTGAAGTCTGAAGGATCTGTGGTGAATGACTGCTGTGGAACAGGGAGGCAGAAATCTGGATTTAGGGATATCTGTTGTCTCCAACAAGCGATTTTCCTTCTGACAAACCCGAGCACTGGATCTGAAAAGACAAGGGATGTTTGTGCTGGTACCAAAGAGACTGAGATACACCTGTATCTTTCTCAAGTGGAGTCTTGCCATGGGTATCATGAGAATCATGGAAGCCATGAGACCCAAAATCCTGAAATTTTCCACTCAGACTTCAGTCTCTGTGAGGGAATACCACAGAAATAGATCTAGATATAGAGCTATTTTTTTCTTGTGGAAGTAAAGCTCTTTGAACAGTGCTGTCTAGCTGACATCCCAGAAACACAATACTGTGAGAAGTGAAGAAAGACTTTTGAATGTTTTGTTGGAATCCCAGCTTGTCTAAGAGATCTCTCATCTGAGAGACAGAGGGAGAGAGAAAGAGAGAGAAAGATTCCTGACACTGAGAAAAGAATTTGCAAAGATAAGCAAGTTGTCTAAATATGGAAAAAAAGTGGATACCCTCTATCCTGCAATGAGCTACAACTGGAGCTAGATACCTTGTGAACACTCTTGGTGCAGTGAATAATGCAAAGGGCAAAGCAAACTGATAATATGATCCAGACAATCAAACCTTAAGAAACACCTGAAGTCTTAATGAGTATGAATGTGCTGAGCATCTTGTAAATAAAGAAGTTATCTACTTAACATAATGTTCCATGTGTGTTGTCAATCTCAGCCTTTATTCTCACTGATTGCTCGGATCTGTCTCGGCCTTTACAATAGCTCGAGGACTTCAGCAAAGCTAGTGGGCACCATTTCCTACCCATAATGCATTCCCCTAACTTCCTCAGATCTTGTTTGCCCTACCAGAAATTATTAGGAAAGTAGTAAATGTTTGTTATATGAAGGTGACGTAAATAATAATTATGGTTATTAAAGGTGAAGGTTAGTCTTTCTGAGGCTATGCATATCCTTAAATCCAATGTTCACTCGGTCTCCCAGGTGATCTGGAAGGGGGCATGGAGGGTGGGTTGTCAGAATAAAGGCTGAGATGGACAAAGTACAGTTTTGTACCTACCATAAATGTAGATGTCCGATAGGCATGCATCTGCAGTCCTTACAAATGGGTTGCCCTGTCGTCAGGCAGCCCTTCGGTCGGCCGGATTCCAAAGTCTGGGTCTGGCCTCGGCTGGTGTCGCACTTCACCCGACGTCATAGCGGCAGTTCTTCGGGTATAAAGGCATCAGCCGACGCCATTTTCCTTGCCCCAGATGCCAGGTGCCCTCTAGGAAGGCTAAATTTGGATAAATGCAAATGGTTCCAAATAGTAGAGAGCAAACAAAAAATAAGCATGTATGTACATATATACAAACAAATACACCATAATAGATTCCCCCAGCTAGCTACAAGATGGGCAAATACCCTAGGAGTACCACAGAGGGGAAGGAGGGTGGGTAATCCTGACTGCAGATGCATGCCTATCGGACATCTACATTTATGGTAGATACAAAACTGTACTATGTCCTTCAAGGATGCATCTGCAGTCCTTACAAATGGGTAGAATACCATAGCCAAACTGGGGGAGGAGGAGAAATTAGATTATGGTGTAGTTAAGATCCCTTGCAAAATAGCAGTGGCAAAACCTGCTCGGGATCTGGAGTATAAAGGTAAATTATAATGCTTGGCAAATGTATGCACAGAGCTCCAAATAGCAGCCTCTAAAATGTCTTTGGTAGCCACTCCTCGTAAGAAAGCTGTGGTAGTGGCTGTAGCCCTTGTAGAGTGAGGCCTGATGTTTTCTGGAGTTTTCTTCCCATGGTAGGAGTAACAAAATCTAATGCAATTTCCTATCCACTTAGAGATTGTCTGTTTTGAAATTGCTTTTCCTTCCATTCCTGTCGCATATGCTACCAGTAGCTGGTCAGTCTTTCTATTGCTCTTGGTCCTGTCCAGGTAGTAACATAATTGTCTATGTACATCCAAGGTATGCAACAGTCTTTCTCCCCTGTTCTGTGGGTTGGGGAAGAATATAGGTAGGTGGATAGCTTGATTTAAAGATACCCTGGAGACCACCTTTGGCATAAAAGTAGGATTAGTTCTCATGGACACTCTATCTTGATGGAAGATCAGGAAGGGCTGTACTGCCATTAATGCCTGTAGCTCAGATACCCTTCTTGCTGAAGTGATTGCAAGCAGGAAAGCAGTTTTCCATGATAAGTACTGTAATTCTGCTGTTGCTGCTGGCTCGAAAGGAGGGAGTGTCAACTTTTCTAGCACAAAGTTCAAGTCCCATGCTGGCAATGGTGGCTTCCTAGGTGGCTTTACATTTTTAATCCCTCTCAGAAACTGTCTGAGCAGAGGATGTGAGAAGACTGGAGGATCCAAGTTGTATTCTGCTGAAATAGCTGATGCATGAATCTTAATGGAAGAATAGGACAGGCCGTTGTGGAAGAGCTCTGCCAAGTATTCCAGGATGTTAGCTATGTTTACCAGTGACACATTCTCTCCTTTTGCAGTACTACAAATGAGGTATCTTTTCCATTTTGCTGAATAATTTTTTCTTGTTGAGGGTCTGCGAGCCTCCAAGATAATGTCTTTAACCCTTTGAGATAAATCTGGGTTATTTGGTCTTATGCAATGTTCCAGGCAGCCAGCTGCAGTGTTTTCAGGTTTGGATGCAGGGTTTTGAAGTTGTTCCGTGTTAACAGCAAGGGAACTAGGGGCAGAGGCCATATTTGCTCCCGAGACATGCTCCTCAGTAATGGGTACCAATGTTGCCTTGGCCAAACTGGAGCTATCAGGATGATCCTTGGACGGTCTTCTTTGATCTTCAATAGCACCTTGTGCATCAAAGGAAGAGGTGGGAATGCATATGCTGTCAGGTTTTTCTAACTGAAAGATAGGGAGTCCACTTTCCAAGCAAGTGGGTGGTAAGTCCTTGTGCAGAATTTTTTCAGTTGGTGATTGTGTGGGGATGCGAATAAGTCTATTTCTGGTAGTCCCCATTTCCCTGTAATGGTTTTGAAGATGTCCGGATGCAGCATCCATTCGTGGGCATCCGTGGTAGTTCTGCTTAGGATGTCTGCTAGTATATTTTCTTTTCCTGGCACAAAAATTGCTTGAAGCTGAATGTTGAAGCTCAGTGCCACATTCCAGAGGTCCATTGCCATCCGGCATAGAGGGTACGAATGTGTGCCTCCCTGTTTGTTGATGTACCACATAACTGTGGTATTGTCCGTCCTTATCAGCAGTTGACCCTGTCGAAGAAATGGTCTGAATGCCTGAATTGCCAGTTTTACTGCCAGCATTTCCTTTTGATTTATGTGTAGGTGCAGCTGGTCTTGAGTCCATAAGCCTTGTATGCACTTGTCCAGCATGTGCGCCCCCCAACCGAGGTCTGAGGCGTCTGTTGTGATGGTCTGGCTTGGTTGAGTGCTGTGGAAGGGCAGTCCCTTGTTTGATTGACAGGCCTGAGCCCACCATTGGAATTCTTGTTTCAGGCATGGAATTATTGGAATCTGGGTTTCTAGGCTGTGCTTGTGCTGAGACCATAAATTCCTTAGGTACCATTGTAACTTTCTCATATGTAGTCTGGCATGTGGAATCAATATTATGCAGGATGCCATGTAACCGAGAGCTTGCAGGACCTTTCTTGCTGTTAGCTGGTTCTGCTTTGTTAATGCCATGAAGTAGAAAGGGAGTTGCTCCTGTTTTTCTACTGTCAGGAATGCCATTTGTTTTGATGTGTCCAAATCTGCACCCAAGAAGGTTATCCATTGGGATGGTATCAGCCTTGACTTTTTTATATTGACTGTGTATCCCAGGGCTTGTAGTAGATGAATGACCCTTTCCAAATCTTTTGTTAATTTGTTGTCCGCTTGTAACAGGCAGTCGTCCAGGTAAGGATAAATTTGAATTCCTGAAGCCTGCAATGAGCAATTACTGATGCCAGGCATTTCGTGAATACTCTGGGCGCAGTAGATAAGCCAAAGGGCAATGCTGAGAATTGATAATGCTCTGATCCTGCAAGAAATCTGAGGTATCTTCTGCAATTTGGTCGTATGGGGACGTGCAGGTATGCCTCCTTGAGATCTAGAGTTACCAGCCAAGACTCCTTGCCCAGCATGGGAAGAAGCTGCTGTAGGGTCAGCATTTTGAATTTTGGAACAATGAGGTATGTGTTTAAAGCGGACAGGTCGAGAATAGGTCTCCATTGATTTTCTTTTCTTGGTACCAGGAAGAGTCTGGAGTAAAATCCTTGTCCTTGTTCCATAGATGGTACCCTTTCTATAGCTCTCATCCTTAGTAAGTGAGTTATTTGTTCTAGAGCTTCTGTCTTCTGATTTGGAGGTAGGTTTGGCATTCCTCTCTTCCTTGGTAGAGTATGGAAGTGAAACCTGTAACCTTGGTCTATTGTCTGTAAAATCCATTTGTCTCCTGTGATGTAATGCCAGTTTACTGAAAATAAGGCTAGCTTCCCGCCTAAGGGTGCTTCTAGTTGTTCCCTGGTAGGCGGTGCCAGAGCCAAGTCACTGTGATTGTCCTGTGGAAGTGGTGGTGGCTGGATCTGTGGCTGTACCTCGCTGGTTGTTAGCCTGCCACTGACGGCCCCTGTAGGCACCTCTGGATTGACCCCTGCCTCTTGAGCACCTATTCCTACCTCTCGGAGCTCTGGAGGTGTCTGGAAAGGACCAATTCTTGGAAGGCCAGTTCCTGCTAAACCTTGGAGGCTGGACCTGCAAGAAATCCTTGACTGTCTGGACAGATTTTGCTTTCTCTTCCACCTTCTTCAGCACCTGCTGTGCAGGAGAGCCAAACAAATTGAGCTTATCCATGGGAGCATCTAGGAGCTTTGATTTAACATGGTCTGGTAAGGACTGCTCTTTCAACCATGCATGTCTTCTGATCACTGTGCCAGTCATGGCTGATCTAAAGGAAGCCTCCAGTGCATCATAGCCGCATTTTAAGGAATGATTACTGACCTGCTGAATGTTATGTACCATTTCCTGTACAGATTTTTTGTCTAATGGTTCATCCGAGGACAGTTTTTTAGTCAATTGGTCTAACATAAATTCCTGATACTGAATCATGTGGAATTGACAGTTCAAGGCCCTAGCTGAAAGAGTAGCAGAAGTGTAAACTTTTTTACCCCATCTCTCTAAGGCCCTAGATTCCCTTTCAGAGGGGAGGGGGTTTTTGGTAGAAGAAGCTGCTACCGCCTTGGGTCCCTGGGAGATAGTTTCGGGATCTGCAAAAGGGGCCTTATACAAATGATAATGTGTGTCCGGAACCCTGTAGTACCTATCGGGCTTAGCAGGGGCCGGAGGAAGAGAATCAGGAGCAGTACAAGCATCATTAAAAGCAACAACCACAACAGTAAGTACTGGAGGAATGGCTAAAGGCCTATGCTGTGGCAAATGCAAAAAGGTTCTAAGCCTTTTCCTAGAGTCTGAAAAATCCTGGCTCTGCCATTGAAATTGTTCCTTCATAGCATGCAAGGTTTCCCCAAAAGAAAATTCCTCAGGCGGAGAGGCAGAAGGAATGGACTCTTCTGCATCAGGGTCCTCATAAGGAGAAAAGGGGGCCTCTGGAGGGTCTGAATTATCTGATTCATCAGAGGAGCCATCTGAAGAAACTGGCTCAGGGGGCTCTACTCTAGTCCTCTTCTTGGGAGGTGGGTGAGAGGCCCTGTCTGGATGTGGTTGGGATCCCCGGATCAAAGAAATGAGATCCTCTGCTAGACTAAGCATTTGTGAACTAGAACTGGGCCTGTGAGAGGGGGTCTTAGCTGGCACAATTTTGGTAGTTTTTGCTGCTTTAGCCCTGGCAAAGGCCTTAATCAACATGGATGCAGGAGGCCTAGCAGTTCCACGTGCAGGGGTAGAAATATCCAAAGGGATAGTATCTGATAAATCCTGTGAATCTGCAGGAGCAGGTGGGATTTCAGTAGCAGATTCGGCCAAGCTGGATGAGGCCTCGGTAAGTGGCAAGCTTTCGGCCGAAGAACCGTGGACTCGGTTTCAGCCGAAACAGAGACACTCGTGGTTGGCTTAACCGCGGTTTCGGCCGAAACCGCGGACCGCGAGTGTCGGTCCTTTTCCTTGCGTTTTTTAGAAATTTGCGTAGTCGGAGTATCCGACGGCATAATGTAAGCAAAAGCGGAGCCGAAAAACTCTTCAGCAAATTCAGACCGACGTCTAAGCGTTCGTCGGTTGAAAGAAGCACAGGCTAGACAAGCTGCTACGTCGTGGTCTGGGCCTAAGCAAGGTAAGCAGTAAGAGTGGAAATCTTTATGAGGTATTTGTTTCCCACAATTTAAACAGTTATTCACTTTTTCTGACATCGGCTGAGGCAAGAAAGAGTCCCCAACGGGGTACTTAGCTTTTTAGAAGTCTTCAGTACTTGTAGTAGTAATCTCTGGTTCTGACCGACCGGCACTTGCGAACAGCTTCTGCTTCGGGCGCCACGCGGCAAGAAAGACTGAGGAAAATGGCGTCGGCTGATGCTTTTATACCCGAAGAACTGCCGCTATGACGTCGGGTGAAGTGCGACACCAGCCGAGGCCAGACCCAGACTTTGGAATCCGGCCGACCGAAGGGCTGCCTGACGACAGGACAACCCATTTGTAAGGACTGCAGATGCATCCTTGAAGGACATCACACATGAAACGTTATGGTAAGTACACAACTTCTTTGTGTGTTGCTGTCAATCTCGCTTTTATTCTCACTGATGGGACCATGTTCCAAGCAACCTTACTTTTCATGGGAGTATATTCCTCAGAACCACAGAACCAAAAGAGGCTCTACTCCTATAGGCCAAATCCACTTTGTAATGAGTAATAAACGTATGGGGTTTTGCCCATGTGGTCACAGCACAGATGTTATCCAAAGGTGACTCTGCTTGAAAAGCTGTAAAAGTAGCTATCGACTTGGTGGAATGTGCTTTAACAGGGAATGGAAGGGCTCAATTCCTAGAGTTGTAAATGTAGGAAATACAATGAGTGAGCCATCTAAATAAAGTGACTTTTGATAGTGATTGACCTTTCTTAATGTCAGAGTAAGAAATAAAGAGCTGGTTTGATTTTTCTAAATTCTGATGTTCTGTGCAAGTAAAAACGTAACGGTCTATGAACATCTAGAAGATGTAGTGAGTATTCGCCCTTGTTTTGGAAATTTGGGAAGAAAACTGGCAGCTCAATAGAATAGTTGAGGTTACTTTCTGACACAACCTTTGGAAGAAAGGAGGGATTAGTGCATAAAGAAACCCTGTCTTTATGAAAAACTAGGTATGGGGGCTTGACAGACAAAGCTTGCAGTTCTGAAACTCTTCTAGCTGGAGTAACAGCTACTAAAAACAGTGCTTTCCAAGACAGGAATTTCAAATCACGTGTGGTCAAAGATTCAAAGGGAGGACAGACAATATTTGTCACGATGAAGTTCAGATCCCAGAGAGCAGTTGGGTTTTTGTATGGAGGTCTTATTGTAGTGCCCTTCAAAATTTTTTTATAAAGCCTGTGAGACATAACCGAGCACCATTTTGTCTGACATGGAAATTTGAAATCACTGCTAACTGGACTCTCATAGTGCAGGCTGACACACCTTCATGAAAAAGTTTAGTTAGAAATTCTAGGATAGAATGTATTGGCACAGAAAAAGGATATATCGGATTATCACTTGCCCATATTACGAACCTATTCCATTTACTTTTGTACAATTTTCATGTAGAGGTTTTATGGGAGGACAGCAAGATGTTTTAATGGGAAGAAAAGAAGAGGAAACCTGGCAATCAAGGGAACTGAAGCAGCCAAGCTGTCAGTTTGAGGTTTTGGAGATTGGGATTTCCCATTCTCAATGGATGTGTCAGTAGATCTGGAGCTGGGTCCAGAATCCATGGTTCATCCAGAAGATGAGGCTAAAGGAAGAGAAACCAGATCTGATGAGGCCAATAGGGGGCAATCAGGATTACCGTGGTCTGCAACAAACTTGCTTTCTGTAATAACTTGGGAATCAGAGGAATCGGAGGGAAAGCATATAGAAGTCCCGGAGGCCAATTGTGGACGAGTGCATCACTTGGCGAATCCCCCACAGGAGAGATTAGAGCAAAGTAGTTGCTGCATTTGGCATTGGTGGAAGAAGTAAAAAAGATAGCAGCAAGGCTGGCCCCATTTTCGGAAAATCTTTTCTGCTGCTTTCTGATCGAGGGACCACTTAACATGGCCCTGCTCAACTTGTCTGCAATCACGCTGGATGTCCTCGTGATGTCCGTTACGGCCAGAAAGCAGTTGGAAGTTGCCCATTCCCAAACCTTTAGCGCTTCACGACAAAGGGGGTAAGATCTGGTTCCTCCTTGTTTATCTACCAGACTACCGACATACTGTCTGACTGAATCAGTATCATTCCTAGAGTGAGAGTATTCTGAAATGCTTGCAACGCCAAAAGCACTGCTCTCACCTCTAGGATGTTTATGTGCAAGTGAGCGTCATGTTCCTGCCAGGTGCCTTGGAGTGTCTCCCCCAAACAATGCCCATCCACCCTATCTGGGAATTGTCTGTGGCCACCGTGGCCTGGGTTGAGAGGGAGTAAAGGGACATCCTTGAGATACTGAAGGAGAATGAAACCACCACTCAAGGTCTTTTTTGCAATAAGAATCTTGTGGGACAGTGGTAAGTGCAGAATCGACCACTGTGTGGAAAGTAACCATTGAAGTTTACTCATATGTAGACGAGCTAGAGGAATTAGTAGAATAGTTGCTGCCATCTTCCCCAGTCCTTGCAGAACTTGTTTTGAAGTGGCTTGGGTTTTCTTGATTAACAACCTCACATGTAAACGTAGATTGTGCAGTCTGTCATGAGGGAATCTTGCTATCATCATGGCTGTATCTATGTCTGCTCCTAAAAAATTTAAGTTTTGAGATGGCTCTAAAGCAGACTTGTAGTTTATGGTAATGCCTAGGGAGGAATAAAGTTGGAGTGTATAATCCCTGGCTTGAAGCAGTAGATGCCTGGTCAGGGTGGCTATGAGCCAGTCATCCAGACAAGGAAATACCTGAAATTCTATGCGACTCGGGTGAGATGCCACTACTGGCGTGCATTTGGTGAACACTCTGGGGGCTGTAGTGAGACCAAAGGGTAGAGCTCGAAACTGATGACTGGCTCCCAGCCAGAAGTGCAAGCACCTTCTGGATTGCCTTTCCATTTTGATGTGGTACTATGCATCCTGAAGGTCTAGATAGCACATCCAATTATCTTTTCCTAGGAATGGAAGTATTGACTGCAGTGTCACCATCTGGAAAGTACAGTTTTGTACCTACCATAAATGTAGATGTTCGAGGATCCACATTGCTGCAGTCATAACCTGTGGGTAGTCCGCTGTCCTCGGTCGGCCCGAATACCAAAGAGTTAGGCTGGCGTCGGTCATGGGCGCCCGAAGCTGACGTCAGTACGTAGTAGTACTTAAGCGCATGACCGACGCCATATCCTCAGTCTTTCTTGCCCCAGATGTCAGAAGGCCTTAAAAAGAAAAGGCCAGAGCCACAAAGGAGAAAAATAACAATTATCCCCAAGTAACAATAACAACAACAACCCCAAACCAAAGAGGGGAAGGAGGGAGGGAAAATAGGACTGCAACAATGTGGATCCTCGAACATCTACATTTATGGTAGGTACAAAACTGTACTATGTTCTTCGTCTCACATTGCTGCAGTCATAACCTGTGGGTAGAATCCCAAAGCAAAGGAAAAGGGAGGCTGGCAACCTAAAAGGCATTAGGGGCTGCTAACATGCCCTGTAAGACTGCAGTGGCAAACCCAGCCCTGGACTTGGAGAAAAGAGGGAGATGGTAATGCTTAGTAAAAGTATGAACTGAACTCCAAGTAGCTGCTTCCAAAATATCCTTAGTAGCTACACCCCTCAAAAAAGCAGTAGAAGTGGCAGTAGCCCTAGTGGAATGAGGTCTAATCCCAGCAGGAACATTCTTCCCATGATGAGAATAACAAAAAGCAATACAATTACCAATCCACTTTGAAATAGTCTGCTTTGAAACAGCTTTCCCTTGTGAACCCAAAGCAAAAGAAACAAATAACTGTTGAGTCTGTCTGAACTCCTTAGTTCTGCTCAAATAATAACGTAACTGCCTGTGTATATCCAAAGAATGCAAGATTTTTTCCCCCTTATTTTGGGGATCAGCATAAAAGGTAGGCAAATGGATAGACTGGTTCAAGGCCACATTAGAAATCCCTTTTGGCATGAAAGTAGGGTTAGTACGCAAAGAAACTCTATCCTTATGGAATATTAGAAAGGGTTCAACTGCCATGAGAGCCTGCAATTCAGATACCCTTCTGGCAGAAGTAATGGCCAACAAAAAGGCAGTCTTCCAAGACAAAAACTTCAATTCAGACGTAGCTGCAGGTTCAAAAGGAGGCAAAGTAAGTTTCTCCAACACAAAATTGAGATCCCAGGAAGGAGTAGGAGCTCTACGTGGGGGTCTTATATTTTTTGCCCCTCTAAGAAATTGCTTAAACAAAGGGTGAGAAAATAAAGGAGGGTCACAATCATAGTGAGCAGAAATGGCTGCAGCATGGACCTTCACAGAGGAAAACGACAAACCCTTGTCTAGTAATTCAGTAAGGTACTGCAGTGTAAAACTCAAATTAGGTACCGAGACATCAAAGTCCTTTGTTGTGCTCCAAAGAAAAAAATCTCTTCCACTTATCAGCATAACCTTTTCTAGTGCTGGGCCGCCTAGCTTCCAAAATGACATCTAAAACCTGTTGAGGAAGCTGAGAACTCACAGGCTCTAAAACAGAATACGCCAGGCCGTTAGATGCAGGGACTGCACCCTGACATTGAGCAAATGACTGCTTGACTGGGACAACAAGTGAGGAAGCTGTGGCAAAGGCCAAGGAGGCTCCTGAATTAAACTCCTCAGCAGAGGATACCAGTGCTGTCGTGGCCAATCTGGTGCTATTAAAATCATGCAAGGCTTGTCCCGCCTGACTTTCAAGAGTACCTTGGTAAGGAGAGGCAGAGGAGGAAAAGCATAGATGTGAAGGTTGTTCCAACTGAAAGATAGAGCATCCACTTTCCAAGCTTTTGGGTGAAACATCTTTGTGCAAAATTTTGGTAGTTGGAAATTTAGAGAAGCGTTTAACAGATCTATGTCTGGAGTTCCCCAAGCCACTGTCAACTGTTGAAATACTTGAGGATCCAATTTCCACTCGTGGGGATCCACAATTTGTCTGCTCAATACATCTGCTAGGGAGTTCTGTGCTCCTGGCAGAAACCGTGCTTGAAGAGTGATGTGCAAACCCAGAGCAGTCTCCCACAATATCACAGCTTGTCTGCAAAGAGGGTAAGAATGGGTCCCCCCCTGCTTGTTGATGTACCACATGACTGTAGTGTTGTCTGTTTGAATCAACACCTGTCCTGGTTGAAGTAGGCCCTTGAAAGCCATCAGGGCAAACTGGACTGCTAACATCTCCTTCATGTTGATATGCAAATTATGTAGTTTGGGAGGCCACGTGTCTTGAATCCATTTCCCATTGAAGTGTGCTCCCCAAGCCAGGTCTGAGGCATCCGTCGTTAAGATCTGACTCGCCTCTGGTCGGGTCACAGAGAGTCCCTCGTTTAGGTGACATTCCTGTGCCCACCACAAGAATTCCTTCTGGATGCAAGGTATTATCGGAATGACAGTGTCCAAATCGTGGCAGTGTTGAGTCCATACACTTTTGAGATACCATTGTAGCTTCCTCATATGCAGTTTGGCATTGGGAAGTACCAGAATGCAAGATGCCATGAACCCCAAGGCTTGAAGGACTGTCCTTGCAGTCAGCCTGGACAGTACTGATAATTGCTGGAAGTATAGGTGAAGAGTTCTTTGTTTGTCCGGGGTCAGAAAGGCCATCTGAGAGGCTGTATTCAGTCTCACACCCAGAAAGCACATGTCCTGAGAGGGTACTAGACTGGACTTTGTTTCGTTCACAGAATACCCTAGGTACCTTAAAACTGCCATCACATACTGTAGCTGTTGAAGTAACTTGTCTTTGTCCTGAGCAAGAATCAGGCAATCGTCCAGATAAGGATAAATATGTATTCCCCTCAGTCTTAAGAAAGCTATTACAGGAGCCAGAACCTTTGTGAACACCCTGGGCGCAGTAGATAAACCAAAGGGCAATGCAGAGAACTGATAATGAGAAGTACCAGCCCGAAAACGCAGGAATCTCCTGCAGCTGGGCCTGATAGGAATGTGAAGATAGGCTTCTTTGAGATCCAGAGTTACCATCCAGTGATCTTTGCCTAGCAAAGGCAGAAGTTGCTGTAATGTTAACATCTTGAACTTTGGAATGTCTAGGTATGTATTGAGAATGGACAAATCCAGAATTGGCCTCCAAGTGTTTCCTTTCTTTGGCACTAGGAATAGACTAGAATAAAACCCTAGGCCTTCTTCCGACGAAGGCACCACCTGGATTGCCCCCATCTGTAAAAGCAAAGAAATTTGTTCCTGAGCCTCCAGCCTTTGCTGAGGAGGTACATCTGGCATGCGTTTGAAAGGGGGAAAAGTGTGAAAATAAAACTTGTAGCCTTGATTTATTATGTCCAACACCCATTTGTCCTGGGTGACCAAATGCCAATTTTGTTTGAAAAGTGCCAACTTTCCTCCTAGAGGAGCTGCCAGAAAGGAAGGATCTGGCAGCTGGAGATACAGGTCATTGGGTCTGTTTACGAAAAGGCTGACCCCTGCCCTCACCAGAAGATTGTGCAGGAGAACTCCAAGTCCTAGTTCTGAAAGAACCCTGAGCGTGAGCCCTGCCCCTACCACGTCTAGATCTGCCCTTAGACTGAAAATCCGAAGAAGGGTAAGACCATCCTCTTGCAGGCCAATTCCTGCTAAACTTAGGGGGCTGCACTTGCAAAAATTCCTTAATTGTCTGCATAGACTTAGCTTTGTCTTCCATCTTTTTCAAAACTGACTCCACAGGGGAACCAAAAAGAACTTCAGATTGAAGGGGAGCATCCAAAATCCGAGCTTTAACATGCTCTGACAAATTTTGATCCTTAAGCCAGGCATGTCTACGAATAACTGAACCAGTAGCAGCCACCCTGGAAGAAGCCTGAAGGGCATCGAAGCCACACTGCAAGGAATGTTTACCAACTTGATCTGAAGCATGAACCAATTCCTGCAATTCCTTACACTCTATACCCTCAGCTAAAGCATCTACCTTAGCTTTCAATTGACCTAACAGAAAGTTCTGATACTTCAGCATATGGAATTGCCAATTTAAAGCCCTCATAGCTAACGTAGAAGAGGTGTACACTTTTTTACCCCACCTATCCAACGCTCTAGAATCTTTATCCAAAGGAACTGGATTCTTAACCACAGAAGCCCTGACACCCTTAGGCCCTTGAATAATAGTTTCCGGGTCAGCTCTAGGGCTCTTATACAAATATTTATGTGCCTCTGGAACTCTGTAATACCTGTCTGGCTTGACAGGGGCAGGGGGTAAAGAATCAGGATTAAGGGAAGCTTCAGAAAAAACATCCTGAACAACATCTAAAACAGGGGGAATAGCCAAAGGTCTATGCTGTGGCAAAAACAAAAATTCTCTAAGCCTCTTATGAGAATCTGAAAAATCCTGACCTTCCCACTTAAAATGCTCCCTCATGGAATGCAAGGTTTCAGAAAAGGAAAAATCCTCTGGAGGTGAAGCAGAAGGACAGGAATCCTCTGCATCCGAATCAGAATAGGGGGGAAAATCCTGAATATCCTCAGCTGAGGACTCAGAGTAATCTGAGGAATGCTCCATTCCCTCTAAATCTGTCTCCACCCTAGGCCTCTTCTCTGGAGGGGGCATAGAACCCCTGATCAAAGTAATCAAATCCTCTGCCATTTTCAACATATGTTTTTTAGGAACAGAGCCCGAAGAACCAGGGCTGTGGCCCGTACCAGAAACACCAGGTCTAGCCTTAGCAGGGCCTTTAGTGACTGAAGTAGAAGGCCTAATAACCTTTTGTAAGGATGGAACCACAGAAACTTGAGAAGCACCCTCGGCCTGACCTAACTCCTGAGAGGCCAACTCCTGTAAAAGTAAAGGTTCCCCCTGGGATTCAGCCGAGACCTCGGCTGGATCCACAGATTCAACCGTAGATTCCATAGAACCGGTGTCCGCAACGGACAACTCATCCGGTTTAGACCTTAAAGATTTATCTTTTCGCTTTTTTGCGGTAGCGGGCATCGGAGGATCCGACGACATGTTGTAGTTACACCGCTTACAGAAAACAAGCCTAGCACAGTCTAATCTGCGTTTAATGGTGCGCTTATTAAATCTAGCGCAAAAGCGACACCCGACTACGTCGTGCTCAGGCCCTAAGCAAGGAATACAGAGAGAATGATAGTCCCTATGAGGTATCTGTTTCCCACAAGAAATACAATTATTAACTTTTTCTGACATCCGGATTAACTGAGGCAAGAAAAGACAAAAATTTTCTAACGGGTACTTAGCCCAACTTGGTCTTCGGTCTGAAACTCGAAAACTGAAAATTTCAGAACGCCAAACGGCACTTGCAAACGCTGCTTCTGCTTCGGACCACACGGCAAGAAAGACTGAGGATATGGCGTCGGTCATGCGCTTAAGTACTACTACGTACTGACGTCAGCTTCGGGCGCCCATGACCGACGCCAGCCTAACTCTTTGGTATTCGGGCCGACCGAGGACAGCGGACTACCCACAGGTTATGACTGCAGCAATGTGAGACGAAGAACATCTTGGCTTTCTTCACCGATTTGTTTAGTTTGCTGAGATCAAGGACTGGTCTCCAGTCCCTCGTTTTCTTTGGAAATAAAAAGAATCTTAAGTTCTGGATCCTCTCTAGTCTGCAGGGACTTCTTGGAGGACTCTTTTTCTGAGCAGCTTTTGAATTTCTAATGCTGCTTGTTCCTTCTGATTGGGTGGAACATCTAGAACTGATTGGTTTATGGGAAGGGGAAAAGAGAAGGGAATGATATAACCCCTGGATATTATGTCCTGCACCCATTTGTCATTGGTTATGTCTTGCCGGGTTTCTAGGTGCAGAGACAGTCGCCCCCCCGACTACCTCCAGGGGCGAGTAAATTGGCACTCCTTCAGGAATGAAGAAACGGTCTGCCAAAGAAAGATTCTCTGGAACCTTGATTCTGTGCGCCTCCTCTGCCGCGAGGGTGGCATCTTCCATTACTATTCCCCCCTCTGCCTTGGGGGGAACTACTACCTTGTGTGTCGTGGTAAGACGGTTGTGATTTACTGAACAACATCTTTCCACTACCTCTCTGACCTTTTGCAAAGAGTCTAGTAGGAGTGGAAAAATGCACTTCAACGGCAGACGGTGTCTTACCCTCCTGTTCACACCTGGTTAGCGTTTCTTTAACTTTGGGTCCAAAGAGAGATGAGCCATTGAAGGGAGCATCAACAAAGGAAGACAAAGGCCTGTGCAAAATTGCAAAGGCGCATCCAAGCCTGTCTCCTGAGATGCCTCAACCCACCTCCCTACTCGCTCTATCTGCTACATATGAGATGAGTCTCATGGACGAGTTAACCACTGAATTGAGGGTAGAGAGCTGTGTGCTGACCTTGTCTGCACTGCATCAGCTATAGCTCCCGGCAAAGAGTCTGACAGTTCTTTCAACAAGTCCCTCTGAAGTCTGGTGAAATGAGTAAAGTAATTCAGCAATCGTAGTGTAAAAGCTGCTGAAAAGAAGATGCACTTCCCATACATATCCATGGTCCTAGAATCCTTATTAGGAGGATGGATAGAGGAACTGGTCTTGGGAAGTTTCTTTTTTGTGGCAGCCGCCACGACCATGGCATCAACTGCTACACCTTTAGTAAGGAAGTTTTGGTCCTACGGGGAGATGTAATATACTTGCTTGGCCTCCTAGGAGTGGGGTCTCCCATGCCTTCTGAGAGATTAACTGAATAAGCTCATCGAAAGGTGGAGTCACCCAAGAGGTTGAAAGGCAAGATCTGATGGCCTTCAGGCATACCAACTCCTCGGTTGAAGGTTAGGAGGACTGCCAGCCACCGCTCTGTTTCAAAATTTCTAGGATGTCTCCAAAGGAGGCATCCTCAGGAGGAGACCTTGGGAACCTTTCTACTTCATCGAGGTCGGTATCTGAAGTGACAGACTCCTCTGGGGAGTCTAGATACTTCCTCTTGCATGATCTGTTCTGAGGGACTTCTTCAGTGGGGTAGTTTGGAGATGTTTCGGAAGAGGGGGATTTCCCCTGAGGAATATCCAGAGCCCTGGGATCTTTGCAGTCCTGTGGATGGGGGTGAGGAGGTAAAGGCACCTGTGCAGACAAGGGAGGAAGCTCCAAGGAGGACTGAGCCTGAGACTGACAGGCAGTCATCACCCTCATAATTTAGAAAGCACTCTGCCCCTGCTCCAAAGAACTCCCTGGATCTGGTAAAATGGATGTCAGAGCCAAAGGAGCCTGCAGGGCAGGAGACAGAAGCTCTGAAGAAGAGGTGGGAGCCGAACCCATCTGAGCAGAGACCTTGACAGACAGAGTCTGATTAGAGAAAATCAAAGCCGGCTCAGAGGACCTGACTGGCCAGTGTCTGCTCCTGTAGGTCTCCTGCTCCGACTGGATGGAGACACTCAGGCAGACATCAGATCCGAGGAGCCAACGTGCCCCAGACCCAATACAGACACCAGCTGGATATCGGAGTCTTCCGGTTCCAAGACCAAAGGTTGGATCGGAGGAGGAGTAGGTGCTGAAGGGGGAAGATGAGAGTGATCAAACTTTGTGGATGGAGATCGGCTCCAATAACAGTACTTGGCAGGTAATGGGTCTTTCAGAGCCAAAGATTCTGTCTGCTCTGAAGAAGGTCCTGCTCCGGAGGTTGATGTCTGCCCCGTAGGTGCTGTTGGAGCAGACTCTTTCGGTAATTTGGCTTTCAGCTCTGACGAAGATCTTGGAGCCGAAGAAGGCTGTTTTCCTGCTGTCTCTGATTTGTCTGACTTTGGAGAGGAGGAATCAGCAGAAATAGCCTCAGAAAATGGGGGCGTCAATAACCCCTTCAAAATCAATTTATTTTTCTGTTTTGTAAGTGCCCTCTGGTTAAAAGGTGTGGCATATGGAACAGGACTCCTGCAAATGAAGAAGCCCCAAACAGTATACACAAAGTGTGAGAATCACTGAGGGCAGATATGTTTTTGCTACACTTCTCCCATTTTTTTAAATACAAAGGGCTTACTTTCTTTCTGTGACATTCTGGCTAACAAACAGAAGCAAACAGCTTAACTATTTAAAGATATAGAAGGAGAAACTCAGTTTTTTTTTTTAAATAGCAACCACAACAACAAGGGAAGGGGGGAGGGTAAGTCCTCTAACTTAAAACAAACTTGGTTAACTGCCTTCTAACTAAAATGGACAGTTACCAAAGAGGAAGTAATAACTATCAACACTACCAGCAGAAAAACAGGTAAGAGAAAGGTAAAAGAATACCCTCTAACTTAAATGGGTACAAGTCAGACACACTCCAACTTAAATGGATGTTAAAGGCAAGGGGAAAACTAACACTAAAAGAGGGAAGGTTCTAACACTTGACCAAGTATATGCTAGCAAAATATTAATTACCACAATACAGAAAAGTGTAAAGAGGTAAGCAATGACAAAAAGATATGAAATAACTTAGCCCAGAGCTTGCTAAAAGAGCCTTCTTGCAGCACAGCAAATGAGATCTGAGGAAGTTGGGGAATTGCATTATGGGTAGGGAAGGATGCCCATGAGCTTTGCTGAAGTCCTCGAGCTTTTGTAAAGGCTGAGACGGATCCGACCCATCAGAGAGAATACAGACGAGACTGACAACAACCCATCTAATGTTACAAGGAAATGAATGAGGAAGAAAAGGTAACAGGTCGCAAAGTGACATTATTTTGAATCTGGACACTATCACAAACAGGTTTAGGCAGGAAATTTAAAAGAACTGGTTTCCAAGCATTTTCTTTACGGCACTAAAAACATCCATGAATAAAACTTTTTTTCCTACCTTGGAAGGGGAAACTGGTTCTATTACTCCAAGGGACAGCATGTTATTGGAAAGGTGCAAACTAAAAGGTCTGGTCTGCAGGATGAGGAATTACCACCGGAAAAGTAGGCATTTCCTCCCACTGCCATTGATGGCCTTGATGAATGATCCTCAGAACTATTTGCCTGAAACTATCTGTTGCCAAACAGAAAAGTAGAGATTATTTTTTCTTCAGGAAAATCTGAAACTCAGGTTGGGAGGGGGGAACGAAATCCCTTCATTCTAACTGACTGGACTGTCCTTGGTTTTGGGAGTTTCCAGAATTCTTCTTGGAAGCCCCTTTCCAGTTTCTTCTGAGTCAGTTTTCGTGTATTTTGTTTGACCGTTTATTTTGTTTCTTTCCAAAATTGGATGAGGAGTTAGAGGATCCCTTGGAAAACTTGGAAAATGAGAGTTTAAAAATCTTAGAGATTCTCTGTATCAGTTTATCACTTTCATCACACTTTTTGATCACCTCTTAAGCAGAGGGGCCAGAAACTAAATCTGTATCCAAAGAAGAATTTAGAATATCATTTTTATCATAATATGAGAGTTTCTGAGAATGCATCCAATCATACCTCCTTAATACAGTGCTCAGGAAGAAGTATTAGAGTTATATACACAATGTAAACAAATAAGTAGTGGCTTGAACAACAGAAAAAAAATGTAATTATTAAACGCAGATTTTTTCTCACAAGAAGAAATTGCAGTTAAAACATTCCTCATACGTTCACAATTAGAACAAGCCTACATTTATGAGCCTAACAATTCAGAATTCTGCAAATCAAAGTTGTAGAAGTACACACTTTCCCCCCATAACTAACAATCTTCCGATCCTTATCAGAAAGACTAGGCTGGAATGAACTATGTGCTTAGCAGCTAGTGTAAAAGCTCACATCACAGATAGAAACTTTTGCATATGGGCAAGCCCCCTGCACCCCCTACACACCCTGCTAATTATATCTACCACCTTGGAGATCGCACTGTAGCTGGGAATGGGCAAAACCCCAAACCTAGCTGTAATGCAATCTTGCACAATAATTCACCTGCCCGGTTCAGTATGAGTTTAGCTGTTCTGGGCCTTCAATGATTTCAGCTTTCAATGTTGTACTGTTCCAGCATTCTGGTCATGGCAATTTGAATTTCAGCATTGTGACATTTCCAGGATGTGACACAGGCCTTCTAGAAATAGTCTGAGAGAAGTCAGGAACTGAGCTCTCCTCAGAGTCCGACTCAGATATCAAGGGAGAAAACCCTGTAGCTGTCTCTTCATCCTCCTGTCCAGATTCAGAATCTTGAAACCCTTCAGTAAAGGCAGCATCCCCTCCCTTTTACAGAAACTACTTTGCAATAAGAAACAATAGCCTGAATTAAACCCCGAGCCAGACCCAGTAAACTACTCCTAAAACAATTTGAGGAGTAAATACAGGTTTGGTTTTCTGTTTCTTTTTGACAGGAAAGCTGGGGTCAGCAGTGTTATTATTAATGGCAGAAGCAACTTCTCTAGGGATGGGCACAACATTTTGACAAAACGTGGCTCTTCCTTGCCCACTGAGGGGAACCCAACAGTCACAGAGGACACAGCTATAGCTGCTACACCAAAGGGATCAGGGGCAATAGATGAGTGGCCTGAAGTACAACTAAATGGCCACAGCACAGTCACCCACCTGTGGCTGGAGCAAACTGCTAGCCTGCTGTGACGGCAAAGGCTGTTTGCTTAACTTTTTCTTTTTCTAGTTGGAAGAAGGACCAACCACGGGACTGACAGACTGTTCCATGGTCAAGTCAAAAACAGTCTCTATTTCCCAGGGAAAACAAACAGCAAATGCCAGTGAAAAACGAAAAATGTTTAAAAGTCAGTTTTTCACAGACAAACACAATAAAAAATACTTCCCCACCAAGTAAAATAAACACAATTTCCCCACAAAAAAAATGTTTTAATTACTTTAAGCAAGTTTTAAATTGACAGGAAAAAAGAACACTCCTTTTTAAAAGTAAAGTCTCGTGACAGTACATTAAAACACAAGCTCCTAGCTTTAAAATAACTTTCCTGAAGAGGAAAGTACTTTATTAATAATACACAAAAAGTATTGAACAGAAGTTTTTTTTTTTTTTTTTTAACTCCAAAGGGAATTTATTTGCCCAACAAAGGAACAATACAAGTTGACTATCGATCCTTGACAGCATCAGAGGAGTGTAATCTTCAGAGGCAGTAAGGTTCTGAAGGGCGTGGCATCCAAACTTGTCTTTTAGTCAACTCAGCTCATGTTGTCAGACAAGTTTGGGCATGTGGAAGGTGCCCTGAAACTTTGGAAGTTGGCAGACTGTCATATCCTTGGCAGTATATAAACCATATAAGCTAAGGCTACTGCAGCAGTGATGACTATGAGTGCTGGATGGATAAGGTATGCAAAGAAGGGATACCTGAAAGGTTAAAAAAAAAAATCCAGAAGACAGCAAGGCAGCAGGTGATAAAAACCTGATAGAGAAGAAGGGAATCCAGATGACTTAGCCCATCTGAGTGTTGAAAAGGCATGCACAAGCTAGTAAAGATATGAACCCCCATAAATCATGCTCTCTCGTGAATGCAAGAAAGAGGAGGATTGGGAGCGAGGTGGAGGCTTGAGGATCTGGAAGAGTCATCTCACTACAAGAACAGGGGTTGCTTGTGTTGCTTCCAATAAGGTTATATTTTAACCTTCTCCATCAGGTAGGTTAGGTTAGGTTCTTGCCATTATTTAAGTAGAAAGAAGGATTTAGAAGAAAGGGAAAGTAAGTAAAATAGGAAGAATATGAGGCTAGAATGGCTAATTTCTACAGACTGACGGCGGTAAAACCAAAAAGTTTGTCCTAGTAGTTATCTTTACAATTTAGCCCAGCAAATAAATGGAACAACTAATCATAAAGTCACTCCCTAAGTACATCTGCATAACACAAAAATGTTGTGTAGCTGGTAAGGCTAGACAGTGAGCTAAGTTCCTTACAAGCATGTTTCTTTGTGTACAGCATTTCAAACGATTGTACATGAAAGCTTATTTGGTAACTCTGGACTGATTTAAGACAAAAGAAATACAGGACTATAGTAATTTCTTCCAAATCCTGTCCCACATCTTTCTTTATCAAGGGTTTAAAGAAAGGCTGTGGCATGGCCTTTGAGGAAAAAAGACCTACACAGCACAAACCAATGAACTAAAAAAATCACTATCTCTTAAGAATTTAACACCTCTGTAATACTGGCAAACACTAATACTGTTTATAGAAACTGTTGTTCTACACAGCTGATCTAAACAACAATGTTTCAATGCAGACTATTTTATAAATTTCATACAGCCTAAGCTGCACCTATGTATTTCTGCTGTCTTAGCCTGCAGCTCTGCATTCCTACACTTTTGAACTGGTGTGAGACTTGCACACAAACGTTTTTTTTTTTCAAAACATTTTTATTTTGTTTTTCTATTAAACATGATCAAAATATTTCAAGCATACAATATATACTGAATAAACAACTATTTACACTATATAGTCATCCATGACAAACATTGGCTTTATCCATGAATACTTATCAATAGTTATCCTAATAATTTTGCAGTTTTTGCCACGCTATTTTTTTATGTGTTACATTACATGTTCTATAACGAGAAGTTATGTACCTAACATAACGTTCCATGTTAGTTGTCTTCTTCTCGCCTTCTTTCTTGCTGGAAGGGTTCGGAGCCCTTCCTCGGCTCCGACTCGGCCAATACTAAAGCTCGAAAGCTATTTCCACTGGCTCGAGGCTCCCCTATATCCCACAATGCTAGGCGGTAAATACCCAGATCTCGTTTGATAGCTAAAAGAATAGCAGTGCTGGTCTCCTAGAGACAGAGAAAAGGGAAAAATCCACCTCTATAGAAAGACTACCTGTAAAACTATCAAACAGGGGCAATAGAGGTGGTTGACGCTGTGGAAGATAAAAGATCCCAAGGATCCTCTCGGTCTGTCCAGGCTAGGGGGGTGGAGGGTGGGATGCAAGAAAGAAGGTGAGAAGAAGACAACTAACATGGAACGTTATGGTAGGTACATAACTTCTCAATGTTAAGTTGTTAATCTCACCTTCATTCTTGCTGGATGGGACTGCGTCCCTAGCACCCTTATCCTGGGTGGCTCATCGGAACAGACTCTTGAGTACGGTGGAACCAAAGTTAGCCCGGTTTCTGGAGGCCATATCCAATTTATAATGTGAGATAAAAGGTATGAGGAGAAGCCCATGTAGCTGCTTGACAGATGGAATCTATGGGCAGTCTGTCTTGAAATGCTACAGAAGTAGCTAATGTTCTGGTTGAATGAGCTCTAGGTCGTGATGGTAGCTTTTGGTGTCTGAGATCATAAATGAAGGAAATTACAGAGGCCAGCCATCTCGAAAGGGACACTTTGGAAACTGGAAGGCCCATCTTGCCTTCCGCATAGGATAGGAAGAGCTGGTTAGACTTCCTAAACTGTTTAGTCCTATCCAAATAATAGCGAAGCTGGCGATGAACATCTAGGAAATGTAACTTTTGTTCTGCCTTGTTGGAATAATTAGGGAAGAAAACTGGAAGGTCGATTGTCTGATTCAGATTCGCCTCAGAAGAAACCTTTGGTAAAAAGGAAGGGTTGGCCCGAAGGGACACCCTGTCTTTGTGGAAAACTAAGTATGGAGGATGACTGCAAAGAGCATGAAGTTCAGATACCCGTCTAGCAGATGTTATGGCTACTAGAAAAAGGGTTTTCCATGAAAGCAATTTCAGAGAGCGGGAAGTGGCCGGTTCGAAGGGGGGGAGAATCAAGGAGGCTAGAACCAAATTTAAGTCCCACTGAGGTGGGGGGTCTCTAATTGGGGGCTTGAGCAAAAAGATACCTTTAAGAAAGGCTTTGCAAAGTTTATGGGACACGATGCTGGAGTCTGAAAAGCCTACATGGAAATTAGATATAGCTTCCAATTGTACTCTAATAGACGAAGAAGAACCTGAGTGAAAAAGTTCTGCCAGGAAGTCTAGTATAGATTGGATAGGTGCAGTGAAAGGGTCTATGTTATTAGTTGCTGCCCAGAAGGAAAAACGTTTCCACTTGCTATTGTAAATCCTTCTTGTAGAAGACTTGTGGGAAGCTATAAGTATGTTACGGACCGAATGGGAAATTAAAGGAAGCCTGGCTAGGGTAGGAAGCGGAGCAACCAAGCTGTGAGGTTGAGAGATGGGAGGGAGTGGTGCAGCTGACTCGATTGATGGGTCAAAAGATCTGGCACTGTATCCAGATGCCAAGGCTGCTCCAACAGAAACCGGTGAAGGAACGGAAACCATATCTGACGAGGCCAGTAAGGGGCAATGAGGATCATGTCGACTCTCAATGCGGTAGCTTTCTGAATTACTTGAGAGATCAGTGGAAAGGGGGGAAAGGCATACAGAAGTCCCCGGGGCCAATCGTGGACTACAGCGTCCCTGGCGGGTTGACCTGGTAGGGGAAAGAGGGTGAAGAAATCGTGACACTTGCTGTTTTGGGGAGTAGCAAAAAGATCGCAGCAAGGTCGGCCCCATTTCAGAAAAATTTCTTCCAGCACTGACTGTTTGAGAGGCCACTCGTGTGGTACGAGTATGGCCCTGCTCAACTTGTCCTCTATCACGTTGGACTTCCCGGGGATGTGCGTTGCTATCAGAAACCGCTGAGATGAGATCGCCCACTGCCAAAGTCTGAGTGCCTCTCGACATTAGGGATAAGACTTGGTTCCGCCCTGTTTGTTGATGTACCATACTACAGACATATTGTCTGTCTGAATTGCAATAGTCCCGGTGGGAAGAGAGTGCTGAAGGGCTTGCAACGCTAAAAGTACTGCTCTCATCTCCAGGACATTTATGTGCAGATGGCTTTCGAAAGGTTGCCATGTGCCCTGGACCGTCCTGCCCTGACAATGCCCCCCCACCCGATCAGGGAGGCGTCCGCTTTCACCGTGGCAACCGGAGAGGGGGGAACGAATGATCTGCCCTGAAGAACTTGAGGGGAGGTCATCCACCAAGTTAGATGCTTCTTGCATGATTGGGTCAGCAGAATACTGTGAGACATTGGGAGCTGTTGGAAGGACCACTGAGAAAACAGCATCCACTGGAGGATCCGCATGTGAAAGTGTGCTAGAGGCAGAAGTGTAATGGCAGCTGCCATGAGACCTAAAACCTTCAAGACAAACCTGGCTTTGATCCTGTCGCACTGAAGAAGAATGTGAACATGTTTGTGGATATCTGATACTCTTTGCTCTGTTAGTTTCGCGGAAAGATGAATTGTGTCTAAGGTGGGGCCTATAAAGGTAATAGCCTGACAAGGCAACAAAGCAGATTTTTCGAAATTTATGGAAATGCCTAGAGCTTTACAAGTATGAATGGTGTAGTCTCTGGATACGAGAAGTTGACGCCTGGTGGTAGCAGTAAGGAGCCAGTCGTCCAAATATGGAAACACCTGGAATCCTTGTCGTTTCAGATGAGCCGTGACCACTGCCATGCATTTGGTGAACACTCGGGGGGCTGTAGTGAGACCAAAGGGCAGGGCTCTGAACTGATAGTGACTGGCTCCCAGCCGGAAGCGGAGGAACCTTCTGGAGCATCTGTGCATCTTGATATGATAGTACGCATCCTGAAGGTCTATTGAGCACATCCAATTGTCCTGACCCAAGAAGGGTAGAATGGACTGAAGCGTGACCATCCGGAATTTTGTTTTGTTTACAGACTTGTTTAGTCTGCTGAGATCCAATATTAGTCTCCTGTCTTTTTTGGAACCAAAAAGAATTTGGAGTAGATTCCGGATCCTTGCTGGTCTGCCGGGACTGGCTGGATAGCTCTTTTTGACAGCAGCTTTGATATTTCTAGCGCTGCTTGTTCCCTTAGACCGGGTGGAACGTCTGGAAGGGGCCCATTTGGTTGGGGTGGGATGTGGACAAAGGGAATTTTGTCACCCTCGGATATAATCGACTATACCCATTTGTCTTGAGTGAGGGAAAGCCAGGCTTCTGGATACAGTGATAATCTTCCCCCGACTGCCTCCGAAGGTGGACAGTCGGGCAGCTTCTCAGGGATGCTGAAAAGGTTTGTCAGAGAGTCTCTCTCTTCTACCTTGATTCTGCAAACACCCCCTGCCCCTAGGGCGGCATCTATTGTTGTCCCCCCCTCTGCCTCTAGAGGGGGAACTGACTGCGTGCATCAGGCGAGACTCCCTGTGATTTGCGGAACCACATCCCCACCCCCTTCTGACCCTTGGGATACGGTCTGGAAGGGGTAGAAAACCGGACTCCCACGGCAGAGAGAGTCTTGCCATCCTGTTCCCACCTAGTCAACGTGTCCTTCACCTGAGGTCCAAACAACGCTGTACCATCAAAAGGGGAATTGGTGAAGGACGCCTTGAAAGGGTCCGCAGTTACAAAGCTGCATCCAGGCGTGACGTCGTAAAGCTACACCTGTGCCAGCGGCCCTACTCGCCCCATCGGCCGCAAAAGAAAGAAGCCGCATGGAGGAGTTGACGATTGAATTCAGGGTTGCCAGCTGGGAGTTCATTTTGTCTCGAAACCCCTCAGTTGTTGGATCCTGCAAAGCCTCACCCATTTCCTTGATCATATCTCTCTGAAGACGGGTGAAGTGACACAAGTAGTTCAGCGAAAGCATAGCAAAGGTCGCTGAGGAGAACATCCGCTTACCGTACCTATCCATAGTCCTAGATTCCTTATTAGGAGGATGGATAGGTACCGAAGGATCAGCTAATTCCTTCTTAGTGGCTGCGGCCACCACCATAGCATCAACAGAGACACCATTGGATAAGAATTCTTTGTCCTTAGGAGCTGTAATAAACTTGGACGGTCTTCGTGGGGTAGGTTCCACCATATCAGGGGCTGTCCATGCCTTCCTTGCCACCACTTCCATGAGGGGGTCAAAGGGAGGAGATACCCAGGAGGTGGAAGGGCGAGAGCCAACAGCCTCAAGGTAGACCGACTCGTCCTCTGAAGGGTTAAGGGTGGACCAGTTCCCCCTCTGTTTAAGGATCTCAAGGATGTCTGAAAAGGAGACATCCTCAGAGGATGACCGTGGTGACCCTTCAGACTCATCCAAGTCGGTATCCGAGGTGATAGACTCGGGGGAGTCAATATGCTTCCTCTTGTATTGTTTCTTCCGAGGGGGTTCCCCTGAAGGATCAGGGGAAGCCTCGGAAGAGGAGGATATTCCCAGTGGGGAAACTTGAGACATTGGCTCTCTATGGTCTGGGACGAGAGGGTGGGTAGAGACCATCGCAGACACTGCAGAGGGAGGAGCTGAGGGAGCCGACCGTGGCGCAGACACCGGGTCTAGCATGCTCCGCATGACCTAGAAGGCGCCCCGATCAGGCGGGGCCGAAGATCCCCACTCCGAAGAGACGAGGACTCCTCCCGGCACCGAAAGGGACGGCTCCGAGGCCGATGTCGGGGCCGAGCTCACCAGCGCTGAAGCTCCGAGAGGGAGAACGGGCTCGGACAAGGGTCCGATGCCACTCGACCCTCGGAGCAGAGGGAAGCCCGGGGCCCAGATCCCTCCAAGGAGGAGATCGGAGCCAACGACGGAGACAAAAGTGGAAGTATCGGCTCCGACGCACTGACAGTCACGGCTCCGAGAAGCTCCAGCTCCAAACTCATGGGAATCGGAGGAGGAACTGAGGAAGGGATGGGTATAGCCACTGACCATTGGGTAGGGCTATGCAGTATTTGGGCTAGTGCCTGGGACTTGAGAAGTCTGCTCACCACCCTCTCTAAATCATGGTCGGACAGTCTGGAGGACGGAGAGGAGTGGGACCTATGGCTCCTCTCTGATAATAATGGAGATCCCTGGGCCGAGTGGATAGAGCCAATGGATGGGGATCTAGACCTCTTTCTAGTAGATGGCTCCGACAAAACTATCGGAGCCGTCTGAGTCTCGGACCTCTCGGCTCTTCGGAGCCGAGGTAACCGTTTTACTCTTAGAAACATCAGCTCCAGACGGAGTCGATGTCGAAGAAGCCTTAGAGCCACCAGCGGACGGCTCCGAAGCTGGAGCCGATGCCTTGGAATGCTTGGAAGGTTTTCTTGACACGGTCTGGGTCAAGGAGCCTTCATGCTTTAATAAGCCTCGCAATATCAATTTATTTTTGCGTTCCTGCAGGACTCTTGGACTGAAAGCGTGGCAGACAGAACAAGAGTCCTGCAGGTGCAAAGGTCCCAGGCAATATACACAAGAAGTGTGACCGGCTGTCAGAGACATTTTCTGACAGCACGAGTCACACTTCTTAAAGCCTGAGACCTTAGAGTCTTTAGACATCCCAAAGAAAAACTGTGAAACACAGACACACCTGTTAAGAAAGGGGAAAATAATCCAACCACTCCCACAATAAGTAAGGCTAAGGGGAAGGGAGGAGGGCCTGAAGGCCTAGAAAATTAACAGGGGATAAACGGGAAAAACAATTAGAAAAACCCGAAGGAAACTAGGGATAGTTAACTAATAAACTGTTAAGAAAACTATTCTAAGAAAAAAATACGGGGTTTTGAAGTTTTACAACTATAAAAAGTCACTAACCTGCAGAGCCGGTAGAAACAAGCACCTCGTAGCTAAAGCGGCAAATGAGATCTGGGTATTTACCGCCTAGCATTGTGGGATATAGGGGAGCCTCGAGCCGGTGGAAATAGCTTTCGAGCTTTAGTATTGGCCGAGTCGGAGCCGAGGATCGGCTCCGAACCCATCCAGCAAGAATGAAGGCGAGATTGACAACTTAACATTAAATGGTTTTGAAGAATAGTTAAGTTTAGAAATAGCTTACCGATTCTGCGTTCCCAGTGCTAAACCAGCAACCAGTATGTATGTAATGAAAGCCATAGCTAGAAAAATAAAATAAAAAATAAAGTTGAAATATGCATTTTAAGTTCACGGTACGATTTAAATAGTCAAGCAAGTGACAGACACAGTTATACTGACCAAAAAAAGTGTAAGGATGTAAAAGTTGCAGTTCTATTCATTTGATACCTGGGGTAAGAGTGCTGATCTGAACAGTCCTTTCATACATGACCAGGCCAGGATCAAGGGCAAACAAAGATGAAATAATTTTCCTTTTCATTCTATCAAATAACCCTGAACCCTTGAAGAATAACACACTCTTTGAAAACTGGTAATAAACAGCAGCACAGCATATTTTAAATAAATCAGGAAAATACAGACTATGGCAGCAGAAAAGACCACTCATTCCATCACATTTATCCTTATGCCTCCTGAAAAAATTATTTTCAGATATCCTACCCAGAATCTGGTCAACCTTTTCACATCACAAAGAGCTGTAAGAGTTGATTACTGGCAGAAATATGGCATCTTCTGAAAAATATACAGCTATAAAGGAAAATATAATGGTTGCTTTGTATAAACAACATATTTCAAACACTGTTGCCTGGACTAGAAAAAAAATATTATTTATTACATTTGTTGACCGGGTAGTGTCCGACTGGGCCAGGAGCCCATTTTCAGTGAAGACCCAGGGAGAAAAGCTCCAGCATTTTACAAATAAGAAGTTAATTACAATACTTGACACAGGTGATACAGGGACAGTTATGAAGCACCATTACAAATAACTCACTACATGGTTCAGAAATCATACACTAAGTATTAGACTTTAAATTCACATAAATTATTTAACATAAAGACAGTAGGTGGCAAGGGAGAAGCAGTTGAGATTTCATGAGACAGTTTCTGCTAGTTGTAATACAGTGTCTGCATAAGAAAATGAGAAGTTATGTACCTAACATAACGTTCCATGTTAGTTGTCTTCTCTCGCCTTCTTTCTTGCTGGATGGGTTCGGAGCCGAACCTCAGCTCCGACTCGGCCTATACTAAAGCTCGAGAGCTAATTTTACCGGCTCGAGGCAACCCTATATCCAATGATGCTAGGCGGTAACTACCCAGATCTCGTTTGGTAGCTGAGAAAACAATAGCCAATTCAGTCTCCCCACTGAGGTGGAGGAGGAGAAAGGAGAACTCCCCATATATTACTATCTGAAGATGTAGCTACCCCAGGACCAGCTGTTTGGGCTTGGAATAGTGCAAGATAAGGTCCCTTAGAAGAAGGGGAAAACCTCTCTGTCTGTCCAGGCTAGGGGGATGGTGGGCGGGACGCAAGAAAGAAGGCGAGAGAAGACAACTAACATGGAACGTTATGGTAGGTACATAACTTCTCAATGTTAAGTTGTCAATCTCGCCTTCATTCTTGCTGAATAGGACCGCATCCCTAGCACATCCTGGGTGGCTCATTGGAACAGACTCTTGAGAACGGTGGAACCAAAATTTGCCCTGTT